>NC_041398.2:56463686-57063686 GCF_900747795.2 Erpetoichthys calabaricus
GTCGATCAGTTGGAAGACTTAAGCAGGCATTCATGACTAGAATTGAAACAGCTGCACATTTGGCATCCACCGCTGACAGAAAAGAAACAGCTGCGAATTTCGAATGCAAAAAACTTGGAGACAGACTTGCTGCTCTGGAAGATCGATGCAGAAGGAATAATATTAGAATCAAAGGTCTACCTGAGAATCGTGAATGTCCAAACTCAATGAAATTCGTAGCTGAACTATTCTCAAAAATAACTGGAGAGGACTTTAAATCAGACACCGAGATAGTAGCAGCTTACCACATACGGGGATCAAATACCTGTAAACCTAGGACTCTTGTTGTGCACTTCGAGAAATTACAATCTAAATTTAATGTAATGTCACTTCTCATACAGAAACAAGAGATTATATTTGAAAATAACCACAGTCATATTTTCCCTGATTTCTCATCCTCAACAGCTGCTAAACGTGCCGCTTTTTACAACATTAAACAGCGGTTATGGAATGCCGATATCAGATACAGCCTCTTGTATCCTGCCAAACTGAAAGTGGATATTCAAGACAAGCATCACATCTTTACCACTATGGAGGAAGCAGAAACAGAGTTAAGAAAGCTGATCCCGACACTTTTTTGAAATATGACCGTGAGTCACATCCTGTCATGGCATGGCAAGAAGATATTACAGACTGTCTGATCTATTTGCAACGATACTGGTACCATAATTATACATCCTTTTTCCTTCTTGGCCACTTTCTGTTTATGTTTTAATTACAGTTCTACGTGTATATGTGTATGTGTGGAAGAAATTTAATTAGTAACTTTTTTTTTTTTATTTTTTACTATTCTAAAGGAGACTGTTTAACATCACACCCTTGGTTTATTGTTATTGTTATTATTGCATTAGGGTTTAATATGCTTATTCAGGGCCACTTTTTAACACCATTTCCTGGGTTTACTATCTTAATATCTTACTATTTCAAGACTGTTAAAGATTATATTTTATGCTTACTAGGGGGCTCTGCCCCCTGCTCACTTCGGGTTTGGTTTACCAGATATACAATTTAAAGAGATTGTTATTTTCATGAGAATTGTTACATTTGCATTATTTTCACTTTTACTTTAAAACTTTTGTAAAAACAATACTTGTCCAATATTTCCGGCCCTGGGCGTGGTTAAATCTTTCTCGCAGGACATATAACACTGCTCATATTGTGAAGGGGGGGCGGCTGAACGCACGCTAAGGAGATGCCGTCGGATTATCTGCTGTCTTTCTGCTGCTGCTGCTGGCGAGCTGCGTATTCTTTTTGTCACGCTACATGTTGATCATTTAAAAGCCTGTACAGCCGCTGTCCTTTTTCCACTTTGTATCTCCGTGGCTCGCATTGTGAAGGGGGGGGCTGAATGCATGCTAAGGAGTTGCAGCCAGATCATCTGCTGACTTGTTGTTTCTGGCGAGATGCGTTTTCTGCTTGCTGCGCTTTGTGTTGATCCTATACAGCCTATACAGCAGTTGTCCTTTTGCCACTTTGCGTCTCTGCCACTTGTGTTGTGAAAGGGGGGTGGGCGCTGAACGTACGCTAAGGAGAAGCGGTTGGATCATCTGCTGGCTTCCTGCTGCTGCTGCTAGCAAGCTGCGTGTTCTGCTTGTCGCTTGTCGTTGTTCTAAGAGCTGGGAGCACATGATGTCTGTCTGCCAAAATCATTCCAACAACTGCTTGGTTAGATGTCTGTAAACTTGTTTTAAATGTTGTCTCACTGCCTTGTCTCGCGGGACATCAAATTGTCTTCCAACAAGATCACGTCTCATCTCCCTATTCTTCCTCCCAGGATTTTTTTTTATAACAGAGAGAATACACCACTGCTGGGGTGCTTGTTTTGTTTTGGACGTGCTCTGTCTCTAGGTATTTCAGAGGACTGGGACTTTGTGAAGTGGGGTCTAGCCTCACGTGGGGAGGCAAAATGGGGGGGTGGGGGGTTACTAGGGGGTTGAGAAAGAGAGCAAGCTATCTCTAATCTATCCTTTTAATCCTTATAATTATAATTACCAACGTAACAATAGGCTGCATGGCAATAACTCCTGGGAAAATTGGAAATTAAGGTCAAACCTGTCTCACTTTTAGTTAAGACTACAAAATGACATCAAAAATTCAGAATCAATGTCTCTATGATGGGGCAGTTAACTTTGTGAGCTGGAATGTTAAAGACCTGACTCACGAATTAAAGAGAAAGAAAATATTCTCTCACCTAACAGGTCTAAACACTCAAATAGTATTACTACAGGAGACCCACTTATTAAGCAAGGATCAGTTCTGGCTGCAAAAAGACTGGACTGGCCAAATGTTTCATTCCATAGAGGTGTGGGAATTCTTATACATAGAACAGTCTCATTTGTGGTATCAGACATAGTATTCGATCCTGAAGGAAGATATGTGATTGTCATGGGCAATTTATTTAACTGTAAAGTGATTTTGATAAATGTTTATGCACCAAATGTGGATGATAGGGAATTCATGCAAAAGGTATTTACATCCATTTCCAATGTGAACACTCATAAAATTATAATGTCTGGGGACTGTAATTGTGTTTTAAATCCAGACTTAGATAGGTCTCCTGTCACAGGGGTGATGACATCTAACACTGCAAAGACAATTACACAGTTTGCAACGGACTACAACTTATCAGACCTCTGGAGATTTCTAAACCCAAACTCAAGAACACATTCCTTCTATTCACCAGTGCATCATTGCTACTCCAGAATTGATTATTTCTTTATAGATAACAATTTCTTGCCTACAATTAAATCTTGCAAGTACGCTCGCTATTGTTATTTCCAACAATGCCCCTCTGATCTTGGAACTAAAATCATTATGTCCCACATTCACATCTCGTCTTAACCCACTTTTATTAGCAGACGAGAACTGTACAGAATGTATATCAAAACAAATCATTTTTTTCTAGAGACAAATACATCCCCAGAGGTCTCCGCAGGAATACTCTGGGAAACCCTAAAGGCCTTCTTAAGAGGACAGATTATCTCATATCTTTCCCACAGAAATAAATTAGAAACCAAGAAGGTATCAGAGCTAACCAGCGAAATAACTAGAATAGATCAAGAACATGCCAGGTGTCCTAGTGAGGCTCTTCATAGGAAAAGGCAGGCTCTGAATTCAGAGCTTAACCTCTTGACAACTAAAGAAACGGAACAACTCATTTTTAAATCAAGACATCATTACTATGATCATGTAGAGAAAGCTAATAAGCTCTTGGCTCAACAAATCCACAAGCAAGAAGTTCACAATGCAATCCCAGCAATCACCAACACAAACGGAGACAAAATCATTGACCACAAAACAAAAGACGCTGATGGAGAGGTGCAAAGGAATTTAAGATGGGCCAGGATTATGAGTTTTTTCGTAGGCTTCAGGAATTCTAGTGTTAATATAGCTAAACTTTTGCCATAGATAAAGCATTATGAAGGTGAGGCCTAGAATCATTAGAGTAAATTTGACTTGCTGCATTACAAATTACAGTGATATTCTTAGAGGTAAATAATTCACATATGACTTTGGATATAAGAAAAAAGTGAGTATGTAAGAAGTCTAACTGAGGAGTATCTAGCAAATGATTGGGCTAATCTCATCTCTTTTTAAATGAGTGCTAACATATATGCATCAACTTAAGTTTGCAGGATTGTTCTAAGAAGTGCAGAAAAACAAGAGAAAGTTTAAATGTGATCTATTAACCCTTAATTTATTTCATTTACTTATTTTTATGTTTATGTAATCGGGAATGAGGTTGTTACTGACCTACTGTGTGTTCTCATAAGAATGTTACAGTATAATTGTTTTTGTATTGAGATAACTATGACCATTATAAATGAAATTACATTTATAATAGTATTAAATATTAAAAAGACTTCACATTATTTTAAAAGCTCTGTTAGCAGGAATAACCCCTATTGCTTATAATTTCATATTAAATTAAATTAATAGGGTTTTTTATTGACTTTGAAAGGATCACTAAATGGCTTTTCCTCTGCATTGAATTTGAGCATAGATTTGTTACAAGTCAGTGGCAAGGATTGAAATTATAACCCTGTGGTTAACATTGCATTTGATCATTTGATTTAGTTCATACATACACACTAAAACATATCTGTGTGTGTGGTGCACCCATTGTTTTCATTTTCTTCATTTAACATTAATGTTTGCAACAGAGCCATCTCAGCTACAAGGAAAGTCAGTAATCTGCAGTATATATACTGAAAGTAGAATCATGAAGTCACCATTCAGAACTTTCAAAATCAAAAAATCCATTCAGTTTTTTTCATATTATTAAAATTACAAACTACAAATATATTTAAAATATGTTTGAAATATAAATGCAATATAACAGGTTATTATTTAATGGGTCTATCTTGTGTAGAGTTGCAATATTCAAAATAAGTTAAAAAGTCATAGATTTGACCCATACACTGTTAAGGAAAGTACTCTGTAAATAAAAGAAGAGTCACAAGTCACCGTTACAAATTAATCTGTCTTTTATTATGACAAGCTTGAAGGAATCAGCTAAACGTACCTAATAATTTCTTTGTAGCTAAAATGACAAGGCAATGGCCTTAAATAAACTAGGTTATTTTACATAACACAGATTAAGAAGCAATTTTATTTGCACCAGTCAAAATAAAGATAAACAGCATATCCTTTAAACACACCTTCACTTTAGAATGATCACCTTAGATGCTCCATATTTCTCACTGATTTTTTTTTTGTTCCCTGATGCAATCCAGGGGAGCTGCCCTCTTGTGCCCTGGGGAAGATATTGCCCCCTCCCGGTCCTTCCCTTTTCCAGGCGTCCCAGTGGAGCAAGGTCTGAAATCAAATCCAGACTGCCTCCTAGTATAACTAGGCAGGACAGTGTTGAGCCATTTTAGCGGTTTTGCCTGAATTGTGTTTCCGATTTTGACTGCTGTTGCATTGTTGTTCATTTATACGGCAGCTTTGAACTGGACATGTGATTATATCACTGTTCACGTTACAGAAAATAACAGAATAATTATGACAGTGATCACACACTGCTTTATCAATCAGTGAATACAAAAAAACAATAACTTTGTAGTGATAGTTAGCTTTATTCCAAGCAGGCCCTAGTTTTGGCTTTATTTCTGAATGTGACCTTCCCCTTATCTAATCCCTTGGCCCCGTTCATTTCAAGTTGATTACTTGTGTGGTTTTGACCCTTCACAACTCCTTTTGCCAATTTTTTTTTACTTCCATTATCCCGTGAATAATGCCATTTCATAATGATTTATTAATTACGTCCAATATTGCTTGAGCAACTGTTGTCAATGTCAATGTCAATTTATTTATATAGCATATTTAAAACAACATAGGAATGCTGTGGCCAAAGTGCTTTACAATAATAGAAGAAAAAAAACATACAATTAACATAAATAACATAAATAGAAATAAAATAAATGAACATAAATAACATAAATAATAAATAGAAGTAATGTTACATAATCACAATGAGGATACCATCAGTGTTACTGAAGGTCACAGAATGCAAGTGAATAGAAATGAGTCTTTAATCTTGTTTTGAACAGTTCAATTGTAGATGACTCCTTTATGTAATGAGGTAAAGAGTTCCACAAGCGAGGAGCAGCAGCTGCAAAGGCCCTGTCCCCCTTAGTTTTACACTTGGTATGAGGGACAACAAGAGACAACTGACCAGAAGATCTGAGCACTCTAGATGGCAGGTGTAAGGCACACAATTCAGATAAATAGGCAGGAGCAAGCCCATGTAAAGATTTAAAAACTAGCAACAAGATTTTAAAATCAATTCGAAAACTGACAGGCAGCCAGTGTAAAGAAGCTAATATTGGAGAAATATTGCATTGGGTTTTTCAACAAGAAATTGGTCTAAAAGGCATGAAATAGGTTTAATTTTGTAAATTAAACACAAGATTTTCTGTTGTGTCATCAGTTTAAGTTTACTAAGGTTGTTGGTGCATGGGGAAACATGATAAAATAGATTCAACTAGATCTAGTAGGTGATTTCTAAATTTGTAATAATGTTATCTATGTTATTATTAAAGAATTTCATAACGTCATTGCCATTAGTAATAACCAGAACTTTGTCAGTTTTAATTTTTTTTTAAATAATTATAAAGGATTATTCATTTTTTCATCTTTTAATCTGAAAAGGCATGCCTTGCAGAATGCTTTCTCATAAACTTTAATAATTTCAGTCTATGCAAACTGATTTACTTGCAGCTTTGTTGAACTCCATTTATGCTGTAATTTACACCTTTCTAGTTTTAGATGGCGTGTGTGCCCATTAAACCAAAGTGCACATTTTTCTCCTTTCATTAGCTTTGACTAGCAGCTTTATCTAATGCTTCTTTCATGTCTAAGAAGTAATTGTTTGACAGCCTATTTATATTATTACTTTCTAATTGCTGGTTTTAGGTTTTTACAATGTCAATAAATCTTAAAATACTATTATTATTTAAAAGTTTCACTGTGTTGGTTCAAAATTGAGCATGTGTTGACAAAGTAAGGGTCACTTTTCAATGGAATAGAGTGGACTCTAAGTGGACAGGATGTTTATTTTTTTCGAGAGCGGCACAGATGAGCAAATTACTTTTTTGGATATTTAGGAAAAGAATACTCAGACTTAATGCTGGGTCTGTTAGAACATTAGAAAAATTATGGCAAAAACACTCTATTCAACCCCAAAAGCTTGTCAATCTCAGATCATATAACTCTGGTAAAAAATGTCATATCGAGTCTTGATGATCCCCACAGCAGTATTTTCAACCACACTACTTGGTAAGCCAATCATAATAAAAAGAATTATAGGTAAAGGAATATACACTTAGATGAAGTTGAGTCACATAAATTAGGAGCAGCTCCTCAGGCACCATTAGGATGCATTAAAGAATTTAGAATCTTAGTAAAGACTTTCAAATTGCGAGGAGGTGCAGGACTGAGCTGTATGGAGAAGGGTGATCAAGCACATTGACCCCACACGATTAGTGGGAAAAGATGAAGAGGAAGAAGAAGTAAAGACTTTCAAATAATGCGCTTGCTATGATATTTGCAGATTCCAATTAGTAAATCTACATTTCATAAATAGTGGCACTTACCCTAATTTCTCATTCTTTGTCATTTTGTCTAGAATAAAGTCTTCCTGTAGTTTATTATTTATTAGGTTTAGCAGGCAGAAATTCAGGCAAGAAAAAAAGTGATAATTCGGATATGCAGTTTAATATTAATTCATTTGGAAAACAACATTATTAGCTTAATGTTAGCATAATAAATTTAAGGCTCTAAAAATGACAGTTCACACTCAGATGAGGTAACATATTTTATAACAATGCCAAATAGTGGTGTTCACAAAAGCAGAGTAGCCTTGGCACACTCTCATTTATGTAAATTTTTGTTGGCTTGACTTTGAAAATGCTGTGTCAGGATTCATCATTTGTTGACTACAGTAGCCCACTGTGTCAGCTAACCCAAATGAAAATTTGTAGTTGCTGCTTGTTCACTGACATTCACTGACATTTTTAAACTAAGAAAACAATTCTGTAATTTTACAGTTGGAGCAAACTATGTCTTTAATTCTCCATGCGTGCATTCAAATGCACTACTTGCCGTAGTTTGGCTCTGCTTACAATGGACTGCAATTTTCAATGCATAGCTTGCTATTTTCCAGACTTTGTGACACATTTTTAGAGGTCATGTTTAATTCATTGTGCTCCATTTTCTTTAAGTGCACTTTCCAAAAAAGGTATTCATAAACCATTTTAATTTGAGAAGGTTTCATGAGATGTAACGTGATGCACACTTTTGAGATACAACAAATAAAATCAGACAATGATAAAAATAAATTAGTACTTAAAAATAGGTAAAAGCCGGAGCCTGAGTTTCTAAGACACCTCACTGAGGAGACTCAGCTGTAAAGAATGTTTCAGCTGTCAGGTCAGATCCAAGTCTTGAATGTCAAAGATTTATACTGCATGAAAATCAAATTGGATATTCTTGTCAGCGAAGGCTAAATCAGACGGTAAGGAGGTGATGCCTGATATTAACTGCTTGAACCTCTGTTCTAACCCGCAGAGCACATAGAAACAAACTAGATACTGGCAAATTAACTGTACAAAAAGTAAACTTTTTTATGTCTTCTTGAACAGTTTTGTCACTGGGCACAGTGCAGCATACCAATCAAAAAGGTTTCTGAATTCCTGGGGAAGATATTGTGATAAGCTGTTTCAGCCAAGTTGCAAATAAGACCAAGTATTTCATAGTACCGTTTATGCATGCAGTATATTGTGCTGTAAATTGCACAGACAAATTGTGATTATTTGAAGCAAAACAAAGGAATAAAATGGGAAACTGCAATGGGCAATATAGTAGCATTACACTTGTCACTAATGGAGGTCATCTCAGTATCCTTAGTTGCTTGTTATTTCTCTCTGCATTTGAACATGAAATAAGACATAATGTCAAGTACATAAATGTGGGGCCTCAAATTTCCCAGGGTTATGGAATGATGTAAATGTGTAATACACATATAGGGAAATTGCGATAGATAGTGTTGCTCCTACATAAGATGTGAAGGAGAGAGCCGGGTGTAAAGCAGTAATAGACACACCATTCCAGTCCCTTATGAGAAAATGAAACACAAGGCAATTTGCTATATTTTCCAGTCCTATTGAATAGAAAAAATCGAAAATAGAATAGAAAATCTGAACTGCACTGCATCTTGAATGTTTGCCGCACCTGCCCATTCTTACAATCAGAAAAACGCCACAGGCAGAGAACAGGGTGGAAGTTCAGACTGCATATGATGCAATCATTGAATGATTTAAGTAGTACTGTCCTCTTTAAAAAGGAAACATTTGAAAGATCATCCAGCACTACACAGAACATCAAATAAAATATAAAAATCAGTAGAAATTATCACTTAGGTGAAGGGTTACAAAAGTGGGGCAATGTAAACTGATTAAAAAATGGAGGGTCACTCTCCAGAAAAATAACACAAAAAAGCAAGCAAGATATCCTTTTACAGACTTAAAATTAAAGTGAATTTGAAAAGATGAATTGCATTTCCCAGAAAGATCTAATAAAAGATTTACTGCAGAAGAACTAAAGGATGAACAAGCAGTGATATATCTGCACCAAGAAATTTTGAACAAAAAGATGTTAAGACATTTGATTGCATGGAATGTTACATGCTTTAAATAAATTCGATAAAATTAAAAAAAGAAAAACTTGTTAAGACATTAAGTTCATAAGTAAACCTAAATGAGAGTCAGCAATATGTTTCAACTTTTAAATTTAAATGGATTATTAAATGATAATCAGATGTCTTATCCTTAAAAATGAGTATTTATAAACAATATAGTGCTGTGACAGAAGAAACTGCTTGCAATTTTCAGAATTTGCACAGAAATGTTATTATAGTAGAAGAAATTCATTTTGAGGGATGTGGAAAATGAAACTGCTTGGGGTTTAAACTTGAACTAGATGCAAAGTAAAAATCAAATCTTATACTATGAGAAGTGATAGCTTTTCTTGGAGCGTACAGCGCAATGAGACACATAAGAATGGAACATTATGTGTGCTATTTATAAACTAAAAAAGCAAGCAGGCTTTCATTTATTTGGTAATAACATGCAAAACCAAGGTATAAAAATCTAAACAAACACCAGAAAACCAGGAAAGTGACACATAGGCTAAAAATAAATCTCCACAAAATTAAATGTTAATATTCCTGTAAATTTCTACAGTGTGTGCACAGATAACCTAAAATAAGCCTGATCTAGCTGATAATTTTTGTCTTCCAACCTGGGTGTGCTTAGTTTCTTTTTTGGCTGATTTCTTTAGGAAAATAAATAAAATGAATTTTTATTGCAAGGAAGAGGCGCCAGTATCTTAATGCTGAACACCAAAGTTTAGCTTTTCCAGAAAATCTTTCTTTCTGGCTTGAAGGTTTTGAGAAAGACTACATAGATACATTCACCTCACTTCAGGAATTTATTAAAGAAAGTAATATTTTGTATTCTGCAGCAGCAAAGTACACAAATCACAATTGTCTCACAGAAATAAAACTATTTATTTTCTAAATTTAAATCAAGATAAAGAAAGCAACTGCTTAAGAACTCCATTTGCACCGTCCTTATAATTTGGACACCTCTCATGGACAGCTCAAGAGGAACTAGTTGAGTTAACCTCAGACTCCTCTCTCAAGAATAAAGCCACACAAAGTGATTTGTCAGAGTTTTGGATGAACCGACAAAAGGATTCAAACTCTATTGAGAAAAGTGCTTTGAACATCCTTATCCTGTTTGCAGCCATTTATCTTTCTGAGACTTCATTTTCAACACTAGCGTTAATTAATTACAAGCACATGTCATGTATATCAACCGAGTCTTTGGAAGCAAATTTGAGAATCGCTATTTCAAATATTTCATCCAAAATTCATCTTGTGTATATAAATATATAGGCTCATCTTACACTTAATTTTTCTTTTTTACTTCAGTTTATTTCTTGATTTCTTGTAAGTTTTTTTGTTAAAATACTTATTAAATAAAATTATTTTCTTATGGGGCTGTTCTTTTGTCTGTACGTCAGAGTACCTAAAGCTGATTGACACTACTAAAGAAATTTTTATTATAATTTTGTCTTCCTTTAACTTTAATTTATTGAGAAGTTAAGGGAGCAAATAGGGCTTTTGTTTGGGCTTACAGGGTTCGAAAGCACTGACCTAGGGAAGCTAGAGAGAGTGGGAGATGTTTAGTTTAGTAGTTTTATAGGTATATGTAGTACGTTTGTTCCTATATGTGCTAAGGACTACATTTATTCTGCCCAGTTTAGGTTCACAAGGAGGAAACAATCATACTGGATAGTTTGTCAGCCTCTTGCACTCACCCATGCAGAAAAGAGTCTGTTGTGAAGAAAAGATCAACATTTTTGAATGGTCATGTCTAATTCCAGACCTTAAACCTGAAGCAGGATTTTAAGGTAACCCTGCATAAACAAAGGTCTAAAATATCAATGAACTGAAACAGGTAGAGTATTTTTCCTATATGATCTAGAAAAAACTACTCAGTCATACAGAACTGTTCAACAAGCCATGGGTGTACTCACATGGCTTCAAAATATTAACAGTTTTTGTTAAGTAAAAATAACAAACTAACTCCTATAATATGTTGCTTGTAACCTGAATTGTTTTTTCATTGAATTTTAGAACTGGGTAAGGACTAGATAGTGGTTATTAATGTGCTAATATGTACTATTTTCAAACTCAAAGACAATATCCATCCATCCATCCATCCATCCTCTTCCGCTTATCCGAGGTTGGGTCGCGGGGGCACCTCCTTGGCCCCTCCCATAGGTGGTGAGCCCATGGGAAGGGCAAAGACAATATATTTTATATATTATTGTGTGTCCTGAGAAAGACAACTCTGTCTTTTTTTTTCATTTTTCTTGTGTCAGTTGGAGGTATTCCTTTAAAATCTAGTATTTCTGTTGGCCTTCTCATCTAAGGTTCTTTGATTGAACAGCTCAGCGGATTTATAAGAAAGCTCCTGGAAACATGATACATTATATATTTTAATCTGGCTAAAATTCTAGAACACAGCTAGAGGTTGGAAAAAGCTTTAGAGACCAGTAAATACAGTATAATAAACTCAAAATGCATGCAAATAAAGGCAAAAAGAGTTCATTTTTAGGTGTAAGGATATGACACAAGATAGAGTCACTGCAAGGTTTCTAGCCCATACTACTGAACGGAAAAGTCTTTTGTGCCAAGAAACAAAATGTAGCTTCATAAGTAACCAGCAAAAAGAGTCTGTATGGCTAAAATGTTCCACTCCTGGGAAATTATTATGAGAAATTTGAAGCCAGTATCTCAGTAAATGCATTTAAGGCAGCAATAGCTGCTGGAACAATGCAACACTAGGTGGATCACAGTAGCCAACATCTATAGAGTATTACAAGGATCTAGGCACATATTATAAAGGAGTCATTAACCCTAGGGCCCAGGTGTGAGACATTTGAAAAGAATATGGATCTAAAATGACTACAAATATTTTGTAAGAAATTAAATTAGCCGTCACATCACCAGGGGCCTCATGTATAAACGGAGCGTACGCACAGAAATGTTGCGTACTCCCGTTTCCACGCTCAAATCGCGATATATAAAACCTAAACTTGGCGTAAACCAACGCACATTTCCACAGTAACTCATACCTTGGCGTACGCAATTTCGGTTTTGCAGACTGGCGGCACCCAGCGTCAAAGCAGTGCTACTGTTCCTGTGTGATCACCTTTCTTTCTTAGATCCACATTCCTGACGCTGCTTTATAAATACACTGAAACTAACTGCATATTGTTTATTAGTGTAATGCATCTGATTGTAATTAACCTGCAGCAATATAATGGTCCAGGGAATAGTCATAGTATTCCAAATACCATAACTGCTTTAGCGTTGTAACTCTCACTGCATCTTCTTCTTCTTTCAGCTGCTCCCGTTAAGGGTTGCCACAGCAGATCATCTTTTTCCATATTACTCTCGCTGCACCACTCGGAGTATTTATATCACTGTATCTGAGTGGGGAATCACAGCAGCAGCTAAAATATCGGTATACAACATGAAGCAGACGCTGCCTGAGCCACGGCAAAACGTTTCAGAGACTTTCCTGTACGGACTTCGCAGTTTAGAAAAAGTTCCATCCCAAGAACTATAAACGCACTCAATCAGTCCATCAAGTGCTCCTTGTAGAACTGTTTACTTATAAGTACAATCACCTCACTGTAAACTTGCACTACAGTTATAATATTGCACAACCTGCGCCACTTTATAAAGTGCATATTTACATATGATGACGGTATTCATTTTTAAGATGAAATGCAGCAAAATATGTTGATTATATTATACAGCTAAAACTTTAACTTCATTTAAATAATCTGTATTGTTAATAATTAAACATGTGAGGACACGGTGCCGCAGCGCTAGCTAGCTCAGGGATTGTTCCTGCATTGCGTTATATTCTTGCGCTGACGCGACACTGGAAAGATAGACGGATAGAATAATTAAACATGTACTACGAAGATATTGAGATGCTCCTTAAAAGTTTTGAAGAATCAGCGTTCTAAGCTTACAGATGGCTTAACGTCTACTACAGAGCTGATTGTGTGGCGATTGGTCATTTGGAGAAAGAAAAGTAAGGACAGGAATTGGAGGTTAGTACGTTTGAAAGAGACAGTACTTCTGTAATAAATTATTTCATCGAAGGTCGCACATGGCGCAGCAAGCCTCTTGCGTGAGATATGAACAATCACTGTGCCACCGTGTTCCCATGTTTAATAACATGCTTTCATTCCTATCATCATGAAAATTATATCACGTATACATGTCAGTATTTTAATTATTCAGAGAGCTGTAATATCACGAATGTAATGGATTCTGTGTCCTGTTGGAGAAAGAGAAAGAACGGAAGCACGTAGTGATTCACATACATAGTGCTACTTGAGAAACTAGTAAAATAAACGATTTTAAGATGAAGTTTATGATGTTCTACTTTAATGGCAAAATAAAATACGTGAAATTTCGAGATTAAAGTTGACATTTCGTGCTTTTTTCCCACTGTGTGCCTATTTTTTTTTCTGTACCCTAATAAGCTTTCATATGACACTCAGACGGTGGGCTACGACTCGCCTTTTCACGGCGACTTTGATATGTGATTTCTTTTTTATTTCGGGCACTGTGCGACTTTGTGAACTTGGATCTTTCGAGCTTCTCCGACACTCTGTCACTCGATCAACTTTCTTTTGTTGATTATACCACTGCTTAAACCAACAAATAGTATGTTTTTCTTTTTCCTCCACTTGGTATTCGCTGAAATTCTTATATTTCCCCCCGTGCTTTTCCCATTGTCTTTTCACAGAAGGCTATTTATATTGATTTGCATATTGAAAGAGGCGTAATTCTGGGAGGAGTTGGGGCGGGACAGAAGGCGCGTGCACGTGCGTTACTTTTCACGCTGATCGGGATTTATGTAGTGGAAGAACGTGAAAGTTTGCGTACGCACAGATTCCTGCATATGGATTTTTCTCTGCGTACGCACAATCCCGCTTTTGTGCTTACGCCATGTTATAGAGTGAGTTCTACGCACGGCGTTATACATGAGGCCCCAGGACCTGGATTAAGAAGGTGGCATAATGGATATATAGATAAATGGATTGATGATGTTGAATATCATTTAAATGTCATACGCTTCAACACTACTTTTTACTCAGTGCTATGTGTGTTCCTATTCTCTGTATATTTTTAAATTTTTGACCATTATTCAAACTGTCTTCCTATCTTCCTTCTACCTTTGGGAAAAATTCACACAACCTTGGTAATCAGGTTATTCAAAACATAATTAAAACAAATGAATTACTGATCAAATCAGCAAGTGTTAAAAAACCTTAAAACCTACTCTGTGTCATAGCATGCCATGATCTACTTGGCTTTTAAAAAATCCTGGCAACCTGAGCTTGAACAAACAAAACACACACACAAAAACAGAAATTGTAACAAACCTAGGAGTCAAAACACTCAGAAGCACACTTCCACCAACCCTTTGTAACTAACTACAATTAAGGTAAGTCTCTGAACTGATAGTGCTCTGCTATGGAAAATAATCACTAAAATATTAAAGCTGGCTTTACCTAAATAAAAAAAATACTAAGACTGGAAAAGTTTCAAAAGAAGTCATAATGTCAATAAACACCAGTTTGAGAAGCAAAACATAAAAAAATACAGAAAGACTGACCAAGCAGGTAAAAAAATGAAGACAAACATACCTCTGAATAGCAAAAATGCACTCTAAGTGAATATAAAATAGTTTTTAACAACTTTTACATTCTTACATTTTTTGTGTATTTAATATTTATTATACCAAGAATCTTATGAGGGGCAGTCAAAAAGTTCCCTGAATTATGATATAGTGGGGGAGAGAGAGAGATCAGATTACACACACATTGTTGCGGAGGGGAGTGCAGCATGTCACTCCTGATGTGAATGTAAATGAAGCACAGCAGCAGCTGGCAGATTACATCGATAGTTTGGAGAACAGTCATGCAAACTCCCCGATTATAGTGATGGGTGACTTTAATAATGCAAACCTAATTATGGAACTTCCCAGATACAAACAGCATGTAAAATGCCCCACCAGGGATGGGAAGACTTTGGATCACTGCTACTGTGCTGTAAAGGACGCATACCAGGCTTTACTTCATACACTGCTGGGTATTTCTGACCATGTTATGCTACAGTTGCTACCCACTTATAAACAAAAGCTAAAATTAGATAAACCAGTAAAGAAATCTATTTGTTCATGGAATGATGAATCAGTTGAATCATTACAAGATGATGGGACATTTTTAAAAATGCTTGTGAAAACATTCACAAGTTGACTGACGCTATTACTCCTTCTATCATCTTCTGTGAAGAGGTTTGAATTCCCAGCAAATCAATTGTGATTTGTAACAACAGAAAGCCAAAAGTTCACCAAAGAACTAAGGAACTAAGGAATCTGGAAGAAACTGGTGATAATCAGTTTAGCAATCAGATATGCATAGTGGAAACACAAAAATAACCTGGAACTTCAGTTCTCATCAAACAATAGCTCCTCTGTATGGAGAAGCCTTCAGTCTGTTACTAATTACAAAAAGACATCTCCCAATGACAAATTTAACAAGTTCTATGGCAGATTAGAACAACAAGGTGCTGAATATTTACAATTACTGTGCTCCTCCAGCCCTGGAGTGGTTTTAACTCCAGCCACTTCTTCACAAAAGCTTCACCCCTCTTCTCCCTTTCTTTAAAGAAAACGATGTCTGGAAGCTGTTTGCAACACAGAACTGTAAAAAGTCAGCCGGTCCTGATTCTGTCTCACTTACAATAATCAAACACTGTGCAAGGCAGCTCGCTCCTCTCTTCACAGAAATCTTTAACCAGTCTCTTGTGCAGTGTACCATACCCGATTTCTGTAAATCTTCTGTTATTGTTCCTGTTCCCAAAAGTGATAAAATAAGCTGCCTCAATGATTACAGGCCTATTGCTCTTACTTCAGTTTTAATGAAAATATTTGAACGGTTCTGCGGTGGGCTGATGCCCTTCCCGTGGTTTGTTTCCTGCCTTGCACCCTGTGTTGGCTGGGATTGGCTCCAGAAGACCCCCGTGACCCTGTAGTTAGGATATAGCGGGTTGGATAATGGGTGGATGGATGGATGGATTTGAACAGCTTGTTCTAACCCATCTGAAATCTGTTACTGCTACTGTTCTTGACCCCGTTCAGTTTGCATATCGAGCAAACAAATCTGTGGATGATGTCATCAACATGGGCCTTCACTTTCTGCTGGAGCATCTGAACAGTAAAGGATTTTAAGCCAGAATACTGTTTTTTGACTTCAGTTCAGCTTTTAGCACCATTGTCCCTGAACTGTTGTTAACTAAACTTCTACAGACTGAACTGGATCCTTCCATCTGTAAATAGATTTGCAGTTTTCTGGTAAACCAGAAACAATACATTGGTGTGGGCTCCCACCTGTCAGACTGTCTCCATATTAGCACAGGTGCCTCTCGAGGATGTGTACTTTCCCCACTTACTTTATTCCTTATACACCAATGATTGTAGGTCCACTGATCCTTCAGTTAAAAGTTTGCTGATGACACCACTGTTGTCTAATTACTAATGGCAATGAAACACATTATAGAAAAGAGGTGACTCGTCTTATGTCTTGATGTGCTTCCAACAACCTAGTGCTCAATATCACCAAGACAGTGAAAATGGTCATTGACTTTCGCAAACAGTTACAACCTCTCCCACTATAAATTAATGATTCTGCAGTAAATTTGGTAGAAATCTTTAAAGTTTTGGGCACAGCTATCACAAACTTTCTCAGCTGGGACCTTAACACCACCTACATCACTAAATAGGCACAGCAGCAATTGTACTTCTTACAGCAACTAAAGAAAATAAATATTCCCCAGCCAACCTAGTTCAATTTTATGAAGCCATAATTGAAAGTGTAATCACATTCTCCATTGTTGTCCGGTTCAGTTCAGCAACGGCACACTCCAAAAATAAATTACAGCGTGTTGTGAGGTCTGCTGAGAAAATCATTGGCTGTTCCCTTCCATCTGTTACAGACCTGTATACATCTTGTGTTAATAACCATGACAAAAGAATTCATCTCACTCAGCTTATCACTTATTCCATAAACTCCCCTCTGGTAAATGCTTCAGGTCAATTGAAACCAAAATTTACAGACACCTCAACAGTATCATTCCCAGAGCCACAGCCCTCTCAAACCAGTAACCTTGCTTTACTTCTTTGTATATTCATGCATTCTGTCACATAATGAATGAATGTGTGTGTGAGTGTGTGTGTGTACAGTATATGTACATGTATATGTGTGAGTGTTCATACACACTACACACTCATACTTTCACTTCCACATCATCATTTGCACATCTCATTTATAATTGTACTATTCTGCAAACTTGTATGAAGTTTTTTCTTTTTAAATTATGCTATTTATGTTATTTGTACTGTACGTGATGTTGTGTTCTGTTATAAGCAACTCCAAATCTACCAAGTCAAATTCCTTTACATTAAGCACTGGCAAATAAAAGTGATTTTGATTCTGATTATGGCAGCACTATTGAATCTGTTAGATCTCAGTGTAGCATTTGATACTTTTATACTATGCAGAATTGAGAGCATTCTGGTCATCTCTGGCACTCCACTCTAATGGTTTAAGTCCAGCTCAGCACCAGTCACACAAGGAGTCCTAGTAATAACCTACAAAGCTTTAAATGGCCTTGCACCAGACTACACATGTGGCCATCTCCATCACTATGCTCCTGTTTGCCCACTAAGGTCTTCTGATTCTGACAATCTTGTTCTGTGTCACACTAACCTGCACTCTATGGGTGACAGGGAATTTAGCTCTGTAGCACCCGGAGTTTGGGTTGAGCACCCTACTCTCTTTTTCACTCTGGTGATGAACAGATCTTTTAATGTTGGGAGATAACAACCAATGATTTCCTCAGCTGAAAAAATCACCTTCTGCAACCTAGACTTAGAAAGAGATGATACGGAAGGAAATTAAATGGTGATGAAGGTGGTCACAATACTCTCAAATTTAATAATATACGCCTTGATAAGCCAAGCTTCTTAAGCTGGGGAAGGAAGAACAATCTCTGCCTGGCTTTCTTGATGATGAAGGTGATGTGCTTGTCCCATTTTAATGTATTAGTGAAAGTAGTCCCCAGGAATTTAAACGACTGAACCACTGACACAGTCTGGCCATTAATTTGCAGAGGTGGACAGTTAGTGACTTGCCAGCGGAAGTCAATCCTCATTTTCACTGTCTTAAAAGCTTTGAGCTCCAAAGACACCATTCTACAAGGCAGCCCACCTTTCTTTGACAGGAAGACACAACATTATTAGAAATGAGACCCACTACGTTTGTGCCATCTGCAAGCTTTAGGATTTTTACAGATGTGTCCATATATCTCCAGTCATGTGTATAAAGTAAAAACAAAACAACTTGAATCTCATCTGTTCTGGAAGGCTTTTAACTTAACCAAACATTCTGCCCATTCTTTCAGTTTACCTCTCTGTCCAGATGCTCAGGATATCTGAGTGTGTGTGTCTTATATCACATATTGTGTTATTTGTTCGGGCTTTCCTTCTAGAATTGAATTTTAGCATTTTACCATGGTTTATTGTCTTTTTTTATATTTAATACTTTGTATATCCTGTTTTTTCTGTTTTAGTGTTCTATGCAGAAAATATTTGTATCCAATGTTACATATACCCTCCTCTTCTTTTTGAGACTCTGTGAAGTGCCTTGAGCATGGGAAAAGTGCTATATCAATAAAATGTATTATTATTATTAATTTTAAATAGATAAATCTGACATTTTTTGCACATTAATCTACACTTAGCAACCCATTATAACATATTTTCAGAAAGGTATGCAAATTTTGTAAAATCAAAAATTGAAGTTTCTCATTTATGTAATAATTCAAACCCTAAGTTCAGAATTTTGTAGAAGCCCCTTTGGCAGCAATTACAGCTTTGAGTCTTGATGGGTAGGTTTGTATAAGCTTTGCATACCTGGATTTCAACAGTTTATCCAATTCTTCCAGGTAGATCCTCTCAAGCTCCATTAGATTTTATTTTAAGCATCTGTAAACTGCCATCTTCAGGGTCTCTCTATAAATATTCTATGGGGTTTGAGTCTGAGATTTGGCATGGATAGTTACAGAGTTGTCCTGACGCCACTGTAGCATTGCCTTGGTGTGTGCTTCAGGTCATTGTCATGCTGAAAGGTTAAATGTTGCTACAGTTGGAGGTTTCATGCAGTATGAAGTAGGTGTTCTTCAATGACCTCCCTGTATAGCTGCATACATCCTTCTCTCAGTTCTGAGTAATGTTCCAGTCCTTGCTGCTGGAAACACCTATAGTATGACGATGCCACCACCATTCTTCACGGTACTGATGGTATTAGGCAGGTAATGAACAGTGCCTGCCCTTCACCAGACATTGTGTTTTGAGTTCTGCCCAGAACAGTTCAGAATATTTTCTTCATCATACCAAAGTCATTTAAACGTCACTTAGAAAACTCCAAGCAGGCTGTCAAATGCCTTTTACTCAAGAGTGACAAATATTTGGCCACTGTATCATAATCGCCTGATTAAAGGAGTGCTGCTGAGATGGCCATGCTTCTGAAAGGCTCTCCCATCTCAGCAGATGACTTCTGAAATTCTGCTACAGTGACCATTGGATTCTTGGTAATCATCCTGACAAAGGCCTTTCTTGCCCAGTTACTAAGCCAACTGTGGGCAGAGTCCTGGTGGTATCAAACTTCTTCTATGTCATTTCAAGTATTGAGACCACTGTGCTCCTGGGAACACACAGAGTTGTAGAAATTGTTTTATTCACTTACCCTAATCTATGCCTCACTGCAACTTGATAGTGGAGGTCTTCAAAGAATTCCTTGGACTTCATGGCTTGGTTTTGGTCTTGTGATGCAGTGAATTTTGGGGCTTTATATATAAAATTGTATCCTTTTTAAATGATGTTTAGTCAATACAATCTGCAACAGATGGACTCCAATTAAATTCTAGACATATTTCAAAGATAATTAAATCAAGCAAGATGCACCTTAGCACAATTTGGAGTGCCACAGCACAGGGGTTGAACACTTACAGTATGTAAATGACAGCTTTCAGTTTTTGATTTTTTATGAAATGTATGCATCTTAAATTGTAAGTATAATTAACTTTAATTATAAAATTTGTGTTTAAAATTAACACCTTATTTTACAGTTACCAATACCATTTTATTGTATACAAATAAAAATACAATCCATATGGTTTTAATATATGAAGAAATATTTCATGTTTTTTAAAGGAAATAAATAGGAAGTATGCTTATCTCAGAATATACAGTGATGGTTCCAATATATTCCTTACAAGTTAATAGAAAATCTCCAGTTAACACTTCTGTTTTCATATGATGGCTGTTTTGTAGTGACAAGGAATAATAAGTATGCCAAAGGAACATGATTGCATTTAAATGATGGGTGCGGTAAAAGGCATCAATTTACTCAGTTTTGCCGTAGTGATTATGTGACAATGAGGGTCACTGAAATCAGGACTGGAGAAGCCTAAGAGAATAAGGCTGCATTGCTCAATATCTTATTATGAGTTATAAGCTATTTATGAGTCTTGATTTCAATGAGCCAGAAATGTCTGTGTTTTTGCCAATACTGTATTGGATTCATTATATCAAACTACCGGTCTCTAGGCTATCCTTGTTACGCGTCTCTAGACAACACCTGTGACAGATCATTTTCTTAGGTAAGTCAAATGGCTTAAATGAGACCGAAAATGTGTAAGAGGACCCATTCATTGTGAAGGATTTTTTTGGATTAATTAATGTAACCATTATTAGCAGAACTCATCCTGTACTACTGAAGCAATAGCCAAAATACCAAACAAGATCTAACGTTTTTTTTTTTCTTCATAAGAGCAATCAATGGAATGTGAAAAAAATGAACATGTATGTTATGTGAAAAATATTAGGATAAATTTGAAAAATTGTTGACAAACCTCCACAATGAACAGATCATTTAAATATACCTTGAAAATTGAAGAGTAAATTAAAATAATTACAGTAGTTGCTCATATCTATACTGTACAATTTAAAAAGAAACAATATATTTAAATTAGTAAATTAAACTATCCTAAATCTTTATTATTTTAATACTTGCATTTTAGGATTTAGGATTCTTCTGTAACTGCAGTATTTATTCCTTTGTTTTGTAACAGAATTTAAAGGTAATATTACTTATATACTGACTTATAAATAGGTAGCACGTTTTTGATTGAAAGTCAAGTACTGATCTTGCTGGCAAGTATTGTTTTTTTCTGTCCCAATAAAATTATAAATTTGTCCAAAAGAAGCTAATAACCATTGACTTTATTGCAACCTTTATTGCAGAAACATTTATTTAGCTTAATGCCAAGAGCAATTTGCATAAAGATGATCCATTTCAAGCTAAAATGTTATATTATGTTGTTGCACCAACATTGTATTTATCAATATCCCTTGTAGCTTCTCTTTATGCCTTGTCTGAATTCTTTCAAGGTCCATCTGTAACAATTTGGCTGATTCTAGATTACCTTCCATTCCACATAAAATGGTACATAACATTAACAACCTTGTTATTTCAATATATGTCATGGGTAGAGCCCAAAAATTGGAGAAACCTACCATTACCCAGGTAAAGACCCACATACAGTACGTCTGGGTAAAGCTTTTATTTGTCTTTTGTTACAGGTTTGAGCATGCTCAGTGTGTAGAGGCATAGTTTTCTGCCCCACCCCTCTCAGAGATAACAATGTCTACCTTCAGTGAAACATGGGATAATCACTGAACATTTTACTAGAAATCAGTTTTTGATTTGTGACAAAACCCCTGATTGTTCTCAGAGCAACATCAACAGAAAAACAAAAATCATTATGTCATCTAGTAAATACCCAGTCATTTTCCAGAGTGGTCAAGGCTATAAAAAGTGTCATTGTAAAAAGATGTGTGAGACCATAAAATGTAAATGCAGAGCAATTCCAAGTTCCATTCAACCGTATCCTGCTCAAATAAGTAACATAACTAAATTTGATTTGATATGAGTGTTCTAACATAGATAGACCAATAGCTTTGCTTTTCATTATTTTAAGTTGTCAAAATCTCTTTACCCTTTATAATTTGAATAATAGTAATAAAGCATATTAAAAGTGTCTTGTTTGTTTGAAATTGATCTTTAACTAGTTAGGGTTGGATAAACCTAAGATTATCTGAGTAAAGTTAGAAGCTCATATTTTACTCCAGCTTTACCCAGGTGTTTTGGATAATGCGAGCTTTACTCGGGTAATGTTAGGTTTATCCAATTTTCGGGCTCTATCTGTAATATAATATGTATATCTGTAATATAATATATTTATACTAGCCAACCCACAGCGTAAGCCGCATAATTATGTATTGATGGGTGAACACTTCCTGAAAGACACAGTTGTCCAAATGGGTTGGGCTTGAGGATATGACTGTAGGTGAATGAAAAGATGGAACTCTGGAGAGGGCAACATACATTTGTCCGTGACTGAAAACTGGAGGACTGCCGTCGCGCCTCCACCTCCCAGAGCGAGGGACGGTACTGCACAGCGCTCGGGCGCGGAGGTCAGAACGGGGGGAGAGGGGAAGGACGGCCATTCTGCCCCCTCCGCCCCGGCCCCCCCGCCATTCTAGTCTGCTGATTTCTTAGTCATCTGTTAGTCATCGTTCAGTACGTACTGCCTGCTCATGTGCCCGCCCCCAACTCCTCACCTGAGTTGCTTTCATCTGTGTACAGTCCACATGCACCTGTGAGTCACGTTGACGTTTAATTTACCAAACACCGCCTCAGTCGCTTTCGTCTCTGCTACAGTCCACATGCACCTCTGAGCCATGTTGACGTTTCATTGTTCTTTGCGGTTCCGGCTGCTTTTCTATATATAATCCACCAAGTCACCCAACCATGGTAGTAGCGACGTGTACAAAGGGAATGTGTACTGGGAATTCCTCGCCACTTGTCCCTCTAAGAAGTTGGACGCCGACTGCTCGGGGGTCGTGTAACTATTTAGCAGGAGGAAGTTTCGTTCGTTATCGGAATTAACCAGACAAATCGCTCCACCAACTAAGAACGGCCATGCACCACCACCCACAGAATGGAGAAAGAGCTATCAATCTGTCAATCCTCTCTGTGTCAGGGCCGGGTGAGGTTTCCTGTGTTGAGTCAAATGAAGCGAAAGGCTCCACACCTGGTGGTGCCCTTCTGTCAATTCCTTTAAGTTTCAGCTTTGCAACCATACTCCCCCCCGGAACCCAAAGACTTTGGTTACCCGGTCGGCTGCCCGGCGGGTCATGGGAATAACACCGCCGGATCGCCAGTCGTCATCGTTTATGGTCGGTACTACGACGGTATGTGATAACTTCGAACCTCCGACTTTCGTTCTTGATTAATGAAAACATTCTTGGCAAATGCTTTTGCTCTCGCTCGAATTGTTGGTGGGCGGGACTCTGTGAGTTGGTGGGCGTGGCTATGTCTTGCATGCGTCTTGCTTGCCATGGACTTAGTGAATTCTTAGAGTTGGTGGGCATGGCTCTGTGAGTTGTTGTCATATCCCATGGTCTTAGCGTTGGTGGGCGGGTCTCTGTGACTTGGCGGGCGTGGCTATGTTGTGCGTATCCCATGGTTGTCTTGCGTGGCCTGTCGGCTTAGTTAATTATATATATAGATTGTGATCACTGGAGGGTGTTTCATCCACCAAACAATAGACACCATTGCACCAGACACAGTCCCAGATTCAAAAAAGTAATTTATTCTTCTCTTTACACAAACATTTTTCACACAATAGAATTCAATTCCGTCAAATCCAATTCCCATACTTATTATTTTTTAACTCTTTCTTCTTCCACCTTCAATTCCGGTTACATTTGCCCTACTCCACTCCCAAGTCTGACTCCCCTGAGTTAGCTGGAAGACTCCCTTTTTTAGCCAGACATGGAAGTGTTTCTAGCACATCAGAGCCATATCTGGGAAGCCAGAACAGCTCCTTCTGGTGGCACCCATGAACCCAAGCAGGGCTGTCCTCCAGAACTTCAAAACTCATGCAGCCTTGTGGGTATGTAAGCAAAGCCATAGCAGAGGAATGCTGCCATTCAGAGTACTGTTGGAGGCCTTGGCCCCAGGAAGCAGTCTTCTTCTGTCTTTGCTTCTTACTGGGATCCCTACTAGGAAAGGGAAAAGTAAAAATCCTGGCCAGGGTGCCTATTCGTATTGTCCATCCATTACTAGGGCCTTCCGTCTGGGTAAAAGCCCTTCATCCATAATATACACATACTGTATAAATTAAGAAGAGCAGATGCCTTGGTACTAACTCTTTAGGGGCACCAGTATTATATCACTTATTTCTGAAAACCTTCCTCATACCATAATCCTTTTGATTCCAGTGTTTACGCCCATTTTTATACCTATCTACAAACTGCACTTTGAACACTTTGTGGCATTTTGAATTGTTGATCCTTGTTTTAACTTTTGCTCATTTTTGTTTTTCACTTTTACTTTTGGTTTATGTTTTGGTTTTGGCAATCGATTTGGTTGGTTTTCAAATGAGTTTGTAATTTTATTTATGACTATTTTTAGTAGTGTTTTTTATTACTATTTGTATTAAAATTATGCCAAACATTAACTGTGCTGTAATAATAAGTTATCATGTACTGTACATTTGTGTTAATAGTATCATCAATTCTTATTGAAGTTTTAAACCTGTCCTGTCCTGAACCTCTTTCCCCTGCACCTCTTTGAACAATACTTGACTAACCTATGGATATATCTACTCAATACATTGGTGCCCTTCTGTCTTACAACAAAATTTGCAGCATATTTTGAAGCTTCTTATTGCATTGGTCTCACCTGAGCAGGAATGTGACACAGAAAGAACTTCTGAAAAGACCAACTTACCAGTTCTACTCTTCATCTTAGCAACTAAAATTTGAATTGAAGAACTGGTATGCTTCTCTTACATGTGTATTTTTTTAACATGGACAAAGACAACTGGATTCAGTCCCACACTGGTCAGGAGCCCATACTCTGTCTCAAGTAGGTTTATCATCTGTACCACAGGAAATCAACACACTGTAAAAAAAGACTTTCTGTTCCTCGAGCAGCCATAACAACTGAATTCTCTGCTATCACTGCTTCCCTTTTTCTGGTTATTGTTTTGAGTCTTTTCATTCCTTTCTACCTTTCCCAGAGTTATCAGAGTTGCCTACAACTCAGTGTGATCTATAAAACTGTTGCACACTCCCAGCTCTTGGGTTGATATTTGGTGTGCACTTGTTACCTTACACTTTGACTTTTAACTGACTGTGACCAATCTCACTGGTTTGGAGTCTCATCCCATGCCATTTGGGGGAGGGGGGGGGGGGGGTGTATACTGTCTCTATAATGCACAACTGTGCAAAATGTGCCAATTCTCTACAACAATTCAAGCTAGATATTTCCACCTCAACATCAGTGACCCTGAGCTTAAAGTGTTGAATTAGCTGGGATCTCCTGCACAGACAGACCACTTGGAACCTGGGACTCAAGCCATGCACCTAAAAAAAATGGCTTCATACAGGACTTGCATGGTATTGTGTTTTTTTAAATTTTTGGTAACTTTAACTCTTTTAAAGTTAAATATTTCCATAGAAGTTTAAAGAACCTGTAGTAGTTATTTAATACCTGGAGGACCTAAGCACCCATATCTTCTGTTAAAAATACAATCACATTCCTTTTTTCTGCCAATATTAAGGCATTTTAAGCTGCCTAGTGAATATGTCTTTATCTATAATGAAATTTCACCTACTCTTATATGTTCCTCTAGGTGACTCTTTCTTTCTTTCTTTCTTTCTTTCTTTCTTTCTTTCTTTCTTTCTTTCTTTCTTTCTTTCTTTCTTTTGTGAGAGTGGTGAGTGGGCAGAGCTGTTTGAGAAAGTGAGAGTAAGAGTAGGAGAGTTCAGAGGGCTTGTGATTTTACTGTTTTTTTCCTGCTTTTTGTTCTTAATTGATATTCTCTCTAACTGTCTTGATCTTTCTTTTGAGGTTTTTTATTCAGAGGAAGGCCAGAATGGCCTCCTCAGGAGGCGTCTGTTTTCGGAACGGTGATTTTGAAAAACAGACCAGCATCTTGAGATCTTACTGTGCCCTCTGGTTTGTAAGTCATGATAAGTTCAGACAAGTAAGCCGGACCTTGGCCATTTAAAGCTTTATATGTTAAAAGGAGGATTTTGAAATCTGCTCTAAACTTAACTGGGAGCCAGTATAAGGATTTTAGAATGGAGTTATGTGTTTGTACTTTCTGGTTCTTGTAATAATTCTAATTCTATAATAATTATGTCACGCTTTTGCAGCTGCTGCTGCTCCTCGCCTGTGGAACTCTTTACCTCATTACATAAAGGAGTCGTCTACAATTGAACTGTTCAAAACAAGATTAAAGACTCATTTCTATTCACTTGCTTTCTGTGACCTTCAGTAATACTGTGATTATGTAATCTTACTTCTATTTATTATTTATTTTATTTATGTTCATTTATTTTATTTTTATTTATGTTAATATGTGTTTTTTTTCTTCTTTTATTGTAAAACACTTTGGCCACAGCATTCCTATGTTGTTATAAATGTGCTATATAAATAAATTGACATTGACTTAAAGTCAAAAAGTTCTCATTGGCATTTTAACAACCTTCTATGTCAGGACTCCCAATTTAAACATTGTTTTAGGTACTTTTGGACAAAGTGAAAGGATAAATCAGTTCTGTTCTGAGTCACTGGTGGGATGTTGGTAAAGTACAGATTTGCCAGTCCTGTCAGCAGTGCACGCTGAATGTCACATGGAGCTTGAATGATCCAATGAAGGGACTGGAAGAAGAGATAGCAACACTCCAGCAGGACTTTGATTCCTCTAAGGGCAGTGAGCACATGAACATGTTGAAAATGAAAAAGGTTGCCCTCACACAACTGACTTGTTAGAAAGTCTAAGGAGCTCTGGTCAGAGCTCGATTTCAAGCAGAAACTGAGTGTGATGTGTGACCAAGCACTTTTTGGGTTGGAAATAAAACAGGGTCAAAGCAGAATTATCCATTGTTTGTGTAATCCATCTGGAAGTGAGTTGAGAGGCTCCTCTCAAATTATGGCATTTGCTTTTGATTTGTATTTTTAAACTTTTCTCATCTGAGCTGATGGAACAAAATGATGTTTGTCTGGGTTTTACTAATTTGGTGCCACAGGTGCCAGAGGAAGAGTTACATTAGAGGGCTTACCCATTGAGAACTCTCATGGGTGCTGGCAAGTTTAAATACTGGGAAAGCTCCAGGTAATGTTGGACTTACTATAGAATTCTACAGGTTGTTTTGGGGTTTCATTAGACTGGATCTGCTTGCTGTTCTTCAAGAGTGCTTTGATAAAGTTTTGCTCCCCCTGAGCTGTAGAAGAGCTGTTGTTGTCCTCATTCCAAAAAAGGTGATCTATGTAATATTAAGAACTGGAGACCAGTACCCTTGTTTTGTATTGACTACAAAATTTTTTCTAAGGCGTTGGCTATAAGACCTATGAGGTTTTGGGGCATTCCGTTCATCCTGATCAGAGGACCAAATAGGTCCATATATGGCCACATTTTTTTTTATGAAGGATGCATTTGAGATCTGCAAACTGTTTGGACTACATGGTGGTCTAATTTCCTTAGACCAGGAGAAGGCTTTTGATCAGGTGGAGCACCAGTATCTGTGGTGAGTACTAATGGGATTTGGATTCCCGCCTTCCTTTGTTTCCTTTGGTTTGGGTGCTCTATAGTGACATTCAGGATGTACTGAAAATCAATGGTGGCCTGAGTGCTCCGTTTAAATTGGATAGAGGGATTAGGCAGGGTTATTCCTTGTCTGGTGTGTTGTATGCCCTTGCAATAGAACCCTTGCTGATCAACTTAAGGAGAGCAGTGGGTGGATTGTCTGTCCCTGGGTGTGCAGTGCCTTTGGAGATCACAGCATATGCAGATGATCTCACAGTAGTAGTTGCAAAGCAACAAGATGTAGATGGGCTGGTATTTGTGCTGGATGAGTTCCAGAAGGAATCCACAGCTAAAGTAAATTGGATCAGGAGCTCTGCTGTACTATTGGGAAACTGGGTGGGTCCTTTTCCTTCGTTGCCACCTGGACTGAAATGGACAGGAGATGGTATTAAATACCTAGGAATACATCTAATAGGCATTAAGAGTGACTATACGAATTGGGAGGGAGTTGGAGAAAATGTCAGAAACTGATTACAACGCTGGAGATGGCTACTCTCCCAACTGTCATATGAAGGGGGCAGGTGCTAATAATAAACAACCTCGTGGCATCTGCTCTCTGGCATAGGTTGGCATGCCTGGAGCCTCCTCCTGACTTGATTACTGAAGTGCAAAGGGAGTTAATTATTTTTTTTTAGAATGGAAAACATTGGCTGAATCAAGGCATTTTGCACTTGCCCAGTGAAGGAGTGCAGGAGTGAAGGAAGACAAGGACTGGTGGACATCTGTAGCAGGAAAAATGCTTTCAGACTTCAGACTCTACAAAAACTGCTCTGTGGTCATATGGCTGTGTCCTGGAAGCCATTAGCGTGTGCCTTCCGTGCCATGTGGGCAACCTGGAATTGGACTGAGCACTTTTCTTAATGGACAGTTGTTCCTTCCCAGTTGGAAATGTTTCAGACTTTTACAAAAGTGTGCTGAGAATCTGGCAACAGCTGGACTGTTATGTTGAGGAAAATTCTAAACTTATATTGGATTTTAGAATTGCCGGTTATCTCAGACTTGGCAGTAGAATCAACATCCTTGAGACAACACCTGATCAGGGCCTGTATTTTACAAATAAAACATTTGATTCAACCACAGCAACTCAGTTGGACTGAGCAAAAAGAAGGTGGATGCAGCTTTAGGTCTTTGCTGTTTGCACCGAGGAAAGGGTTTTGCAACAGATTTTTTTGAATATATCTTCAGCAGCCAAGGGTTTGTTGTAAGATTATTTAAAAGCTGCAGATTACCCAGAGCCCTTGTCAGCTTTTCCAAATTTGTTACTTAATGCCAGAAAGAACATGATGGGGGAAAACTGCAGGATACTGAGAAAGACTGAATATCTTTCATTTGATTCTGCAAAAGAGGAGGAGCTATATAAAGTGTGTATTCATGTTCGATACCAGTCCCAATTATGCAGATACCCTGATACACCCTGGACGGATAAACTGGGAGGGGAGGAGTGTGTTGGCCTCATTTGGGACAGTTTGTACAGGGCACCATTGAATAAGAGAACTGGCGATCTGCAATAGATAAATTGTACATGGGATTGTGGGCATTAATTCTTTTTTGTCTTTAATTAACTCCAACATCTCAGAGACTTGTACTCGGTAGTGTTTTTAGTATTTTGGGTGTTTCTATTAACAATCAGGTTTTTATCTATGGTGTTGCTAACTTGAAAGCAAAAAAGAATGCTAGCAGGTTAGCAATTTTTTTATTTGGTCAGGCTGAGCTTACCATCTATGTCACTAGGAAGGAATAGATTAATAGTGATAGAGAGTCTGATTTGGTGGGTTTCTTTAGGGCACAATTAAAAATAAGAATTTTCTTAGATTGCAAGTTTTATAAGATGACCCACAATTTGCAAACTTTTAAAGAACAGTGGTGTGTGTGTAACACATGCAATTTGTAAAATTGTTAATGAGGAATGCGTTTTTCTTTTGTGAATTAATTATTAATTTTCTTTTGTGAATTGATTATTATGAAACTATGGCAGAGTAAACAGTCATAGGTTACATATGGTGTTCTCTTTTTTGATGTTTTGATGTCTTTTTGTATTGATTGTTAATCTTTAATTAAAGGTATATTTAAAACTGAAAAAAATGTCTTTCTTTCTTTCTTTCTTTCTTTCTTTCTTTGAGAGCAGGAAAGTTGGATAGTTTGTAATTATTCTTTATTTGTTAATTTCATTACTATGATTTTGTCTCTGTCTATTTGTATGTTAGGGTGATTAATACTAAGGAATGTCAGAACTGAGTTTGTCCATTTTTTGGAACAAAGCACAACAACCTCTTTACCACCTCAGACACCTCATGGATTTCAGGCTGCCCTCCCAATTACTAAACAACTTCTACTACATCCAACATTGAAATTATCAAGACAGGACGTATTACTGCCTTGTTTGGGAACAGCACACAGTAGTACCCTAAGGTCAGTTGAATGCATCATTGGGTGTGCACTCCCTTACTTCCAAGACATATACAAAAAGTGATGCCAGATCAGGGCAAAGAAATTTATCTGAGTTACCGACATCCCAACAATGGCCTCTTTTCTTGGTCGTGGGCACTGCTGCCTAAAGTCCAGTTCATTGAAACTTTTTTCCACAGTTTATCTGCACCTTGAATAAGGAAAGAGTCTAGAACTACATGATGCCCTATTATTAACTCTCTCTGACAATAAGAATTATTTACATTGTATATTTAGTTATTATGTACCAGCAAACCCGCGATTCTCCAAAGAATCGCAAATCCAAGAATGGCGATTACTTTCTGTTCCCTCCGATATTTGGAGGGATGAAAAATCATGGAGGGTGGGTGCATCCTGGGAAAGTTTTCATTTAATTAAATAAACATATTTGTACTAAAGCGGTTTCTTTTTGGAGCTGTGACTCATCTGGTTCTGGTGTTTCAGAAGTGCATTGTAGGCGCCTTCGTTTATTGTTTTTATCCATGCAGTCTCATTTTTGTTTTTCTATGGCTGTGTCGTTAGCTAGAAGTCGTTTGCTGACGGCGGCAGATTCGCGTGCTGAAGTGACGAAGGCGGCAGACCCAGGCTTGGAGGGGTACATTACTAAACGAAGGTGGTATATGTGGTGGTGTGGGCGGTCACGTTTGGGCAGCGGTGGTAGTGTGTACGGCTTGCCTGTGGCCTCTGGCATCTGTGCATATATACTGTACAACCTGGCGTGCACGCTTTACCTCAAGTTTAGTTTACAGGTCGTGTTGTGTTGTTTGGGCGCCACCTACTGACTCTGGGAAGCCGCTGGGTTTGACTCTGGGCCGCAGTTCGCGTGTGCTTCGGTGCGTCTGGCATCCGTGCATATATACAACCTTCGTTTAGTAATATAGATTATTTATCACATATTTAATATTATATTAATGACTTTTGATATTTGTAAAGTTAGGTATTATTATTGTCCTTTTATATTCTTATATTCTTCTTCAGTTATTGGAGTTGAGCAACTAAGCATTTTGCTACATATTCTACTGTATGTATAGTTTGTATGTGGTAAATAAAATTTGATTTCATTTTGTGCTTTGATATTGGCTCACTTTCAGTGACTGAAACTGATGCTCTGACCAAGTACTTTTTTTGGACTGGAAAGATAACTTAGCCATAGTAGAATTATCTATTGTTAGTGTGATTCCTCTGGATAAGAATTATAAAGGAAGCTCAAAACATGTTTGGGACAGTCTGTACAGGCCACCACTGAATAAGAGAAATGGTGATCTGCAATGGAGAATTGTACATGGAATTGTTGCTGTTAAACATCCTTTCTCTTTAATTGGCCCCAACATTTCATGGAAGTGTTCTTTTTGCCTGCAAATATAGTCTGTTTTTCACTGTTTTTATTGTTTTATGATTAGTCCCCTCTAATCTTTGCTTGGTTATGTTTTTAATGTCTTGGATGTAATGATATTTTTATTTATGGTGTTGCTAACTGAAGAGCAAAAAATAATGTAAGTAAGCTAGCAAACTTTTCATTAGGCCCGGCTATGTATGCCATTTAAAGTACTAAGAAAGAAAGGGTTAAGATGGAGGGGGAGAGTTTGAATTAGTGTTAATTTTTAGGGCACAAATAAAAATGAGATTTTCTTTAGATTATAAGCTTTATAAAGTGATAATTTGCACAAATTGATATGTATACTTGTATGTAGAGATCCACAAAGGGAGAAAATGAGTCACATTACCTTAAAATAGTTTTTTATTTGTAATTTTCGACAACCTATCCAGCTACAAATATGCAAACCATATCATAGACCTTCGCTTGTGTATATATATATATATATATATATATATATATATATATATATATATCAGGTATTTAAAGCTTAAGATACTGAAGAAAACTTAAAAAAGCCTTTCTTTCTTTCTTTCTTTCTTTCTTTCTTTCTTTCTTTCTTTTTAGCTCAACGCATCTACTGTATCTGTACAATACTTCTTAAATGTCCCCTCCTCTTTAAAAGTGCTGTTTACCCACACTTTCATTTCTGTTGTGGATCAGTTTGATTTAAAGGGTCCTGACTTAGCTACGATTCTTTTCTGTCCTTTAAATTTCTTCCCTTCTTGGAAACACATTCAGTTATTTACTATTACAGGCTTAGATGCTAGTTATTTATTTACTGTCCAACTGACCTTGCCTAGCCTGCAAGTGTTGGAAATTTAAACACACACTCATCACTCACACAGTAACTTTGATTCTGAGCAGCTGAAGAAACAGCAAAAACCCTTTTAAAGGAAAAAAATATCACAAGTACTGCTCACCTCCTTAGTGGCAACAGTACCAACATCTCACTGTTACCCAATTACTCTGCAGCAGAACTGAGGCGGCTAATGATATTTCTGTGCACTGACTATAGTAGGGCCTGGAGTGGCTTCAGCAAAATTAAAAATTGCTGAATTATCTAAACAATTTGATTCATGGTTGTTGTAAAACAAAAGCACAGACAAGCATAAAGGTTTGGGGTTTTCCGGCCCTGCATACTGCAAGTTCAAGGTCAGTGTTCACTTTAACATATTACAACAGACACCCATGGTATGCGTTGGGGAACAATTTGTGGGGTGGGACCTGAAACAGGCAGACAGAATGCTGGGAAGGAACCGTGGTAGTAGATGGGATTCATGATGTCATCAGAAGGGGACCAGAGGGAAGGAAAGAACGCAGAAGTGGCTGAGTGTTGTTTAGGGAGTCCGGGTGAACTCAAGGCGGTGGTGCTTCGTTCTTTCTGTGGAACTAAAGAAACAGAGGTTCGTACCCCGCCTTTGTCCCCTGGCACGATATGCTACGTTGTTCGTTGGGTCTTTAAGCAGCTCCCTATGCGCGTGTGCATGACATGACCCCCCTCCCTCATCCCAGACCCATCGGGTTGGGCGGCCCGAACTGAGAGGTCATGAACCCGGGAGAGAGCATCAGCATTAGCCTGTAGGTTACCCCGGCGATAAGTGACAGTGAACTTATATGGCTGTAGGTCTGGAAACCACCTGGTGACTCGGGGGTTTGACTTCTTGTGAACAGCCATCCACTGGGGGGTGGCATGGTCCGTCACCAGGGTGAACTCCCGACCCAACAGGTAGTACCTCAGATGAGTTACTGCCCACTTGATTGGCCAAAGCTTCCCGCTCTACCGCTGCATACCTTGTCTCCCGGTCCAGCAGCTCAGGTAAATCATGGGGTGTTTGACACCGTCGAGGCTTTGGCTCAGCACGGCACCTAGACCTGTGTCCGAAGCATCGGTCTGGAGGAGAAAAGGAAGAGAGAAGTCAGGAGTTCTCAACACCGGTACCATTGTCAGGGCCGTCTTTAGGTCATGAATGCCCGTTCCGTTAAGTCATCCCATACCACATGAAAAGGGTCCCTTTTCTTTGTTAGGTTTGTCAAGGGTGCGGTTCTCTCAGAAAACCGGGGTACAAACTGGCGGTAGTAACTCGCTAATCCCAAGAAAGCTTGCACTTGTCTCTTGGTTATTGGATGGGGCCATTCGAGGATGTCTTTAACTTTTGAACATTGTGGTTTCACCAGTCCCCCTCCCACCAGGTAGCCTAGTATTTGGCCTCGTTCAATCCGAAAAAACATTTCCGGGGATTGATACGAAGGCCTGCTTTCGCTAGCGTCAGGAGGATGGCATAAACCTGCAATACATGTTCCTCCCAGGTGCCAGAATAAATGACCATGTCATCGAGGTAAGCAGCACAGTAGGACTGGTGGGGCTTTAGTACTCTGTCTACCAGACGCTGAAAGGTCGCTGGCACCCCGTGCAGTCCAAATGGGAGAATCTTGTATTGCCAATGTCCATTAGGGGTACTAAATGCTGTCTTTGCTCTTGTGGATGCTGTTAAGGGAATTTACCAGTATCCCTTAGTCATATCAAGAGTAATCAAATAACATGCCGTCCCCATGTGCTCAAGAAGCTTGTCTACATGGGGCATTGGGTAGGCATCGAATTTGGAGACTTGATTAAGACGTCGAAAGTCATTACAAAATCTCCAAGAGCTGTCTGGCTTAGAAACGAGGACGATGGGACTGGACCACAGGCTGTGACTCTCTTCGATAATGTCCATATCCAACATCCGTTGGACTTCCAGCTCCACCTCTGCACGTTTTGCTTCCGGGAGGCGATAGGGCCGTTCCCTGACTACCACCCCGGGGTCCGTCATGATGTCGTGCTCAGTCAGTGAGGTGCGGCCTAGTGCCTCACTGACCACTTCCGGGATAGACAGGATCACACTTTCCAGCTCCTATCGCTGGTGGGAAGTCAAATTGAGGCTGAGGTATTTTTTCGAGAAAAGGGTGAGGGTTTGGCCGTTGAGAGGGCGGTCTTCCCTATCCCTCCACGCTTTCAACAAGTTAATGTGATAGACCCTCTCGCTTGGTCGACGGTTCGGTTGTTTCACCAAATAGTCGACAAGCCCTTTTCTCACTTTAACCTCGTAAGGACACTGCCAATCGGCCAATAATTTTGAATGGGAAGTGGGCACGAGTACCATCACTCGGTCCCCCGGCTGGAACTCCCAGAAGGAAGTGTTCCTATTATAATTCTGCACCTGTGCCGCTTGAGCTGGCGACAAGTTTTCCTTTAGGAGGAGTTGGATTTTATCTAATCTATCGTGTAATTGTGCAATGTATTCCAAAATGTTGGTGGAGGGAAGAGCCTCCCCTTCCCAACCCTCTTTGGGGATGTCCAAAATACCACGGGGCTGGCACCCGTATAAGAGTTCAAAAGGGGAGAAGCTTGTTGAGGCTTGTGGCACCTCCCGATAAGCAAAAAGCACTAAGGGTAAAAGTTGGTCCCAGTTCCTACCATCCGCGTTGACTACCTTGCAGAGCATCTGTCTATGCGTGCGTGTGTGACCCTGTCAAATTCCTAACATTGTACTCCAGAGTGTATATCTTTCCTGACATCACTAATTCAGCATTTTTAACAGTTTTAAGTTAAGCATATTACTGAACATAAAACTTGATAATATACCTTCAACAAACATAGCACAACATAACATCCTCTAATCTGCTTAATATAATTTTGGGTGATGGGGACCCTGAGCCTATCCTGCCAGTGTAGGCAGGAAATGTCCCACTCACGCACACACGAGTGCTATTGTTTAGAGCCACCAGCAATCCTAATCTCCATGTCTGTGAGTATATGTGGCATAAACAGGAGTTCACACAGGAAAATCCACCAACCACAAGGACAATGTGCAAACTCCAGGTATAGTTGTGCCTTCAACTGTTTGAAAATAAAATCAACATATTTTCAGAGCCAGTGACATTTTAAGCAGGTTTGTTATGCAGAAGATGTTATTGAACTCCAAAATGCTAGGTGATCTCAATATGTTGCATGCCAGTATAGCTGGCCGGATGCGACACCATCATATTAACACAACTTTCACTTCCACATGCCACGCTTGTTTTGCCCTGTTACCTTCTTACTCCTAGTTGACTGCCAGTGTTAAGAAGGCTGGTGTTCTGATTCATTAAAAAAGGGGCCAGCATTACTCTGACTAGAATTTCACTACATTTAGCCATGTTAATGTGTAGTCAATTGTTAAGTTCCAAATCCATGTGTTAATATTGTAAATATTGTACTTATATATTTAAAGGTGCTATTAATACCAATAAATAATGGTACAGTACACTATTAATCTATTGCTGCCATTTACATTATATATAATGCTATTAGTTTAGTACTATTTCATTTACATGTATGATGATTTATAAAGGTTTATTTCCTGTCTTTCAGAAAAAAAAACACACATACTTAATGTCACATGCATGTAAGGGAGAAAGAGATTCCTTTGCCAGTTTCATATAGTGTGGACAATGTGGTAAAAAAATAAACTGGTTATCCTGGAAGACTTCTTGTGTCTCCTTGTCTCTGACTAGACATCTGCAGGGGGTCCAGCTTCCTGATTAAGCAGTGTATGATTGTGAAGGCTGCCACTGAGCAATACCTTCATTAGAGTTAGTTTTACTTAACTTTTGCTTCTGCCAGCTGCTTGCTCTGCTTCACTTGCTTTTTGACTACTTTTAAGTTGTTTGTGTACTTGGCTAAATGCTTGTCATCAGCAGTATGCATAACGATGACATGATTTTACATTTCAGCCCTCACAAGGACTTGGAATTGTATCTCTCCATCTAGGTTCTGTTTTTGTTGTGATATTCACCAGTACTCAATAGTGGTGCGTATATATTTTTATCTATTTGTTATTGTGTTTTTATTTATTTAAAGGATAGGACTGGCAAGCTTTCTGGTTAGGGCTGGCGAGTTTTGTTGGGCTGGATGGCCTGTTCTCATGTAGATTGTTCTAATGTTCTAAACATCTTTAACCCTATAACGCCATATGTATTATATTGGATACAGGTATTTCTAAGGCCTTTTCCTCAGTAACAGGATTAGCATTTTCCTCAAAAACCAGTTGTATACAATAATATACATGTTTTCTCCCCCTGGTGGATGATCTATGCATCACAGGTGGCAAAGGCCACTTTTTTTCAACAATCCAAGATGGCCGCATGCTAGGTGGAAGTTAGCAGCATTTTCAAGTGATAAGATGCCCTCATTTTGAAACAGTTACAGTAAGTGAAATGAAAAATAATGTGATTATATTTCAAAATAAGTCTTTACTAGGGTGAAACAGCTCATCACAACTTAATTTTTCATTAAATAATTTATAGAAAAACTGTCAGGAAAAGGTGTGACTCAAATATGATACTAAGGGTATATACATGTATTTCATGGGTCAGTGCATCAGTTGTTGTTTTAGTGCATTTCTTGATTAAATTTGTATTATATGTACAGTAATTCAAACTGCACTAAATATATTATTCAATTTAAGCTTGAATATTTCTTTCAGTATATATTTTGAGTATAATTTTATGTTTATGTCAGTTGTAAATAGTCAGTATATAATTTGTAAATGTAACAATGTATTGTTTGTTTGATTATGATTTGAATATTTAGATGGCAAAGAAGTACAATGTAGAAGATGTCTTAAATATGATAATTGATGGAAATTCAAGTGACATAGAACAGTTAGGGGAGGAAGATGATGATGGTAGTGATGAGGAATGGATTCCTAAGGTAATGGCTGCTACAGAGGGATCAGATACTAGTGGTGATGAAGATGAACCTGTTGATAAAACAGACACACCAGTAACGCCAAAACAGAGCACAACAAAGCAGTCAGCAAAGGGCAAAGTAAAAAAGAAAGAGTACAGATGGAGAAAAGTGCCATTTAAAAGTCCAAGTGTTGATTTTGATAGACATGTTGAGGACGTCTCTACAGAAAGGTCAGAGTGGACACCATACATGTATTTCAAGCAGTTTGTTACTGATGAAATGATTCAGGATATTGCACAACAAACTAACTTGTACAGTGTACAGAAACTGGGAACATCAGTAAACACAACACCCAAAGAAATTGAACAGGTTCTTGGCATGTACATGCACATGGGGTTGGTACAGATGCCCAATGTAAGAGCCTATTAGGAGATGGAGACAAGGTACCCCACAGTGTGTGATGTGATGTCTCAAGAATGATTCCTTAAATTGCTGACACTGATTCAGTGTCAAGACAACCTCAGTGTGTCTGACGACCAGAAGAAAGACAAACTGTGGAAAATCAGACCATGGTTAGAAAAACTGCGCCAACAGTTTCTTCTCATACCTCCTGAAGAATTTCATGCGGTGGATGAAGTAATGGTGCCTTTCAAAGGTAAGTCTAACCTGCGTGTTTACATGCCATCAAAACCTCACAAATGGGGGTTCAAGATGTGGGCATGTGCTGGACAAAGTGGGTTCCTGTATGATTTTGCTGTCTGCCAAGGTGCGGAACATCCAGATAAGGAGAAATCTGATGTTGGTGTTTCCGGAGATGTTATCCTGAAATTCACCTCAACCCTTCCAGCAGGACAAAATCACAAGGTTTTTGCTGACAACTATTTTACATAATAATAATAATACATTTTATTTATATAGCACCTTTCCCATGCTCAAGGCACTTACAGAATATAATAAAGAACGGCAGAATATATGGTATATAGCATTGTACAAACCAGATAAATAAATAAAGAAGATTAAGACAGTAAATTCTGAAAAAAAAACAGACAGCATAATTGATGGTCTAGCACACACACAGGTTACATGAGCATCTTGACAGAGAAGTAAACTGAGAGAAAGGTAATAAAGTCAAGTAGAGCTAAAAGCCTTCCTGAACAGATGAGTTTTGAGTTGTTTTTTAAAAGAATCCATGAAGTCAGCTGACCTGATTAATTTCGGTAGGTCATTCCAGAGTCTGGGCGCTATACAGCTGAAGGCCCTGTCACCCATGGAGTGTACATCAGTACCTCTGGTTGATCACCTGAAAGAACAAGGACTCTACTATTTGGGAACAGTTGGAATGAACAGGGTAAAGAACTGCAGTATGATGGAAGAAAATGATTTGAAGTAAAAAGGAAGAGGGGCATGGGATTTCAGAGTGAATCAGAAAAACACTATCATTGTGAGATGGTGTGACAACAAGGCTGTGAACCTACTCTCCTCATTTGTTGGAGGTGAACCAGTGACAAATGTGAAACGCTGGGATCAAAAATCCAAAATGTACATAATGGTGCCAAGACCTGCTATTGTGGAGACATACAACAAATACAGTGCATCCGGAAAGTATTCACAGCGCATCAGTTTTTCCACATTTTGTTATGTTACAGCCTTATTCCAAAATGGATTAAATTCATTTTTTTCCTCAGAATTCTACACACAACACCCCATAACGACAACGTGAAAAATGTTTACTTGCGGTTTTTGCAAATTTATTAAAAATAAAAAAACTGAGAAATCACATGTACAAAAGTATGCACTGTATATGGGTGGTGTTGACCTTCTTGACATATTGTCTGCTCTTTACAAGTTCTCCTTTAGATCCAGAAGATGGTATCTGTACATTTGGTGGCACACTGTCACTGTGGCAGTCATAAATGCATGGAATCTTTACAAGAGAGACCGGAAAGAACTGGAACCTAGGAAGAAACCAATGCCATTGTGAAGATTTCAAACTTCTGTTGGGACTTCTCTCACAAGCACAGGAAAAGGCAAGATCCAGTATGGCAGACCACTGTCCTCTCCAGAACATGAGAAAATACCCCCACACAAAAGACGAGCTGTTGCTGTACCCCCTGATGTGAGAAAGGATGGCATTGACCATTTACCAACTTGGAAAACAAGACAGAGGTGCAAGCACTGCCCAGGAAGTCACTTCTCACATGTCTACTGTGATAAATGCAAAGTCAACCTTTGTCTAAACAAAGACAGAAAATGTTTTTTGGCATTTCACGAAACATAAACAAGTTGCCAAATATACTTTACACACAGTGTAAAGTACTAAACCTGTTGTAAAAAGTTGTTAAATGTTGTAAAACATATTTGTGTGTGCTAAGGTTTTTCTAAAGGCACACAGTTTTGGGTTGACTTGAAACGCCTGGTGTTTCAAATGTGATACAAAAAAAAAATCATATTTCCAGGTCATATTAAAAAAATTTTGTTTTTGAACTCTCAAAAGGATCCAATAACCAGTTCAGTCTTGAAAAAACAGAATTTTCTGACCATTCATTCATATAGCAGGCTTTATAGGGTTAAAAAGCCAAATTTCCCCCTTGGAACAAATAAAGTTCTATTCTAAATGTCTTCCTTGATTTCGCACAGTGCATTCTGATTCTAAGGACAATAAGTAAAAAATTCTAACATGCAGGAGGCAATATATGGTAAAAATGAATAAACTACTGCATACAAATACCCTGCCTGAACTAAATTTGCTGATCATGGACACAGGTTGATTTTCAACCTAAATAAACTGGATGTATGATGTTTAGCAAAAAGTTCAAATAAAGTCGGTAATTTTTATAAATTGTTTTCAGAAAAAAAAAATCAGGGAATGCAGTAGGCAGATAGATTGAAAAATACTTGATCAGTGTTGGCAAGTAACATCACAAAGACCCTTTATTATGTGTTGCCCAATTTACATCCCTTTTTGTCAGCCCATATTTGAATTTAGCAGATTTATTATTCCACTTAATATGTGAAATATGAGGTGATCTTGTATTTCCATGAAAAAGAGTAAGTTCATATTCACCTTTATTGTTTATTGTCATGTATAGACAGTACACTGAAATTCTTACCTGCATTTCAACCCAATAATACATATAAAAAGACACACATAAGAAGCATTCACAGAAATAAACATCTATCTATCTATCTATCTATCTATCTATCTATCTATCTATCTATCTATCTATCTATCTATCTATCTATCTATCTATCTCAGGGGTGACCAATGTTAGTGTTGTCTGGACTATGGACAGTTTTACAGCCTCAGTAATCAGATAGTAAAGACAATAATTCTCCATCCATCCATTTTTTAAACCCACATATCCAGAGCAGGGTCATGGTGAAGCTTTAGCCTATCCAAGTAAGTATTTTGTGCAAAGCAGGAATAATCCCTGGACAGGACACAAGCCCATCGCAGGGTGAACACACACACATATATATCAGTGGCCAATTTAGCATTGCCAGTCCACCTAATCTGCACATCTTTGAAATAAGGGAGGAAACTAAATTCAACAACCATTTAACAAAAATAAACAGAAAATGGCAGTGACAATATAGTTTCTAAACTTCTTCGATAATACATTACAGAGGCAGAGTTCTTATGCTAAAGGCTGAGAGCAGAAATTAAGTAACTGTTTGAAGAAGTTATTGACAGGAATTTGTTTAATAAATAAAGAGTAGCAAAAAAACCAGGAGGTGTAGTGGTCATTCTCTATAAGGAATACAAAGCACTGATCACTAGGGCCACATGCTTTTTCTTGTCTTCCTTGCTTATCTTGTGATGGACGACCGGCTATAGACTCTGGTCGCCACCCCCAGGCCGCCAGTAGGAGCCCTCCGGACAGCATGATCATGCCCCGAGTTCCAGCAGGGCCTCATGGACTTTGTAGTTTGTATACACAGCCCTGCTGGATACCTTGGGGACCACCGGGAGTCGCTGTAGGGGGGCTAGTGGGCTCTTATGTGCCCAATAACCCGGGAGTGCGTAATCATCACGTGACAGGAAGGAACGATGTGCTCCCGGGCTGAAGAAAAGGACTGTTTACCCTGACCCGGAGGGAATAAGGACTTGTGGGTTTGGCCAGGAACCACTTCCGGGTCAGGGGATATAAAAGGACTGTGGGAAAGCCCAGACACTGAGCTGAGCTGGGAGGTAGGAGGGCGAACTGTCTGGGCGAGGAGGAGAGTATTATTGAGAGAGAATTGTTGTGAATTTATGAGTAGTGTGGTGTGGAGGGTGCTTGGTGCACTGTGTAATAACAAAATAAACAGTGATTATACTTTCACCTGGTGTTCAGAGTGGTACCTGAGGGTTCAAGAGGTGGACCACGCTTCTATCTGCTACAATCTCCAACTAGGTTGCCTTTTTTTGTAAAATTAATTGTCTACTAGCATTGTGTAGTATTTCCATAGAAATACAACTCTAACAAATTAAGTGTTTAAGATCATATAATGGTGTCCGCAATATCTTATTTAATAATTATAGCAGTTTGCTGATTAACCTTCGCACGTACAGTGAAATGTAATTATGGTCATTTAAAAATAATAATATGTAGAGATTTTTAAAATGTAATTAACAAAATATTATCAGTTGAGATAATATGTTTGTTGCCAATAAATAATATTAGATACAATGAACAATGTCTTTGACATGCTTGCTGTTGTGTACATTACACCTACTAGCAGCAATTTAATATGTGAAAAAATTACTGCATATACTGCATTTCTACAGATGTATGCACACTTACCTGCTTTATAGTACATCTTGCAAATATACAATATCTTTTTGCTGTTAGTAGCTGATTATCTTTGAGAATTAAACAAGTGCCCTATTGCTGTCTCCACGTCACTGTTTGGACAAGCAGGCATAAGCCACAGTCACACACACTAGTGTTTCAATTGCTTGTTCAGACTACCTAGAATCTGTTTGCTGACAAGAGTTTCTTTCAGGTGTGTAAAAGAGAAGAATACTGAATACCATATATTCAAATCGAAATAACCACTCCTAAGTGAAATATAAACCAGTGGACTAACCTGTAATTGAAATTTTAGAGCACTTCTCTATCCGCTTTAAGGATTGTCAACTTGCAAGTGAGAGTTGCTTTGTACAGGACAGATTATAGTATTTGTTGATCCATCTATACGCTAAAATCCCTAATACTGGGCAGCTGGAACTATCCTAGCAAGCAACAGGCACAGACAAAACATGGACATGGTGCCAGTCCATTGCAGGATGAAAACACACACACATATTGGGATGATTTAACATCGCCAGCTCATCTACCTGTAAATCTTTGAATTGTGGGAGCAAACTCTAAGCAAGTAGATTAGCACCCTAAACCCGACTTCAAAACTCCTTACTATGAGGAAGTAGCATTACTCTGTGCCTAATTTGTTGATTAGAACATTAAAACAATTTATACGAGAAGAGGCCATTCAGTCCAGCAAAGCTCACTAGTTCTATCTACTTAAAATAACATCAAGTTTAGTTTTGAAAGTGCCAAAAGTCCTACTGTCTACCACACTGCTTGGCAATCTACTCCATGTATCTGTGGTTCTCTGTGTGAAGAAAAATGTCCTAATGTTTGTATGAAATTTGTCCTTAACAAGTTTCCAACTACGTTGCCATGTTCTTGATGAACCAATTTTAAAATAACAGTCTCAATCCACTCAAGTAATTCCCTTCATAATTTTAAACACTTCAATCATGTCTCCTCTTAATCTCTGTTTGTTTAATCCTTCCTCATAATTAATCCCCTGTAGCCCTGGAATCAGCCTAGTTACTCTTCTCTGGACATATTTTGTAGCCTGGAGACCAAAACTATTGGCTTGAGCATAACCTCCTTGGACATGTTTCCATAATATTCAAAATGCAGGTTCTTTAGTGTAGATCCATATATTGATTTTCTGAATCAGAATTCTGAATCAGATCATTTCATCTCTGAGTTGTTGGGAGCTGGTGCCTGTTCTGGAAACACTGAGTGCAAAGCAGAAACAATCCCCTGTTTGGCAATCTATTTACACACACTCATGCGCAAATAGGGAGCATCAGTAATATTACTTTGAACAATAATCAAAATGAAAGTGGTTTCTTGTTTACTTCCTTCCTTTGAGTGTACATGAGCATTGTCATCATTTGTTAACCTTTTTTTATTTTATTGATTTTAATTAAGAGCAAAAAATAACAATCCATGCAATCAAATCAAAGTTATCAAATCAAAAATTCAACTCCCACCTCAAAGAAAGACAGGAGAGCCAGCCAACAAAGCAAATCTTTGAATCAGCAAGGAAGTGAAAAGTCAAGCAAAATGACACCTTGCTTGACACCTTTTATTGGCTAGCCAATAAAAGGTGTCATTATGCCTGACTTTTCACTAAATTCATAATGGCTAACACGGTACAACACCATAGTACTACAATCAGCAAGGAAGGAAGAGTATCCTTTTCCCTGATATAAAAGATTATTATAAAACATTATTGATTAGACCCTGCCATATTTAAAAAAAAAGTTTTGAACAGATCCTCTGAGTGAGAATTTGATTTTTTCCAATTTCAGATAGTATAGGACATCAGTTACCCACTGACTTAAAGGTGATGGGTTGGGATGCTTTCAGTTGAGTGAGATAAGTCTACCTGCTAGTAGTGAGGTGTAGGCAATTAGAGTTTGTTTGTCCTTCTCCACTCGTAGTACACCGAACACAGCTCTTAAAAGTTTTGGAGTCATTGTGACACCAAGGCTGTCTGAGAGGCATTTAAAGATTTTGGTCCAGAATTATGTTAATTGATGCTAATTTGGTGCACGCCCAAAACATGTGGCCCAGTGACACTGGAGCTAGATTGCAATGCTCACATGTTGAACCTTGCCCTGGAAACATTTTTGGATAGTTTTAATCAAGATAAATGTGCCTGATAGAAGATTTTAAGTTGAATAATTGAGTGATTTGTGCGTATCATTTGTTAAATCAATGGCAATTAACTTACTGAAGTTGACAGCTGACTCAGTAGGTGACTGTTGGCCTTTTTATACCGGATTGATAAGAGATCGTTCAGTTATTGACGACACATTGACTGCTCCAAAACTACTTTTGATTTCAATTGCACAGTTGGCATGTTAAAAAATCAGCTGTAGAAATGTTTTACACAACATTTCAGTGAAAAATGCTACATATGTTATGTAGCAGACTTTTAGAAACACACATGCTGCTTTCCCTTATATTGTGATTATCTTTTATGTAAGCAGTAGCTTATCAGCATCCAATGTGCCATAGTAAATAATAATTATAATCCACAGTTCAAAACATCCAGGAGAGTGGATTGCAGTTAAATGAAAGTGAAATTCATGATGTGAAAAAAACAAGCACAAAATACCATACATTTACATTCCAAAAGGCTTTGGCCTCCACTCCTACAGTTTCTGCAGGAGCTATTCCTCAGAGAATGACTAAACAAACAGTAAATAAGGATCAGAATATCTGATTAGCATAGAGCAAATGCAGGCACCCTGAAGGGCTGTAGACGCGTCCAAGAGCTGAAGCTTCAATATGCAAGATTAAATAGCACTTTTGCTTTGATAGCTTTGGCCATAAAGAGTGAGGAAGACTTGTATTTGGACATAACTACTAATGAAAATTTCCTGTATTAAAAATGATTTAAATTAGAGCAATCCAATTTAAAAGCTTTGGCAAAGTAAAATGTAGAATTCACTTTTCTCAAAGTTAACACCACTCTTTAGTCTGTCATTTTAAATTAAGCATACAGTAGAGAAGCTAATTAGCAGAGAAGTTGTCAAATACAGAAGTGAATAAAGACCAGGGATTTTTTTTTCCAGACTAATCCCAAGTTTACAAAATGGCAACATTTTTGGGAGTGATAACTGCTTAAACTGTGAATTCTGCAATTCATGCCTGTGAACTTTACAAAGCAATTATGTACACACCATTAAAGCTGACAGGATTTTATTTTAGATTTTTCTGAACTTGCAAATACTTTGCTGTGCTGTTCAAGTAAAACAAGAACAACACAGTTATTTTAAAGACAGAAAATGTGAGAGTGTTAATTTTCCACTTTAATTTGGGCCAAGTATGAGGAGATATAGACTATTATTGTACAGTCTGATACTATATACTGCTTTGGTTTTACTGTTTATTTAGCTGACACCTTTATCCAAGGCAGCTTACAACATTTGAGAATAAAATCAGTTATGTTTCTCTTGTTTTTCCATGTGGAGAATAAGCAAGTGAAGTGACTAATTCTCACACAGTGCCAGTAAAGGAATTTGAACCCACAACCTCACTTTTTTACTACATATTGTAATTCTATGGTTGAAAATAAGAGGTATGACCCATTTGTCTTTTGGATTTGTGTCAAAGATAAAAAAAATTCGGACGTGAGCATCAGTAGGTGTTGCGCCCCAGGAACCAAGTTACCTGAACTATTCTATAACATTTCAGTAATTATTTATGCTAATCTTACTGATCATGAAAGAGGTCATTACAATAGCAATTGATGAGAAGAATTCAAAATTAATTGCAGAATTATGGTATTTGAGGGTTCCTCTAGAGTGCCTCTTTCTCTTGCACAATTTGGTTCAAAAACTAATCAGCACATTGTCATTTCTTAACAGGCTTAAGTTTCAAATTGGCATTTTTCTGTCCAGCTGTTTTAGCTCTAGACCATCCTAAAGAAACTGTGACACACAGACAAAGAAACACACACACAGACACACACCCAGCATCGAGATATTGATGTTTTCGGTATCAGGGGACCCTAAAACGTTGAGATCGGCTGAAAACCGGAGATCAAACGTTCTGACGAATCTGAAGCTTTTGCTCCTTCTCCATAGACGATAGGTTATGGTGGGGGAGGGTACAAAGAAAAAAAAAAACATGAAAAAAACACAATTTAATAATATGAGTTAGAAGAAAAATTGGATAATGCATTATTGTTAAGGGGTAAATTAACATTATTCCTTTCTTAGCAACTTCTCTAAGCTATTGAAATAGATTTAAAGCAGATTAGACTAAGTTTGACTCCAGTGTTGAATCTGATGTATCAAGTTGCACTGCATAAGTAATTTGCATAAACGCAGGGTCAATTCAGCTACTTGCACAGCCTTTTGGCATCTCCATGGAACCAGCAACCTCTGGATCACCAGCAGATTCAATGTACTTACAATGGCAAATCTCTAAAGTAGCACAAACAGTGACCTAATGCAGCCAAAAAGATGACTCCACTTGTGTTTGTTTAAAACGTGAAGTAATGAATTATAATTTTAGTGCGATGTCATTTGATCTCCCATACTCCCTGAAGTATTTATCAATGAACTTGCAGGACTAAGGAGTATACAGAATGGCATAAAAAAGAGGCAGAAATAGGCTTTATAAAATATGACATGGAACATATAAGTGTTCAGCAATTAGCTGTAAAGTGAACATATCAGATGATTCAGTTGTGCAAAGGGGATTTACATCCACATCTCTCAACCCTGGTCGTAGGGGGTAGCACTGTTGTTGCTTATTCTTGTGTTGTACAATTTTGTAAACACAAAAAGATTAATCTGCAATTCATTATACTTATTTAAATAGCACACTTCTACAGGTAATCATCATGTGTGCTTTAGTTTAAAAGCAATGAATGAAATAATATATATGTTTTATACATATGAAAAGATTAACACTATTGAACTTTCCTTTTGTACTATATATTATACTATATATACTGTATATGTACTAAATATTTTAAGCTATTCACTTTCTGATAATCACATACAGGTACAATTCATTCTAAACGTTCTTCCTTGATTTCGCACAGTGCATTCTAATTCAAAGGACTTTAAGTAAAAAATTCTAATATGCAGGAGGCAATATATGGTAAAAATGAATAAGTTACTGCATACAAATAGCTTTGACAAATACCCTGCTTGAACTAAATTTGCTGATCATGGACACAGGTTGATTTCCAACGTAAATAAACTGGATGTATGATGTTTAGCAAAAAGTTCAAATAAAGTCAGTAATTTTTATAAATCGTTTTCACAAAAAAAAAATCAGGGAATGCAGTAGACAGATAGATTGAAAAATACATGATCAGTGTTGGCAAGTAACATCACAATGACCCTTTATTATGTGTTGCCCAATTTACATCCCTTTTTGTCAGCCCATATATGAATTTAGCACATTTATTATTACACCTAATTAGTGAAATATGAGGTGATCATGTATTTGCATGCAAAAGAGTAAGTTCATATTCACCTTTATTATTTATTGTCATGTATAGACAGTAGTACACTGAAATTGTTACCGGCATTTCAACCCAATAATGCCTATAAAAAGACACACATAAGAAGCAATTACAGAATGAAACATATCTATCTATCTATCTATCTATCTATCTATCTATCTATCTATCTATCTATCTATCTATCTATCTATCTACTGTATATCGGGGTGACCAACGTTGGTCCTGTCAGGACTATGGACAGTTTTACAGCCTCAGTAATCAGATGCACAGCCTGAATCGTGCGAACAGCGTGCAGAAAAAAATGACTGATTATTTTTGTAATATGTAGGCCCAATTGATTGACACTTGGACACGTGCAACTACATGTATTATGAATTGCCAGTACAGTACAGTACAGTACAGGCACAGTACATGTATAGTACATGTATATTTGAACAGTTAATGTATATTTATGTATTATACATGTATCCACTATATTCTTCACCGTAATCTATTTTAATGAATGTTTTATTGCGTTTGACTAGGATAGTAGGTGGGGTAACTGAATGGTTAACTTTCAGGACTCACATGTTGCATTCCTATTAAGCACATGTAGCAATCTCATCCAGAGGCTGTGAACTTAAATGGAGTTGACTGTAATAACAAGCCATAAAATTAAATAAGATCTGTTATTGGCAAATATTGCTGTCTAATTAAGCAACTGGGTTGAAACAAAAACCTGCAGCCACTGCAGCCCTCCAGGAACGATGTTGCTCACTCCAGGTATAATAAAAAATTGACTGTCTCACTGATTCGTCAACAAAAACACTAGCTAAAAAGTTGAAATTTGGCAGGATGATGCATCTAGGCCAGTAGGTATCCACTAAGAAAGGACATTCCAATATATTAATATTTATAGGTGAAACCCTGCTAAAGTAGAAAAACTAAATACACCAAAATCTCAAAAATTCTTTAACTGGTTTTATTGAAATTTAGTGATGTTATAGAAAAAAGAAAATTAAGCAATCTGTATTTTTATGTTTGTCGACATTTGTCAGTAATAATACTGTAGTGAGTTTGGTATTTTTAGGCAGCATGTTTTTTTTTTCTGCTCAGCACTGAGAAGTGAATGTGTGTAGAAATTGGGCTTACAATTCATGCAAACGAATGCCGTAAACTGAAAAGCACCATGGAAAAGGCTGTAACTGTAATTGTGCAGAGAAATGGTAAGTGAAGAAGGACAGCTGCACTGCACAGGAAAAAAAGATGAGGTGTCAAGCTATGTAGAAAATGAGATGTGAAGTGGATGAAGAAAAATTAAGTGAAACTTAATGGTTAGCAAGTGGCCTCCTTGGGCACATGCACTACTCCCTGTTCGGTCAGCTTCTTACTCCTTGTGATGCGGTATGACATACATGCAAATTCAATTATTTACATATACTTAGAAGAATGGGTTGGGTGGGGGATGGGTGGTGTGAAAGAAACAATGAACTGCTTGCAAGATACTAAGGGTTAAAAAAAAATTGACAAAGCTATTTTTCTATAATGGCAGGTTATTCATGTAGGCGTCTGTCATAAGACAGGGTGCAGTAAGCTGATCTAGGACAATTTCCAGTTTTAGGAAATTGTCTTTTAGACACAGGAAAGATGACTTTTTCTTCTTTAGGGCCCCATCTGCACACAAAACAGAAATGGTTAGCCGATTTGCACAATGTAAGATGAAATGCTTAGATTATGCTTATTAATACGTAAGAGGAAGGGGGAGGGAGGGAGGAAAGGTATTAAAAGCCAATTGAAAAAAGGGAACTTTGCTCTTCTGCCTTGCAACGTGGAATCCATGTACTCATCTGTGACTGAATAAAGACTAAGTGATTGAACTATTTCTGTCTTCCTCGGGGGTTACTTCCACAAGAGGCTTGGTGTAATATACTTGCAATATTGCAGAGAACTAAGGTTTCCCCTTGAAGTTTAAAGGGCAATGTGCTGCTATGCTCCTGTTTGCAACAGGAAACAGGGAAAGTGCAACTATGACATACCAGCCCACTTCAAGCCCTATGTACAACACAAGTGAGGACATGTCTTGGTCAGTTTACATGCTTGCCTACTTCAGTAATGGCATCCCCCACACGAAGAAAACAGAGGAGGTGGACACTGTACAGTCACAGTTCACAATATTATATCTTTTCACCTGTTCTTTTTATATAACTCTCAAAATGTTCACTTCATTACATGGGCCACATAAATATGCAGCCTGTAACCATCAATATTGTATGTAATAACCTAAATTAAACCATGATTCAGTGTATACTGCTTTTAATCTAAAACCTCCAAAGCTTTGTAACGATACAATATTACAGATTATGCCTTAATCTGATCAAAGCTACTGTATCACTTTTACAGAATCTGCTATAAGGTAAAATTATATTTATATCCAAAATTCAACTTATTCCTACTAATTACCTGCTTGAATTCAAAAGAATACAGTTTCCTCTAAAAATGTGTCTTGACAAAAACAAAAACCAAGAGACTAAGAAAAAGCAAGAATTGATCTACAGTAGGAATTTGCAATTGTGTGTAGTATGCTCAAGAGTAACAAGCTCCAGTGAACTAATATTAGCCCCTGGAGAAAAAAAAAAACATAAAAAACAAATATTGTATACAGAAAAGTACTCAGCTGCTTACACGGTACTTCTGATACATCTGATTAACTGATGCCACTATAACCGACACCAAATTGTCTTAGAACATTTCCCAGGTAAAGCCAGGTTACAGCTAATACAATTATATACTGTACACTATAAAGACCACGTACAATATTTGTAGTCATGTATCTTTACGATCTGTGCATAGAAGGTTTCTATGAATCTACTAGCTCAAGTGTTAGTGTTCTGTTTGGCAGAATGGAGAAAAGAGAAAAGTGACTGTGTAGGATGGCTGAGGTCTTTAATAATCCTGTTTGCTTTTTGAAGGCAGCATGTACTATGCTATATATTTCCTAAAAATAAGTCAGCTGAGTGCCATCAATATTCTGTGCTCCCTTCACTATCCTCTGGAATGCTTTACAGTCTTGAGCCAAGCAAATACCATACCAGAGTATGATACAGCCAGTAAGGATGAACTCTATTATGCACCTATAGATGTCAGTGAGAGCAGATTGAGAAATCTAAGGTGCCATTAGAAGTCTAAGGAAGTAGGCACACAGGAGATCCTTCTTGATATTGTCCAAAATGTGTTTTCAGAGATGATCTATCCAAGAAATGTAAAATTGCTCACCCTCTGTATTCTTCTTCATGCTTCATGAGATAACCTACTTTGTTTGGCTGTCATTATGGGTTAGACTGTTGTCTTGACACCACTGTCAGTAGGTAAAACTCTTCTATGTAAGATATGTCATCATTGTAGGTGATCAGGCCTGAGATGGTGGTATCAATACCAAATTTATTAATGGAGTTGGAACTGTGTTTAGCCACATAGTTGTGTAGGTGAGCAAGGAGTACAGAATGGGGGCTCAGCATACTACCCTAAGGAGTGTCTTTGTTAAGAGTCAGTCAGAAGCTTCCACTCCACACATACTGGAGTCTGGCAGTAAAGGAGTCCATAGTCTAGTTGTAGAAGGTGCCATTAAGTTCCAAGATGAGAAGTTATTTTTTTAGCTTTGATGATAAAAACATGTTAAATGCAGAATTGAGTGTGTAGGCAGCACTCTGAAAAAGCACATTTTATTATCCAGATTTGCATGGATGATATAAAATGCAGGGATAAGGCATCAATATATGGCATTTACTCATTAAAAGCAGTCTATTCAGGTCTTTTTTTTAACGATTAACTGCTCTATTTGAATTTGCACATTCTTTCCAAGTCAGTGTGGATTGGCTTCAGGTACTCTGGTTTTCCTCCCACATCCCTTAAGAAATGCATAATAAATTAATTTCAATTCAGAATATGATGTGGCACCCCATCTGGAATTGGATTACTTCTGCAGTAGAATGTGAAACTGGATTAAGTAGGTTTCAGAATATTGCTTTATATAAACTAACCCCATTTTGCTTATCAGCCTTGTGAAGTAACAATCTAAAGGTTTCTAACATATTTGAACAGTTTATTACTTTGTATCACTTTCAACAAATTATCTGTAGGGGAGGATGACATTCCTTGTAAAAAAAATTCAGATTGGTTAGATGACTTGGGTTTGATGGGTTTTAATTCACATGAAAATCTTAAGCAAGTGGAGATGTTTTTCCTTCTTCATTTTTCCTTCTAACAACTCATATCGTGTTTTTGACCTTTAGGTGTATATTTTTCTTTTGTTAATTTTCTGTATGACTTTCTATATTGTGTCACATATGCTCATCAAAAAGTCTCCTTCTGGGCTCATCAAAGGCAAGCATTACCATTCAGTGACACCAGGGGGTGCGACCACCTTGTATCGTCTTCCACCCACAGCTCTGAGAAACCACCCACTGAAGGAAACTAACTACACCTTTTCCACTTCAGGAGCTTTTAAAAGAGGGCACTCTCGGGAGGCAGAATCTCATTTGTAAAGATGAGCAACCTGCAAGACAGGGCCGTGAACCACAAGCCTGAGCACTATAGACAAGCATTGTTGCGTTAGCTAACAGCTAGACCTATTTCTGCTCATTTTCATCAAGCACTTCTTATTTTTGTTACAACCTTTTCTGAGTAAACTAGGGGGCTCCGCCCCCTGCTCGCTTCGCTCGCCAACCCCTGGTGTTGTGAAATTACAAAGAGCGTGATGTATGAATGAGATATAGCATAGTGTGAAGGTGTAGATGACGCATATAGGAAGCAAATAAAGTTGTCCATGTCCAAAAACGGGCTCAGAGAGGTAGATGCTAACTTTGTGTATTGTTTGTCTTTGTGATTTGTTGATGGTCATGGCCAAGGTAGGTTTAATGGGGAACTGTCGCCGTTTAAGTGTAAAAGGTAATTCCAGGTCAGAACTTGTAAGGTTAATTCTAGGAATTAGAACAGTATTGTTAGCATGTGATGTTGTAAGAAGTTTTGCTTCAATAACATTGTGTGGCATGGTGTTGACGACTAAACGTATAGCATTGCATAAACACTGTTTAGTGTTAAGGTTTCTTAATAGCATGATTATTGTTCTGTTTTTAAGGCTAAGATTGTGTTGTGTTAATCTGGCTGGGTTAATAGTGTTCAAATATTCTAAGGGGAAATTAAGATGCTCATTGTCGTCATCAGAGTCAACTTTGTCAGAGATTAGAAAGAGCTGTGCAACTCCAGGAAGTAATGAAATGACCTGGTTACTAATGTGATCAATATTAATATTTTTTGGACATAATATAGTTTTTTGTGTTAAAAAGGGGTATTTGGGTGTAATGAGATTGCTGTTCCAAATATCTCCGTAACTCTTTTGAAAGCAATGTCAATTGTCTGCGTATTTTAAGGTGGACTGCAGAATAGCTGAGCGCATGGAATGTGGAACAACAGCTAAGCACTGTGTAAAATCTCCTCCTAATAAAAGTACCTTTGCTCCAAAGGGAATATTATTATTTATCAATGTTTGTAGAAGTTTATCAATGGTGTTGAGTAAGTGACTGGATGGCATTAGATGCAAAAGCAAGTGAACTATTGTAGGATCTAATGCAGTTCATAAAGTTTTTACTTTCAGGTACTTCGTCAGTTAGAAGCTTTTTCAGATATGCAGGATATGAATGTAAAGGAGGCAGTCTAATTTGACCCTTTTGAAAATAACGTGTAAATTCATTACTTGTATTGCTAGTTGTTTCTTCAGGGAAGTTAAGTGAATGATAATGACTGCAAATGACATTCAGTAATCCCAATGAATGTTCATGAATTGCGTTTATTTATTTTGTCCCTTCGCTGCCGTTTTTGTATCTCTGAGACTCGAGGTGTTTCGTTTTGAACCCTTGCGTGTTTCGATGCAGCACTGTGAGACGCGTGCTGTATACGTGTACGTTCATTGTGTCTGTCCATCCTCGCTCGTTTCTGTTAATGTGTTAGTTGAGCTTTGCGTTTTTGGAGCCGAGACATTTTTTCTTCTGGGGTTTCAGAAGCGCGTTGTATGTGCTGACGTGTATAGTTTTTTTTCATGCGGGTTCGTGTGTTTGGTCCCGTCAATTGAGCCGTATCGTTTTGTACCTGTGATCGTGAATTCATTACTTGTTTGTTCTTCAGCATTAGATATATGGATAAGTAATAAGGAGGATCGAACTCACTGTTAATATGGAGCCTTTTCTGTGGTTAAACGGTTAATAGTGGATCGCACTCACTGTTAATATGGAGCCTTTTCTGCGGTTGAACGGTTAATAGTGCCTTATTGTAATGAGATCCACCTATGCTGCATAGTGTGAACGTGTTGAGATGACGTATGTTTAATACGGACGGTTCATTTAGAAATGGGGCTTTGTGTGTAGATTTGTGCATATTTGCGTTGTTGATTTGTTTCAGGGTGCACTGTTCCAATGCGATGCAATATTTGTCCACATATGCGAAAGCAGTATGGGCCATTGCCTTTTGGTGGCCTGATATTTACTGTGGTAGATGCAAAAGCAAATGAACTATTGTAGGATCTAATGCAGTTCATAAAGTTTTTACTTTCAGGTACATCGTTAGTTAGAAGCTTCTGTAAATATTCAGGATATGAATGTAAAGGAGGCAGTCTAATCTGACCCTTTTGACAACAACGTGTAAATTCATTACTTGTATTGCCAGTTGTTTCTTCAGGGAAGTTAAGTGAATGACAATGATTGCAAATGACATTCATTAATCCCAATGAATTTTCCTCAATAGTGGACTCATTATTGAACGCGTTGTCAGCTAAGTGGCGCAATCGTTTAGCAGGTGTCTGCGGACGGTTCCTTTAGAAATGGGGCTTTGGGTGTCACTTCTTATTGATGTTAGTGTGTTTGTGGGTCTGAAGCGTCGTTGTTGTGAACGTTTCGTGTGCCATGTCCGTAGTCTGTCCCATTTCGTCTGTAATAGGCTTGGTGTGGCGGTCACGGCTTCTTTTTTTTGGTGTGGTAGGAGCTTGTTGAATCCTCCTCTTTGTGTGCGTCCCGTTTCGTGTGCAATGGGATTCGTGCGGCGCTGTGTGCTTTGCCGGCGTCTAGGGGGGGGGATGTTGCTTGGAGGGGGTGGTGGGATTGGTGGGGCGCGAGCGTCTTCTTTCTTTTTGTGTGCCAGGGGCTTGTTGAATCCTCCTCTTTGTGTGTGTCCCGTCCGTTGCTTGGGGGGGGGGGTTCTTTTTTTTTTGTGTGCCAGGGGGTTGTTGAATCGTCCTCTTTGTGTGTGTCCCGTCCGCTGCTTGTGGGGGGGGGGGGGTGGTGCTTGGAGGTGGGTGTGGGATTTGTGGGGCGCAAGCGGCTTCTTTTTTTTGTGTGCTAGTTTCGTGTGCAATGGCTTTCATGCTGCGCTGTGTGCGTCGCCTGCGTTTGACTCCTTTTTTCTGTGCTGACTCCTTTTTTCTGTGGTCGCGGCCGCCTCTCGCGGCGCCTCATATCTTGGGGCGCCTGCGCAGTACATCTTTTTGCGGCTACGGCCCATGGCTGGATGTCCCTGCGTCCATCCGGTTTAGCATTCTCGGTTAGTAATGTGGATGGGGTGGCCCAGTTGACACCCCAATATTTCATCTGAATTTCTATCCTAACTACCGGTCATTGACAATAGTTAGTGTTTATCTATTTGGTGATTTTTATTATGACCTAAATTCGGTGTGAAGATTGTTATATAAAAAGATTTTTGAATGTATACTTTACGAGTGAAAGAATGTTCTCTTCTTGAAATATCCTAATTATGAGCCAGAAAATGAATGAATGAAGAAAAAAAATACAAAAATAATAATACTAACTAACAATAATAATATATAAAACTCTACAATAATAATAATAATAATACTCTACAAAAATCAAAATAGTTTCCAAAGAACAAGAAAAATGATAGGATTAAATTCCGTCCAATGATACAGGACCATCAGCACTCACACCACTAGAGTTATTGATCCAGAGGACATAAGACTACCCAACAGCTGCTCATACCCTGCAATTGAATGAGCAAACTTATTTATGTCCATCATCTGATGATGTTTTTCAAATATATTGTTGCATTCATTGTCTGTTTTTCATAATGTAATACAGTAATCCCTCCTCCATCGCGGGGGTTGCGTTCCAGAGCCACCCGCGAAATAAGAAAATCCGCGAAGTAGAAACCATATGTTTATATGGTTATTTTTATATTGTCATGCTTGGGTCACAGATTTGCGCAGAAACACAGGAGGTTGTAGAGAGACAGGAACGTTATTCAAACACTGCAAACAAACATTTGTCTCTTTTTCAAAAGTTTAAACTGTGCTCCATGACAAGACAGAGATGACAGTTCTGTCTCACAATTAAAAGAAGGCAAACATATCTTCCTCTTCAAAGGAGTGCGTGTCAGGAGCAGAGTCTGTCAGAAAGACAGAGTAAAGCAAACAAATCAATAGGGCTGTTTGGCTTTTAAGTATGCGAAGCACTGCCGGTACAAAGCTGTTGAAGGCGGCAACTCACACCCCCTCTGTCAGGAGCAGGGAGAGAGAGAGAGACAGAGAAAAACAAAGTCAAAAATCAATACGTGCCCTTTGAGCTTTTAAGTATGCGAAGCACCGTGCAGCATGTCGCTTCAGGAAGCAGCTGCACACAGAAGGTAGCAACGTGAAGATAATCTTTCAGCATTTTTAGACGAGCGTCCGTATCGTCTAGGTGTGCGAACAGCCCCCCTGCTCACACCCCCTACGTCAGGATCAGAGAAAGTCAGCGCAAGAGAGACAGAGAAAAGTAATTTGGGTAGCTTCTCAGCCATCTGCCAATAGCGTCCCTTGTATGAAATCAACTGGGCAAACCAACTGAGGAAGCATGTAACAGAAATTTAAAGACCCATTGTCCTCAGAAATCTGCGAACCAGCAAAAAATCCGTGATATATATTTAAATATGCTTACATATAAATTCTGCGATAGAGTGAAGCCGCGAAAGGCAAAGCGTGATATAGCGAGGGATCACTGTAATACAGATATACTATACAGATGACAATAAATGAGTTTTATCTTTTTAAATTACCTATAGCATGACAAATAATTAAAATTTAACACTGCAGAAGGAGTTTCCTAAGCATTCTGCTGCTACATTTATTAAAATGTAAGAAAAAAACATGTTTGTGATTTAGCTAAAAACAGCAAAAACAAACCAAATGGGTGAAACACAAACTGCAATACTTTTTTGAATAAAACCCTGGAAAACATTTCAAAGTTTTTCATATCTGAGACTGATTTGAACAGTCTAATATGAACTTTTAAGTTTTATCTGGTTTTCTTTTTTGTTTATATTTTTATGCAGAAGCTGTTTGAAATATAATAAACTAAGCAACTGCCTCTGGTAGTTTTAGGAATGAGAGCAGTCCCAGCAGTCCTAGTTTTACATACAGTATTTCATGTGAACAAAAACAAGACCTTTGGAAATCTAGTGTGGGAGATTATCTGCTCCCAAGGTGGATGATTTGATCACCAGTCTTTAGCAAATATGTAGATTGCTTGTTTCTCATTGATTAGTTCACCTACGGTATGTAGCAGGAGACTTTGAATTTGCTGATGGGCTGATGGTCAGAGTATACACTGTGTATGAACATCACTGGGCTTTATTGGTTGCTTGGTACTGCTTCTTTCTATAACATGTTATTTTTATTTTCAGTTGATCAGGTTATTTTCCTTACTGTTAAAGAGATATTTTTATTCTTTATTTTTTCAAAAAAGGCATTTTGCTACCTCTTCATCTGCACGGGAGCTTGGGCATGACTGTTGAGATGTACAGTAATATTCACTAATACCTCAAAGTCATAGTAGCTGCATTAAAATGAATTGCAAATGAGACTTAATATATCTTACCCATATGCCATCTTGGGAGAGAGCATGTGTTTTAAACATGGTGTGGAGAGAGAACCCAGTCCAGTTAGGCATCTCAGGCTGTATGGATAATTTCCTAGCCAGAGTTAGTATAGGCTATAATTCTCCACATTGCAACAAGTAACATAAATAGCAAATGGTTGTGTGACAATGTGGGTTCCACTCCATGCTCCCATCTTCCTTCTGGGAGCTCTTGAACCCAACACCGTCAGTAATGTCACCGATGAGCTAGACAATGAGGCACAACAAAGCAAGGGGATGATGCAAAAAGTGCAGAGTGCTTTTATTAAAAACCAACAAAACAAAACAGTGTTCAAATAAATAGTGCAGTGCTTTAAATAGAAGCCATTAAATAAATAAACCATTAAAACAGAGGTGACACTGTGGAGGTTAAAATCCATTAGAAAAAATCTTTTAAAAAACAACGAGGTTAAAACAATGGCTGGAAGCTGTCCTTTTAAACAAATCAGCCAAGTGCCTTTCTTCTACTGGTGACTCCCCTGCTTCTCCCAACCAGACTAAGCACCAGGGGAGCCACCCTACCTGCAGCTGACCTTCTCTCTGCCTTCTTCTGCTGGTCTGTTTGCCTCACCAAACCCTGGCTCCGGTAAGCTTCACTAAACCGCGACTTGGGCTCCCCAGCGACCAGGGCGCTCACGCTGGGGCTTTCACATCCCAAGTTCTGACTTCCGCTACCTCCTTGGCCTTACACGGCGAGCCATCCTCCTTCCGGTCACTCCTGCTCCTCAAAATGCTCAGCGGGAGCGACCACTACCAACTGTACAGCTGCATATCTCTCCACAGAGAGCACATTTGCTCACTCACGCACGCACAGGCTTCTCCTTGCTGCTACCTGCCTTCTTCTGCTTCTAACCTCCATATGTCTTTTCTTCTTTTTTTTCTCCATTTTTTTCCCTTTCTCCTTAGCCGCCTCACACTTCTATTTATTACGGGGACGTGGATCAGATGTGACAATTAGCAGCTCTCGGCGCCAATTATGGATGCGGACGATTCTTCACCTGTGCACTTATGTGAGGACCGTCCGCGTCACGAATCATGCGGAAACCACTCCGCCACACTACCACGTCACTTCTCTAAGCCGTGAGTGTGGTGATTATTTATTTAAAAAGTGGCCCTGTTGAACTTGAGCTGTGGACCCGCTACACCACAGGTTGCCAGATAATTTCAAGCCTATAAAGCTGAGGACACAACAAGCAGCAGAATAGCTAGTGGGGTGGATTTAAGGACTCAAACAACTCCCAAAATGATTTCTGAAATCTAATTTCTTGTAATATTAAATCATCATCTTCTGCGATCAACCTTGTAATTGTACAAGACTGTGAGGTGACCTTTCAATCCCCTTATCGGTACTGCAGTCAAAATTTAATTTTTTTCATCTTGAAGACATCACCAGTGCCTGACCCTAACTTTATAGGTAGGATTCTAAGGTTAATAAGACTTTGCTTGCTTTTATCACTTCTTCATTGATCTGCTTCAATTTTAATTTAATCATCTTCTTGCACAAACAATAACAGGTTAAAAATGATACTGCCAAAGATAGATTATCTACAGTTCTTTTCTGACCACATCTTCACAACACTGGTTATAAAACTCCTGGTCTCCAAAACTGCATGATACCTTTCTACCTAAATGATACATATCTGTTACTTTATTTTTTTTTCTTCCAAAACCCTGTGGAGCAACTCTAGGTTAACAGTCATTTACCTTTATGTGACCTTCTGTCTGAAACTCTATGTTTGTGAGGCTTTGCCTTTTCTGATGTTCAGATTTAGTCTAAGAAACTCCACATGTTCTTTTTGGCTTTGCTCCTTCATCTTTTGAGCTTTAGCAGGTCCTTCAATTCACTGTATTACTCCTGTCATCAAGAAAATGTTCAGTGGAATTACATGGAGTGCTAACTTTTAAAGGTCAGCCCAATAATTAGGAGGTTTCATATTGAAGTTGGTTTAGATTTGTAAAGATTCTTTTGATGCTGAATGTTTAATTTAATCAGGCAATGTTTTAGACTCTAGCTACTAAGTGTCATGTTTTATTTTTACTGTTTTGTTTTTTAACATTTGCTTTGTTGATTCGATTCTATTCTTTATTGTAATCTTCTTTTTTCTATGCATCACCTTGTACTGGTGGATTGTGTAAGTATAAAATAAGAGTGTTTCTTTGATTGTTTTATCCCAAAGAAATTTGAAAAATGTTTAGAAATTTTATCTAAACATTAATACATAATATAAATGTTTTCCATCCATCCATTATCCCACCCACTATATCCTAACTACAGAGTCACGGGGGTCTGCTGGGGCCAAGCCCAACCAACACAGGGTGCAAGGCAGGGACAATTTAGAATCGCCAATGCACCTAACCTGCATGTCTTTTGATGGTGGGAGGAAACCGGAGTACCCGGAGGAAACCCACACAGACACGGGGAGAACATGCAAACTCCACCCACGGAGGACCCAGGAAGCAATTTAGGACAAGTGTGAAGTTCACTTCCATGTATATTATTATTATTCGTCATTATTATCTGTATCATTATTATACAGATTATTCTACAAATTTCAGACTTCGTACTTTTAGTGTTTTTGCATGTTTTACAGTAGAAAGATGAGATTTAATAAAAATTTAATTTTTCAAGCCAAAAAATGCAACGTTTTTTACATGTTTTTTTTGAGAAAAAATGTAATGCTAAGTAGGTTAAATGTACTTCCATGTGCATCTTAGTCTGCACCAAAATCTACAGACAGCTTATGTTATCTTTCATATGTTGAATAGCTGGAAGAGACGACTGTCATGCATGGTTGCAAATGAGAGTAGCGTCTTAGATTTAAAGTGTCTTTTATACTAATACTACATTTTGAGAAAGTGCTGAACCATTGGATTACTGTTTAGATGCCAGTTTTTAGTCAGATGCACAAACCAAGGCATATGAAGAAGGGCTTGAGTAGAGTTTCCCATCCATTGAGTCATGTGCAAATTATAAAATATGCTTTAAAAAGATAAATAATTAGTAATACCTTGCAGACAAAAGTATTCCTGAACATTTATGTGTAATTGGGTGGTATATATCAGTAGACAAGGACTAAATTACCTTTTTAGCTCTTTTTAGACAGATGACAGATATAAAGAATTAAAATATGACATACCTTGATATACATTTTGAACCTAGGCGTCAACTGGATCAAACAGCAAAAGACGTGAGTCAACCAAGGAGAGAAATAGATAACAACAGGAACTATACAAACTTATACTATATACATGAACATTAAATGTAATACAAAAATTATCACACATAGTAAAACATACAATCAAGGGCATGACTCTGCACATGAATCACATAAAACTAAACAAAAGGGATCACAGAGAATGGTTGTGAAGGAGACATGGGACTCACACACAGGATATGTAGACAGATTGATAGAACTTTATTTGTCCCTAAGGAAAAATTTGGCTTGAGGTGCAGCTTTGTTCATAATGTGCCTCAATTTGTTTTAATCCCCTTCACTACTACCTCCAGGGGGTCCAGAGTACATCCTATAACTGAGTTTGCCCTTTTAATTAGCTTGTTGATTCAGTGAGCTGCTCTTGAAGTGATGTTACCAGCCCAGCACTCCACAGTGTAGAAAATCACACTGGCCATCACAGAGTTGTGAAGATGTGAAGGATGTCACTTTCCACAATAAAGGAAAGCAGTCTCCTAAGGAAAAAGAGCCTGCTCTGGCCTTTCTCATATAGTGTTCCAAGACTAGTCCAACCTGTCATTTATATGGACCACAAAGAGTGGACACCTCTACTCCCACTCCTTGAATAGTGACCGGACATAGAGGCTCTTTGGTGCAGCGAAAGTCCATAACCAGCTCCTTGGTTTTGCTGATGTTAAGATGCACACAATTCTCTTTGCACCAAGAAACAAAGTTCTCCACCTGACTCCTATACTCTGTCTCATTCCATTTATCAATACACCCCATAAATGCAGAATAATCTGAGAATTTCTACAAGTGACATGCCCTGGTGTTATATTTATAGTTGGAGGTCTACAGAGTGAAAAGAAAAGGAGACAGGAGTTTTCTCTGTGGTGCTCTCATGTCACTCGCATTCATGTCAGTCCTTGAGTTTCACAAACTGCAGTCTGCCCGACCGATAGTCCATTATCCAGGACACAATAGACCCATCCACCTGCATATGCCTGAGTTTACCCCTTAACAGGGATGGCTGGATGGTACAACGTATTAAAGACGCTGGGTAATTCAAAAAACATAATCCTCACAGTGCTACCAGCTTTGTCCAAGTGAAAATAAGCCCTGTGGAGCAGACAGATGATTGCATCCTCCCCTCCAATCTTTGTCCAATAGACAAAATGCATTGGGTCCAGGTGGTCTACCACAACAGGACTCATACAGTTCAGGAACAGTCCTCTCAAAGGTCATCATGATGTGAGATATAAGTGCCACTGCTCTGTAGTCACTAGGTGAACAGGAACAATGCAGGATGTTTTCCACAGCAGTATCTCTTTCTGAAGCCTTAGGGACAGACTGAACAGGCAACACAGGATGCCACAAAGTTTGGTCAGCACAGGCCCTTAAGAACTCGAGGACTGACTTCCATCTGGTCCAACAACTTTTCCTTTGTGTAGCTTCTTCAGTTGTCTCCTTACTTCAGTCTTCAGTTTTGGACAGTCCATGCTAATGTTCAAGGTGAACTTATCTGTGGCCAGTCTAGTTGATATGGTAGGAGTTATTGATGTAATAGGGAAGGTGTGGGGAGACTGGTGATTGGAAGAAGGGGGAAGTGGGGGGGTTCTATTAACAAATTGGCTCAGGGTGTTAGCTTAGTTCACACCCCCTTCTAGCACATGTGCCCCAGATTGCTTGAGCCCAATAATTGTGCCCAGTCCATTCCAGACACCCTTCCTTTTTTCTGAGTGAGTTTTTTTTCTTTTAGCTTTGTAATTTTCCTTTCCCTTCACTCAACTTTTTCTTTAGCAGACGCTGTATGTCCTTCAAAGCATCTTTGTCACTGGATTTGAATGCTATCTTTTTCTCATTTAGGACCTTTGAGCTCCTCAGTAATCCATGGCTTGTTGTTTGGAAAGCAACATGCTCTCTTTGTGGGTACCACTGTGTTGACAGAGAAGTTAATATAGTCTGTTGATGCAGTGACAGATTCCCTCAATATTGTCTCCATGTAACTTGCACATCATTTCCCAGTTTGTCATTTGGAAGCCATCATTCAGAGCAATTTCAGCCTCTAGGCTCCACTTCCTCACTGTTCTGGTTGTAACAGGTTGTCGTCTAATAACAGGCTTGTAGTCGGAAATAAAATAAATAAGGTTGTGGTCAGATTTGCCTGAAGGAGCCAGTAGATTACACTTAAAGGTATCTTTAACATTTGAATACAGCAGGTCCAGCTTGTTATTTCCTCAAGTGAAACAAGTCACAAACTGATAGAAATTTTTCATTGTTCCTTCCAAAGTCACATGGTTGAGGTCACCACATATTATAACTGAAGGATCAAAGTGAGTCATCATTAAAGCATTGGTGACAGAATGAATCATTTCCATTGCTTGGTCCTCATTTGCGGAGGAGGAGAAGGTTAGGAGCACACACTGATACAGCACATTGCCTCACCCACCATGTGACAAACCATCTCAGGATCTCAGATTAGGACTTGAGTGCAGCCATGCAACGGGTGACACCTCAGCACCACACTAGTTCAGATGGAATGGAACCAGTGTGAGTTTTTTTATGGAGGAGGGAGGAAAATAAACATTAATAAGAATCGTGAATTCTGACTGCCGGAATTTCAATATTTGAATTACAACCTGATATATCTGTGTCTCCTAGAATTTGGACACTACCAGTCCACAAGAGGAAGTGTGACACCTGGTCAGCTTTGTCATCAGAGTCATCTCTGCCACATCAGTAACTGCTTTAAAGGATCCAAGAAGAGTAAGGAATGGTCTGTTACCACACCTGGAAAAAGGTGACATCACCCTGAAGCTGAAAAGCATCAAATTACAAAAACGATTTGCCTGACTCAATAACATCTCCATCATTAAATAGGGTTTTTCTAGGGAGACACCACCTTTGTAATATGCTTTATTTACAACAACAACATGAAGGAAATTGTATATAATTATTGTGTTTTTTCACATGGATTTGCATTAGGACCACCCTATTTTTAAAGTTTATTATCTACACAGGTTTCATTAATTAAGATTAAGAAGGGGTACAAATCTATGTTAAGTAAAGTTAAAAAATAACCTTACAATTACCTATAAATAAGGAGCAAGGAGACTTTCACATTAAAATGCCTTGGAGCATCTCCCCCACCATAATACAAGAGTAAGCATTTACACAGCAGCCAATATTTCATCATTTGAATGTCTTTGAATCTCTGTGCCTAGAGCTGCCTGTACATTATACAGTGTGTCTGTGTGTGTATTTGTATAGAACTGTAAGCTAGCCACAGCACCTAGCAACAACATTTCAAAATTATGTAAGCTAGTACAAGACAATACTCTGTAAGATATTAATGCTGTGGGGATGTAACTGAAAATGGCCTGTGAATGCTCCTCCCATTCTTCCATATTAAAACCTGTTTAATCCAACTACATGGTTGTAGGAGGCCAGGGCCTATCAACGCAGTATCAAATGCAAGGCAGGAACCTACCCTGGTTAATAAAAAAATTAAGTGCACTTTCCATATTAAAAGTGTGCGCTTTTCAAGCATTAATTTTGTACTTAGTGTGCTAATGGTGTATCATTAGCGTAACTAAATATATACTTAAATACTTGAATGTACTATTTTGAGACACCATTAAGATGTGCTTAAATATACTTAAGTACACTTTTTATTATTTCTGTACTTTCATAAATGTACTTTGTTTCCACTTGGAGTATATTTGAATCCACCTTTCAGATTCTTGTTAATACACTTATATAGGGAATAGATTTATATTTTAATCAAAATGCAAGGATAATACATTGAAAACAGATTTGTAATATATTTCAAGTGTATTTACAACTCAAAAAATAGCACACTTTTATCATATTATGGAAGTACACTTAGTGTACCTAAATTAAGTGTACTTCAGTGCAATTTCTTTCCTGGGTCTCTGCAAATAAGTGTAAGTAAGTGCAGCAAAGTGCTGTGAATTTTATGCTTGGTACATATGGGCCAAATAACAATCAAAACAGTTGCTCTGTCATAACTCTTTATTAGGATTTTAATTACATTTCAAACATTTAAACACTTGTGTCCAAATGGACTTCTATGTGAAATTGTCACAAAAAACTGAAGGATACCGGCTACACTGCAAAAAATTATTTGTTAACACAACTTTAACTCATTCAGCTTACAGTATCTTGTTGCTTTGACTCAGTTAAGTTGTCTAAGCAAGAACTGTAAATATAATTTTTGGAAACAAGTAGACAACACATTGACTCAGATGTATAATTCTAGTAATTTGGGTTTCATAACCAATGCTCTGAATGTTGGTTTAAGCATTTTTCATGTTTTCCCAACATATGAACAAGTCACTTTAACACAGTTATTTTTCTTAACTTTAAGCTTTAAGTTTAGCAAACATAAAAAAGTATTTCCTCCTTCTTCTTCTTCTTATTTTTTTATTTTTTTCTATATCTTCCTGTCCTCTGCATCTTGTTCTGTTACACCCATCACCTGCATGTCCTCTCTCACCACATCCATAAAGTTTCTCTTAGGCCTTCCTCTTTTTCTCTTGCCTGGCAGCTCTATCCTTAGCATCCTTCTCCCAATAAACTCAGCATCTCTCCTCTGCATATGTCCATACCAACGCAATCTCATCTCTCTGACTTTGTCTCCCAACTGTCCAACTTGAGCGGACTCTCTAATGTACTAATTTCTAAACCTATCCATCCTCATCACACCCAGTGCAAATCTTAACATCTTTAACTCTGCTACCTCCAGCTCTGTCTCCTGCTTTCTGGTCAGTGCCACTGTCTCCAATCCATATAACATAGCTGGTCTCACTACCGTCCTGTAGACCTTCCCTTTCACACTTGCTGATACCTGTCTGTCACAGATTACTCCTGACACTCTTCTCCACCCATTCCACCCTGCCTGCACTCTCTTTTTCACCTATCTTCCACAATCCCCATTACTCTGTACTGTTGATGCCAAGTATTTAGACTCATCCACCTTTGCCAACTCTACTTCTTGCATCCTCACCATTCCACTGACCTCATCCTCATTTACACACATGTATTCTGTTTTGTTCCTACTGACCTCCATTCCTCTCCTCTCTAGAGTATCTCTCTCCGCCTCTCCAGGGTCTCCTCAACCTGCTCCCTACTATTGCTACAGATCACAATGTCATCAGCAAACATCATAGTCCATGGGGACTCCTGTCCATCACCACTGCAAATAAGAAAGGGCTCAGGGACGATCCCTGATGTAATCCCACCTCCACGTTGAATGCATCTGTCACTCCTACTACAGACCTCACCACTGTCACACTTCCCTTGTACATATCCTGTACAACTCTTACATACTTCTCTGCCACTCCCGACTTCCTTATACAATACCACAACTCCTCTTGAGGCACCCTGTCATATGCTTTCTCCAGGTCCACAAAGACGCAATGCAACTCCTTCTGGCCTTCTCCATCAACACACTCAGAGCAAACATCACATCTGTGGTGCTCTTTTTTGGCATGAAACCATACTGCTGCTCACTAATCATCACCTCACTTCTTAACCTAGCTTCCACTACTCTTTCCCATAACTTCATGCTGTGGCACATCAATTTTATTCCCCTGTAGTTACTGTAGTCCTGCACATCCCCCTTATTCTTAAATATCGGCACCAGTACACTTCTTCTCCCACTCCTCAGGCATCCTCACACTTTCGAAGATCTCCATTAAACAATCTGGTAAAAACTCCACTACCATCTCTCCTAAACACATCCATGCTTCCACAAGTATATCATCTGTACCAACTGCCTTTCTATTTTTCATCCTCTTCATATCTGTCCTTACTTCCTCTTTGCTAATCCGTTGCACTTCCTTATTCACTATCTCCACATCATCCAACCTCTTCTCTCTCTCATTCTCTTCATTCACCAGCCTCTCAAAGAACTCTTTCCATCTGCTCAACACACTCTCCTCGCTTGTGAGTAAGTTTCCATCTTTATCCTTTATTACCCTAACCTGCTGCACATCTTTCCCAGCTCGGTCCCTCTGTCTAGCCAATCGGTACAGATCCTTTTCTCCCTCCTTAGTGTCCAACCTCTCATACAACTCATCATACGCCTTTTCTTTATCCTTCACCACCTCTCTCTTCACCTTGCACCTTATCTCCTTGTACTCTTGTCTACTTTCTGCATCTCTCTGACTATCCCACTTCTTCTTTGCCATCCTCTTTCTTTGTATACTCTCCTGTACTTCCCCATTCAACCACCAGGTTTCCTTTTCCTCCTTCTTCTGTCCATATGTCACACCAAGCACCCTTCTTGCTGTCATCCTTACTACATCTGCTATAGTTTCCCAACTGTCTGGTAATTCTTCACTACCACCCAGTGCCTGTCTTACCTTCTCCCTAAACTCAACCTTGCAGTCTTCCTTTTTCAACTTCCACCATTTGATCCTTGGCTCTGCCCTCACTCTCTTCCTCTTCTTCATCTCCAACGTCATCCTTCAGGCCACCATCCTGTGCTGCTTAACTACACTTTCCCCTGCCACCACTTTGCAGTCTTTAACCTCCTTCAGATTGACTCTTCTGCATAAGATGTAATCTACCTGTGTGCATCTTCCTCCACTCTTGTATGTAACCTTATGTTCCTCCCTCTTCTTAAAATATGTATTCACCAGAGCCATGTCCATCCTTTTGGCAAAATCCACTATCCTCTGACCTTCTTCATTCCTCGCCTTGACACCATACCTACTCATCACCTCCTCAACTCCTCTGTTCCCTTCACCAACATGTCCATTGACATCCACTCTAATCACCACTTTCTCTCTCTTGGGTACACTGTTCATCACTTCATCCAATTCATTCCAAAAATCTTCTTTCTCGTCCATTGCATACCCAACTTGCGGGGCATATGCACTAACAACATTCATTATCACACCCCCAATTTCCAGCTTCATAATCATTACTCTGTCTGATACTCTTTTCACCTCCAAAACACTCTTGACATACTGTTCCTTCAGAATAACCCTACCCCATTTCTCCTCCCATCCACACCATGATAGAACAATTTGAATCAACCTCCGATCCACATGGCCTTACTCCCCTTCCATTTAGTCTCTTGCACGCACAATATATCAGCCTTCCTTCTCTCCATCATATCTGCTAACTCTCTCCCCTTACCAGTCATACTGCCAACATTCAAAGTTCCTACCCTCAGTTCCACTCTCTTTACCTTCCTCCTCTCCTCCTACCTCCGGACACGTCTCCCCCCTCTTCTTCGGCCAAGAGTAGCCCAATTTCTGCCAGTACCCTGTTGGCTAACAGTACTGGTGGCAGTCGTCGTTAACTCAGGGCTCGACCAATCCAATATGGAAATTTGTATTGTTGTCCACATATTGATTTGGCAAAATTTTTACACCGGATGCCCTTCCTAACGTAACCCTTCCCATTTATCCGGGCTTAGGACCAATATGCCGTAATAAATTTAATCTAAACTACTTTGATAAATTAAATATTAAACCAGATAAGTTTGGCCTATTTTAATTGAACAAATTTATTTTAAAACAAGTACAATGTACAACATTAAAACAAATTCTGGATACACTAGCCGTATTAATAAAGTGAAGCACGCCTGTAAACTGGCTTTTATACATTAGATGTCCACATTTTAAAATATTATTTCGGGCTTAGGACCAATATGCCTTAATAAATTTAATCTAAACTACTTTGATAAATTAAATATTAAACCAGATAAGTTTGGCCTATTTTAATTGAACAAATTTATTTTAAAACAAGTACAATGTACAACATTAAAACAAATTCTGGATACACTAGCCGTATTAATAAAGTGAAGCACGCCTGTAAACTGGCTTTTATACATTAGATGTCCACATTTTAAAATATTATTTCCACCATGCAAAATCTGCAATTAGACTAAAGTTTGACTTAATTCAAAAGAGCTTAAACCTGTCCAATGTTTGTGCTGATTTGTAAACAGAAAGCTCAAGTTACTGTCCCTACAGTTAAGAAAAACAATAATACAAAAATATTGCATTTGTTATTTCCCACCTTAGAAATAGTGGTCAAACAAAAACCTCTAAAATTGCTATAAAACCAAAGTTTGAAATATGTATACAAAAAACAAATACAACTAAAAGTTCTGTTATATTTAGTGTATGCTAACAAAAATCAGTATCCGTCAAACTGGGGAAAAAAATATTTCTCATAAAATAGTAACTATTACCAATCTCAGCTGAAGTGTTTCAACTTAAATTTTTCAGATCACTTACTATAAACTCAATAAGAAACAGTAAAAAATATTTTACAAAATGAAATGGCTCAGGTCAATTCAAAACCTTCTGGGGCGTACGAACGTTTCCATGCTCAAATTGCGATGTATAAAACCTAAACTTGGCATAAAGCCACGCACATTTCCACGGTACCTCATGCCCTGGCGTATGCAATTTCTCCGTTTGGTTTTGCAGACTGGCGGCACCCAGCATCAAAGCAGTGCTGCTGTTCCTGTGTGGTCACCCTTTCTTTCTAAGACCCACATTCCTGACGTGGCTTTATAAATACACTGAAACTAACTGCATATTGTTTATTAGTGTAATGCATCTGATTGTAATTAACCTGCAGCAATATAATGGTCCAGGGAATAGCCATAGTATTCCAAATACCATAACTGCTTTAGCGTTGTTACTCTCAATGCATCTTCTTCCTCTTTCAGCTGCTCCCGTTAAGGGTTGCCACAGCAGATCATCTTTTTCCATATTACTCTCACTGAACCACTCTGAGTATTTACATCACTGTATCTGAGTGGGGAATCACAGCAGCAGCTGATCGGAAAGAGAATTATCGGTATACAGCATGAAACAGACGCTGCCTGAGCCACGGCAAAACGTTTCAGAGACTTTCCTGTACAGACTTCGCGGTTTAGAAAAAGTTTCATCCCAAGAACTATAGTCCATCAAGTGCTCCTTGTAGAACTGTTTGTACTTATAAGTACAATCACCTCACTGTAAACTTAGGATACAGTTATAATATTGCACAACCTGCACCACTTTATACAGCGCATATTTACACATGATGATGATATCATTTTTAAGATGAAATGCAGCAAAATATGTTGATTATATTATACAGATAAAACTTTAACTTCATTTAAATAATCTGTATTGTTAATAATTAAACATGTGAGGACACGGTGCCGTAGCGCTAGCTAGTTCATGGATTGTTCCTGCATTGCGTTGTATTCTTGCTCGTGCTGACGCGACATTGGAAGGATAGATAGTTATAATAATTAAACATGTACTACGAAGATATTTCAATGTTCCTTAAAAGTTTTGAAGAATCGGCGTTCTAAGCTTACAGATGGCTTCACGTCTTTTACAGAGCTGATTGTGTGGCGATTGGGTATTTGGAGAAAGAAAAGTAAGGACAGGAATTGGAGGTTAGTATGTTTGAAAGAGACAGTACTGCTGCAATAAATTATTTCATCGAAGGTCGCGCATGGCGCAGCAAGCCTCTTGCGTGAGACATGAACAAGCACTGCGCCGTGTTCCCATGTTTAATAACATGCTTTAACTCCTATCATCATGAAGAAGATATCACGTATACATCTCAGTATTTTAATTATTCAGAGAGCTGTAATATCACGAATGTAATGGATTATGTGTCCTGTCGGAGAAAAAGAAAGCCCGTTTAAGAAGCAGGTAGTGATTCACACACACAGCACATAGAAGATCAAATACAGAACAAAGCATTTAATGTGCTACTTTAGTTACAATGGGATTTGAGAAACTAGTAAATTAAACGATTTTAAGATGAAGTTTATGATGTTCTACTTTAATGACAAAATAAACTACGTGATTAAAGTTGAAATTTCGAGATTAAAGTTGACATTTCGTGCTTTTTTCCCACTGTGTGCCTATTTTTTTTGTCTGTACCCTAATAAGCTTTTATATGATACTCAGACAGTGGGCTACGACTTGCCTGTTCACGGCAACTTTGATATGTGATTTCTTTTTTATTTTGGGCACTGTGCGACTTTGTGAACTTGAGCTTTCGAGTTTCTCCGACACTCTGTCACTTGACCAACTTCATTTTGTTGATTATACCACTGTTTAAACCAACAAATTGTACGTTTTTACTTTGCCTCCAATTGGTATTCGCTGAAATTCTTATATTTTCCCCTGTGCTTTTCCCATTGTCTTTTCACAGAAGGCTGAGCTTAAGGGCTATTTATATTGATTTGCATATTCAAAGAGGCGTAATTCTGGGAGGAGTTGGGGCGGGACAGAAGGCGCGTGCAAGTGCGTTACTTTTCACGCTGATCGGATTTTATGTAGCGGAAGAACGTGGAAGTTTGCGTACGTACAGATTCCTGCATCTGGATTCTTCTGTGCGTACGCACATTCCTGCTTTTGTGCTTACGCCATGTTATAGTGTGAGTTCTACGCACGGCGTTATGCATGAGGCCCCTGGTCACCAGACACTCAACTCAACCACAGTAACACAGTAACTTGTTCATGAGTGAGTGGACTCGAGCTGAGCAAGAATCATTCCCAAGAACAGACACTGAATCGCTTCAAAGGTGTATCTTAGTTCTTTTGGGTAGTCCATATTTAAGGCACACACCAAGTTCAGAATAGCATCTGGCACATCACCAAGATGGCAAAGCACAACTTGTTCTTCAATCACAAGAGCAAGATCGTTGTAAGCAGCTTAAAGTAGTTCTGTCATATCTTCCACAATCACAAGCATTACAATTGTTATACTCTTGATGATGTCTTCTTCAGGTCCAGTAGGCTTAATTGGTTAAAAATAAATAAGATACTTTATTATATTGTACACTTACACACAACTATCATATAGATTCTGTATCACAATTACACAATCCTCACACTCATGACATTTTATTATGAATGTCCTACAAAGCACTGTTAAACATACCTCACATATTTTGAAGAATTTAGGATTCTCTCTCATGTACGGGCTCTAAAGTACTGAATCCCACTTTTTTGGTTTGATATCTAAATGGGTAAACAAATGAAAATTAATTCTTAGTGAAAATCTCTCGAAACAAGGTTTTTACAACAATTATAGACATTAACCAACAGTTGTAACTAGACATGAAAAAAACTCTTAATAAACGGACATACAGAATACAAAATGTTCTAGATCTGCGTATCTATGACAGATACAGACAGAATCGGCATCACAAGTATTTTCAAAGGTAAATGACTATATAGAATTATTGGTTAAGCAGTTAAGGGACTATAAAGAAACTAATGATGAACTTTAAGTGATTTACACAGCCCATCATGTGAAATCCAACAGTCTGAAATATAACTTCCAATTACACCAAGAAGACAAGCAATTCCTCTAACCATCCCTTCTAACAAAAATGATTTTATTAAACTAAAAATAAAACATAAATAAAATAAAACCAAAACTCACATCTTTGTCAAGGTTCTGAAGCAAAGCAGTCATATAATCAACCCCTTCATAATGTGTTGATCTGTTCAACTGCAGGAGTTTTGTTAGATGCCGGTCAAGGCCGCTGTAAAAGGAATTGCTTAGGTTCACTGTCGCCACCCTGGTGAATTCCATGGCAATCTGTGACACATCAGAATACAACATATTAGTGTTTTTCATAACTGCTGAAAGCACAATCAATGAACAAAATACATAAAACTGTCAGTATGCTATGGAACTTTAAATTGAATTGCATAAATAGACCACATTAAGCTACAAAGAACAAATAAAAAAAAAACTATTTCTGTGAAAAGAGTTGGCCCTCTGGCAGTACAAATGCTAGCAGGTTCAACATAAACAAAATGTGCAGTGGCACACCATTCACTTCCAGTAGTAGCTTAAAATAAAAAGAGCTTGGCAACGGATGTCATCAAGAAAGCACTTAACAGTGGGGTTTTAGCTGGGGGTTGGTTATCATTACAAGTATGTACTGGTTGTGATGCATTGTTTTCTTTTTTATTACATTGCAGTTACACTTGTTATTTGAATTTTTTGACTGTTTATTATTATTGATGGAAAATAAATAAAAATTTGATCACAAAAAAGAAAGCATTTAGCTTTAAAAGCTGCTATTCACTGGTAGACATCAGAAGCTAACTTGGATAATTAATAATGAGCTGTAGCAATTTAGGACTAATCAATAAATACATACCACTACATTCAATGCTGCAGGAAAATGTTATGACAGTCATAATATTGATCTGTCCTAGTAATATTGATCTTTCCTAGATTTATGACAGAGATATTATTTCAAACAGTTTGATGAAACATACTATAAGTGATATTATATAATATAATAATATAGCAAATATTATATTTCCCCAAAAATGGCAAAATGGCAATTTACAAAATAAAACAGAGTTATTACAAAGATAAGAAACACTTTAACCCAAGCAATTTACTACTTCTACTAACTGTATACTAGGGCAGTGCTTTTCAAACTTTTTGGCAAGTGAACTGGTTTTTAATGGGTACTCCTTTGAGGTGTGCAGCACTCGTTTGAATGATGATTGACCGACCTTTCACATATGGGTCCGCTTTGGAGGTTTGCACTAATTTAATCGAGTGGCACATTGATCCACAGACCAGCAGAATTTTTCTACAGACTGTTTGAAAACACTGTACTAGCGTACAGTTTCCACTAGTTGAAAATGTACATATAAGTGACAACATGGCACACATAAGGTCTTGTAAGTATAAAAGCTGTAAGTTCTGGATACGGTGCTCTATAAGTGGGTGAATGGAGTCTACTATTTTCGGCTTACTAGAGTCTGGCATAGGTTCTTTCTTGGCTCTTGAGTGACCTTGGTAGTTTAGCAGAGGAGTCCTCGATATGTAGAAGTCACACAGGGATGATAACCCCAGTTTGTGGACTATTTGTCAATTCTTTTAATGATATAATGGTGAAAATACAACACTGAGCTACAACAAAACACTTCTGTTCACTTCTACACCTCCCCTAACTAATTGCAATACCTTCCTTTAATAAATAAATCAATCTTTATTAACACTGTCCCTAAAATGAACTACTGCTTACATAAGCATTGTAAAAAGTATGTGATCCTAATGGTTGTAACTCATAGACTTGACACGTATCATTAGAGACAAAAACCTTTTTATTTTACTATGGTCTTACATGTGTTTCTATGATTAATTATTGCAGAGGCATTAAAAAAGTGTTAGAGCATGTCATTGAGTCTGGAACTGTCCTAAAACCAGCATACGTCAGCCAGTTGGGCTGGTTTCAGAGGGGTTTGGACAATTATGTAGCTTGTCTAAGCTGTAATTTACATTTGAAATTTTTAAACAATATAAAAACAATGTTTAATCGAAAAAGTAAGAGGCACCTACTTGAGAATGAACACACCATTGCAATTGACTTCCAAAAATCAAATATATTCATTCATATTTGGAATGACTGAATCATTCCCTGACCTCTTTCTGTGATGTCAGAGCACTGACACATGCACATTGATTTGAACAAAACACATGACACATTGCGTTTATGTACCAGCTAACTCATATTGAGTTACAGTGTTCACTGAGTTCTCACAACAAAATTTTCCAAGTACACAAAGCTAAAGTTCACAATCACTTTTTACAGTGTATAGAATGAAAAGGCTAACTGTCTATATAAAAATATCCACTAAAATTGAACTTCACTTTAAAGCTTTTAAAGCACACTATTAAGTAATGCTAACAATACACTTCTGTTTATTTTCAGGGTATATCAGAATGCAGTAAATGTGAACTTAAGTCAGCGGTGGGCAAAGTTGTTCCTGGAGGGCCGCAGTGGTTGCAGGTTTTTGTTTCAACCCAGTTATTTAATAAGAAGCACTTACTGCTCAAGTAACACTTCTGCTTCATTTTAGTTGTCTCGCTCATTAAGATTTTGAACCCTTATTACTTGTATAAGTCTTAAACAGCTGTATTCTCAGTTTTTATTTCCTCCATACCAGCAAATAAGATACAAATGACAAAAGAAACAAGCGCTTCCCCTTTCGCTTGTTTCCATTTACATCTGCCTGTGCTCATCGTGCACTACAGTAATCCCTCGCTATATCGCGCTTCGCCTTTCGTGGCTTCACTCCATCGCGGATTTTATATGTAAGCATATTTAAATATATATTGCGGATTTTTTGCTGGTTCGCAGATTTCTGCGGACAATGGGTCTTTTAACTTCTGGTACATGCTTCCTCAGTTGATTTGCCCAGTTGATTTCATACAAGGGACGCTATTGGCAGATGGCTGAGAAGCTACCCATCTTACTTTTCTCTCTCTCTTGCGCTGACTTTCTGTGATCCTGATGTAGGGGGATTGAGCAGGGGGGCTGTTCGCACACCTAGACGATACGGACGCTCGTCTAAAAATGCTGAAAGATTATCTTCACGTTGCTATCTTTTGTGCAGCTGCTTCCTGAAACGACATGCTGCACGGTGCTTCGCATACTTAAAAGCTCGAAGGGCACGTATTGATTTTCTTTTGAAAAACAAACTCTGTCTCTCTCTATCTCTCTTTCTCTGCTCCTGACGGAGGGGGTGTGAGCTGCCGCCTTCAACAGCTTTGTGCCGCGGTGCTTCGCATACTTAAAAGCCAAACAGCCCTATGAACTCCTTTGAAGAGGAAGATATGTTTGCATTCTTTTAATTGTGAGACAGAACTGTCATCTCTGTCTTGTCATGGAGCACAGTTTAAACTTTTGAAAAAGAGACAAATGTTTGTTTGCAGTGTTTGAATAACGTTCCTGTCTCTCTACAACCCCCTGTGTTTCTGCGCAAATCTGTGACCCAAGCATGACAATATAAAAATAACCATATAAACATATGGTTTCTACTTCGCGGATTTTCTTATTTCGCGGGTGGCTCTGGAACGCAACCCCCGCGATGGAGGAGGGATTACTGTATTTGGTTTAATTAAATACTTGGAAGGAAAGTGAAGAGAAAAAAGTGAAGGACTGAGAATTACTCATCTGTTTTAGACGTCAAATCATTTGGATGATATCCTTGGAAAAGAAAAAAAAAAATCTAGGATATGAGAGTGACCTGACATAGTAGAGTTAAAGCACTAACAAGCCAATGAAATTAAATAATTGGCAAGGATCGTTTTCTAATTAAGCAACTGGGTTGGAACAAAAACCTGCAGCCACTGCGGCCCTCCAGGACTGACTTTGTCCACCCCTGACTTAAGTATTAGTGCTGAATAGTGCACTTACTTTAAATTAACTAAAGTACTATTCAAGTAAAAATATATTTGTAATTAGTCCATTTCTATTGCATTTTTTTGAAAATCTACTAAATTGAACTTGGTAATAGTATATGAAACTTCACCAAACTTGAACTTATATTTAAAGCATACATATCACACACAGTAATAATTAATGCACTAATAACACATTTCTATGTATTTTAAGAGTAGTATACTTTGTCTGAGTACACTTATTATCAATTTAAAAATGAGTGCACATTAGTGTATACCTACAATGAAGTATTACAGTATTACTTATAACTAGTACATTTGTATTATGTTCTCTTTGAACTTATTTTTAGCACATAAAAACAATAATGTGCTAGAAATGTACTTTCTGATATTAAAGTATATTTTAATTACAATTAATATATTTTATTTTTATTTGGGTTTCTGGGATAGGGTGACAATATATTCAAATTTGCAATCACAGTCACTCACTGCAGGGCTAATTTAGGTTGTCCCTTTAACCTAACAATCATCTCAAGCACTTTGAGAATGGGAGTTTTAACCAGTAACAGAGTCCTGCATCTATGAGGCAGCAGTAGCATCCACTGAATCACAGTGTAGACCCCTACAAATGATAGTTTTATAATTGCTTGATAAATGTGGCATTGTGGCATTTACCATGTAATTAAAGTCATGTGTTTAACTAATATGTGAAGTCTCTAAACATTTTATTTAATTTAGTGGTGTCTCTCCTAATCCAAGCTCCCTTTGGAGGTAGAAGTGAACTTATCACTCACAATGCTTACCCTTCTTTTCTTTGTCATTCCTTAAGTTATTTCTAATGTTCATCACTGGTGACTTTGTAGCTCAAGCACTCAGCTGTTATTTACTACATAATCTTCAGGCGCATGGCCTCCAAATTTGTCCTCTTACAATGATTTTGGCTTTCTCTACATTTTTATTTATGCCTATTTTGACCAAGTATCTGTTTGCTTCAGTTGTCTGTCTCCTTATTGAATCCATTTTTGAAATCACACAACAGTCCATTTTCACTTCCCACTGCATACATCTGACTTCCAGCCATTCACATCATTCACATTGTGCCTCAGGCTCAACTGATGTGTGTCTGACAGAAGAAGATATTTTGCAAGACACTGTCAGAATGTCACCTTCAATAGTACCTTGATAAATAACTGGAGTAACCCAAATGGCAATGGAAACCAAAAATAAAAAAAATAAGTGATGGCTGGTTTAAAGTATTTTCTTGAAAGTTGTAGAAAAAACAAGAAGAAGAAAAATCTAGGGTTTACATATATTATGAGTCAAGATTTAAAAGTTTTCCTGGGTCGTCCTTGTGGTATAAAAATTAGGTGTTGTTTCTGGGTTTTTTATACTCACTGAATACAATGTTGTAATTACTTTCTTGACTGGAGCCCTCTTTTAAAAGTTGATTTTTATTTAATTTCTTTTGAGATGCTTTTATAATTATTCTGTTCATTGATTTTGATTTTGGGGGTGCATTATGGTTAATATCACACTCATTTTTGACTTTCACATTGTTTTCAACTGTTCTTTTTCCTGTCTTCATTTTACTTTTTCTTTGATTGCTTATTTTGTCGTGGCTAAAAAATCATCACCAGAAGGCTTTTTACCTGAAATAAAGGCTATTAGGAGTCTCGGGATAGGCAAATAGAGTTACAGTTTAATTGCAATAAAATAAGCATAAAAATAACAAGGACTCAACCCAATACGGTCAAATTGAGCTGAGCCTCGAACAGTTCAAAATCCAAAACTTATATATTATTTTCTTATCACTTTGTCCTTGCTCAATTAGCTCATTCTGCACCTGGCTTTACTTCCATTGTTTTCTCTTGGTTTCTGTTCTGCTTATTTTGATTGGTCTAAGGCTGGGCAGATGGCTTCCTCTTACCATCTTTGGGCTTTTCTTATGTCATTTCCTATCTTCTCCGACCTCACTCAAATTAGCTCATTTGCTCATCTTCTCTGACTCCCTTCTACTCCTGTCCAGCCTCCCCTTGAGTTCCCATGGGAACCCTTATTATCTCCTTACTTTCCTACCGCTGGCCCCCTCCTCGTATTTCTACTTTTCTATTTTGTTCTTATTTTCTCTAACTGGCCAAGGCCTTAATTCCATATATGGGTTTCCTTTAAGCTTTCCAAACTTTTTTATAATGGTGGCCTGAAGCTTAAGTTTAATTAAAATTGAACTATGGCACGTGCCTTTATTTTATCATCTGCTTGGCATACTTGGTTTGCCTTAATTTATATGCTAGTTAATTTCTAATATATTCTACTATATTTATTGCTAATGCCTGACTTTACTAATATTTCTTTCATATATCGTATCAGTGTGACCATGCTTACAGCAAAAGATTTTTGTTGCTTTTCTGCTGATTCATCAATCCAGCTGGTTTCTTTACGTGCCTTCCAGAGCTGTCTTTTCTCTGTGGTATCATTCTTTTAGCTTCCTATCTTTGGACACAGGTGTTCTCAATCTTCTTTTCTTTATCTGTTCTTTCCCACACTAGCAATTCTGCTGTAAGCTTAAAAAATAATGCAAAATAACTGATTTTTAGTTAACTATTTACTTGACCTATCTTATCTTCTTAACATTCTAATTTATGCTTAATCTAATGTTTTAGAAGCTTTTAATTACTTTTTATGACTGTTTACGTTAATTTGCTATTTTCATGCTAATATAAAAAATTTTCCTTCTACAATTTCAGTTACTACAACATACTTGTCAAGTTTGTTTAATACTGTAGCTGTGATTAAATTAAACATTTTTTTGATCTTTTAAAGGCCCAGTGAGATGTGCCTAGATCTGAATGATTGTAAGTAGTTAAAATGGGTGGACTACCCATGCAGGGATTAATCTTATAGATGTGTGGCATCTCAGGGTGCTGAGCGGTCCCAATTTTTAATGAGAAGCCACATCATTAATTTGATATAAAGGGATAAGAATGTTTACTGTTTGCATTTTTGTCATACTTCCATAATACAGCATATTCTTATTAAGAATTAAATTTTAATGTAAAGAAGTCCGTTAATACTGTATTTTTGTTTGATATCATCAAATACATTCTTTTTGCCAAAATTAAGCAAATATTTTTGAAATAGTTACCTATGTCTATGGTGATATATAATCACAATTTTAAACTCAGTTTCTCATTTGCACTGTTGAGAACTGTTAAGTTTACTGAAGTTGTTGAACTGAAAAATATTGTCACAATTTTATACATTTAATAAAAACTTAATAGACTCAATATTCTAAAATTTATATTTTTAATAAAACAGAACAATACATTTATTACACCATATACTATGTTTCAATAACTGTTTTTATTAAACATAACTACTAATATTGGCAATATTAAACTCAATTGTAAAGAGTTTTAGTAAATCTTTACGTGTAGTAAGAATATTTTCAATCAAGTATTTATGACATACTGTACTTGCAAGTGTTCATTTACAGATTTGTTTGCAAGAAATAAAATAATAAGTTGTATATTCTTTACATAGGGTTGGGTCAATAATGGAATTTTTGAATGTTAATATTTGTAAGAGAGCATATCTAGAATATCAATAATATCATACTGTATTACAAGTATTGTACCTTGCCATCACATGTGGTTATGTCATTAAGAATACATTTTCTACTATTTTTAGTTTTTACTTAAGTTGTTATTTAAGTATATATTGTTTTAATGAAATACATTCAAATTTGATTGTGGTATTTCCTTGTTTTCATGTGAAGACCTGACTGAGAAAACACATCAGTCTATCCTGTGGAATAGTTGCTTTGCCATATAGCATAAGCGCACAGCATCACGGAGAAAATCCTTTACATTTAATGCTTCACACAGTATGTCACATTGGCTAAAATTACACAAAACATAATATTAACTTTTTATCTTAATAAAGCATGTCATAGAGTGATAACTTGTCATAATTAAGGTGCAAAGAAAAATAAACTGATGTGCATAAAATATTCCAATAGACGACAGTAATTTAATAAAACTGGTTAACAAAAATAATTACGTTTTAGAGATATTCTCTTTCTACCTGGCTTAATAAAAAAATTGCTTTAAGCACTTAAATGCTGAATCAGGCAAACTGATGTTGGAGTCTAACTGAAACAGACATAGTTGTCGTGAGTGCGTAAAACTCTGTACTTTGAAGGGAAGCTGTATCACTTCCTTAATTTTATTGCACATTTTATTTTATTGAAGTATTATTCAACCAAGTACTTTGTACAGTGGGTTTAAAGCATGGATCATATCTTTTGAACAAACATTTTTTTACTGTGAAAAAGTGAGCATATCTTGTGTCAAAAATGGATAACATATCTTGTTTGAATCTTTCTGTGTTTCTAGAAGTCCATGCGAAAGGCAGAAGATTCCGACTCAAAGACTTTGCTCTGAGGAATACACCCAAAGTGTGAAAGATGTAACCAGGTACCAGACTCTTATTCCCTGCTAACATTTTGCTGTGCTATCATATGCTTATGATGATCCAGAGAAACTTCAAACTCCTAATTCTCAATCTAAAGTAATAGACTGTGCTGTGCTGCAGGAATACCATTGTATTTTAATCAGCTGCAAGAATTTACATAAATATAACCTCTGATAAACACTAATCATTCCAGTTTTATCAAGAATGGCAGCCTTATCATCTCAGATGTTTGCTTTCAGAATTAAAAAGTCCCTTTCCTTTTGTACTTTTATAACTCATTTCATTTTCAAATTAATTCATAAGCCCATAGAAAACTCATATTACAGAGTTTTATGAAATCAAATCATTCCAGAGAGATTCTCAATGCTTTCTTCATGCCTCCAAGTTATATTCTACCATTCTATCACATACAGAATCTCAGACTTGTTTGCTAAACAAAATCTGCCCAATGTTCCTCACCTCCCACCTACTTGTATTCTAGAAGAAACATTGATCAGTCTTGAAGACTCAGAGAGCATTTCTATATCATATAAAAACATTTTAAAGTCCCTCCCTTTCAAAGATCCCAGAGTACAGTGGGAAAAGGATCTCTTGCTCAACATTTCAGAAAAAGAGTGAAAGGCAACCTTGCACAAAATTCACTCTAGCTCCATATGCACAAAGCATACAATTATTCAATTTAAAATCTTTTACTGAGCACACCTATCTCGTTTAAAATTGTCCAAAATGTTTCCAGGTGACGATCCAACTTGCGAATGTTGCAATCAAGCTCCAGCCTCACTAGGCCATATGTTTTGGCTGTGCACCAAATTAACATCATTCTGGATCAAAATCTTGAAATGTCTATCAGAAAGCCTTGGTGTCACAATCCCTCCTAATCCACTAACAACTGTGTTTGTTGTACTCAAAGATGGATTTAAAGTGGAGAAGGAGAAGCAAACTGTGATTGCTTTTAACTTTACTATTAGCATGTAGACTTAGAGTCCTAACTCACTTCTTTTAAGTCAGTGGGTAACTGATGTTACATACTATTTGAAATTGGAATAAATCTAATTCTCACTTAGAGAATCCATTCAAAACTTTTTTAAAAACCTGGCAGGATCTAATCAATAACATTTTAGATTAAGCATTTATATTGGGGAAAAGGATTCTATTTCATCGTTTCTACTCTTAAGGTTTTACTCTGGTTGTTGGCCTTCCTCTCTTTCTCATGGGGGTGGGGGGGGGGGGGTAATTAAATTTAGTTTTGTTATGTTTGACTTGCTTGTATGGAATGTTGCTTGCTTTTGATAAATTCAATAAAATAAAATTTAAAAAAAAAACAAAATTGCCCTTGAGTCTTTTCAATTGGCCACTATAATTATTGTTTTCAGAGTAAATATTTTGATACATTTAAGAGTGAAGTTAAGTTCTTTTGAACTTAATAAAACTTTACAACAGAGCAATAAACATTTACATTTCAGTCCTACTTATTAGATGACCTTCTTACAGTTCAGGGAAAGAAACAGGTAATGCTTTCCATTAATTTCCTCTTTCTTAAGTGCCTGTCATGCCTTCAATTTGTACATTCCAAAAACATGTTTTCAACTATTTATTCTCACTTTGTCAGGTGTAGAATCAATCATTAAGTAAAAGCTTAGAAAAAAAAAGTATCCTGTTATACATGCAGTATGAAACAAGCATAAGTTTATAGAGTCTATATAGCAGTTAGGGTAAAACTTTCCTATGAATTTGTGAAAGGCCTCTAACTATAACTGTCTGTTTTACCATGACATTCTATAACATTGTACCCAGAACAGTTACCAAGGGAACTAAGATATAGGTATTTTAAAAGATTATACCATTTATCTGTGTGCTGATTGGTGTAAAGTGTAATGCTCCATAACTGTATTAGGAAAATGAACCTAAGTTACTTAAGATCATTGCTTTGTTAGATCCTTTAGTCTTTTTGTGCAGATCTAATCTGATTTCACGACGAGGCTCCTTCATGCTTGTTGTAATAAAGGACAACCAACAGAAGTTGTTTGTTGTGGTGATCTTGACTTTTCTTTATTATTTTCCCTGATACAGTTGAACTAAAATGACTGTTAATACTTTTGAAAAATAACAGGATACCTACAGCTGTGTTATTTATGATCAAGATAATCATTATAATCTGCAGTGCAAGATGTGCTTTATTCAGACTCCAAAAGTCAAGTATTCTGGTTGAGGAATCTTAATTGTCTATTATCTTTGAAAAGACGTGATTGAAATCTGGCCCTTGTCCCAGTCCCATTATATTGTTCTGGGGCATTTATTAGTATGACACAAAGGAATTTTACCTCATTTCTCCATGCTGTACTGCCTGAACTTAATAAAATGTTAAAGGTTTTTAGCATGGACTGCTTGTTTCAAATACTAAAAGGAAATTAAAATGGACTACACACTTTAATTGATTTCTAAAATATACACAGTGAGAAAGAGAAAAACCATTACCTGTATAATCATTTTAACAGTATAAGTATATTACTTGTTTGTATTAATAAGCTATGGATTAATTGCTTGTAATAAGACTTACATATCAAAGTATTAAGTGTTTACGTGCAAAAGCTAAAAGAACAAACTTGCAACATTTCTGTCAAACTGCTGACGTTTTAGTCTGTACTCAGGAAACTGTTAATCTTAAAAAAACATCTAGGATTGTAAAATCAGCAGCAACAGGCTTTTTCACTTCTTCTTAAGTTGTTTTGAACAAATGTGTTGCAATTTTTGGGCATATTACTGAACCCCCCCAAAAATTGTTTAACCTTGTCTCATGATAAGCAGTCTCTGTAAGATGTATCAATTATAAAAGGGAACTCAACCCCCGCAAGATTGGGCTATTGCTGGTAACTGTCAGTGACACAAGCTGACAGGGGCTGCAGTGGTCTCTCTGCTCACCAAGAATAAAGAAATTGCTTTTTTACTCTACATCTGCTGTCTGCCTGCTGTTTGCCTCGAACCTTCGTCCACAACAGATTCTGTTTTTCACATGTTTTACACACTCCCTAAACATAGATTCTTTTATCTCCAGGCTAAAGCTAATGTAAAAACATATCCATACACACCTCCAAAAAAGGGTATGGAGGAAAATACATTTAAACATTAAAAAAAAGAAATGGTACCCCCATAGCACGGGCAACTTTCTTGTGCCCAAGTGGCTTGGTTTAGGGAAACTATGTCTGAAGGCTGAATAGAATTCTCTCAATAGTTCAATTTTAAAATAAGGAGACAAATAGCAGCAGAATGTGATCGCTGCTCATTTAGTCATCTTTTTCAATTATTATTTAAACGTTTTGTTTAATAAATAATATAATTTCATCCATGTCTAGGATTGGCACCACAGGAGTGGGTGGGGAGGCAAAAGGGGGCATTGCTCTCTTAACTGAACTGTTTGGATTTTTGAATAAAAGATTTTTGAACAGTTTCACTTAACTTGTGCTCTAAAAATGTCTTATATTTTTGACAATAGTTAGATAACTACACTAACCATTAATTCACTACAAAAGCGACACAGTGGTGCAGGGCTAGTGATCATTCATTCATTTCATGCTGACTGTTCCTTTCTAAAATGCTACAAATGGAAATTAAAACTGCAGGCTTTGTAATTCTTAGAAAACATTTTCTCCATTTTTGTCCATCAGTATAATCAGGTAAAGTGCATTAATGGCAATTTTATTTTGGATTGTTTGTTTAGCAAATTTTTGAGCTTCATAATTACAACACTTGTGATATTCCACACATAGCATGTTCACTGTGCATTTTGACATTTATAAATATTTTGCCCTAAGGTACGTGTGAATCTGCTAAAACAAGGTAGCTGGAGGAAGCCAAAGAAACAACCATGTTACTTTTTTTGAGCAGAGATTATTTCCTTTGTGACCAACTTTTTATTATGCAAGGATAAACAGGTTTGTTACTAAGCAAACAGATAACAATAAATTTTATACTTATATGACCGGCTCCAGTACAAGATACAATGTTTTCCCAAAAAATGAAAATTCCAGAAGTGTAATTAAAACTAACATAAGGAAAAAAGTAAATATTGAATTTATGTTAAGGATATAACAGAGTTCTAGTTATTTGGGTGTATAATCATTGTGCTAGTTGTTGCAAATGTTGACGTTTTCTTATGATGATGATCCTTGACACTAAAAGTTCAAGATAAGCTAAGTTAAGTGAAGTAACTTCCCAAATGGTACTCATACACTGGGATATTAGTGCTACTTTAGCTGCTATTGTGGCAAGTAAAAAGAGCCTTTTCTGGTTTAGTTTAAGAGGTAGTGAGGAAAGATCTAAGAGAGGGAAAATATGAAGAAGATGAGGTATCTTTGTGGACACCCAAGAGCTTAAACACACACACACACTTTCGGCTGCTCCCGTTAGGTGTTGCCACAGTAGATCATCTTTTTCTATATCTTCCTGTCCCCTACATCTTGCTCTGTCACACAGCACCTGCATATCCTCTCTCACCACATCCATAAACCTTCTCTTAGGCCTTTCTCTTTTCCTCTTTCCTGGCAGCTCTATTGTTAACATCCTTTTCCCAATACACACAGCATCTCTCCTCTGCATACTGTATGTCCTAACCAATGCAATCTCACCTCTCTGACTTTGTCTCCCAATCTTCCAACCTGAGCCGATACTCTAATGTACTCATTTCTAATCCTGTCCATCCTTGTCACACCCAATGCAAATCTTAGCATCTTTAACTCTGCTACCTCCAGCTCTGTCTCCTGATTTCTGCTCAGTGCCACCATTTGTAACCCATATAACATAGTTGGTCTTACTATTGTCCTGTAGATGTTCCCTTTCACTCTTGCTGATACCCGTCTGTCACAGATTACTCCTGACACTCTTCTCCACCCATTCCATCCTGTCTGTACACTCTTTTTCGACTCTCTTCCACAATCCCCGTTACTCTGAAGTGTTGATCACAGGTATTTAAACTAACCCACCTTCACCAGCTCTACTCCCTGCATCCTCACTATTCCACTGACCTCCCTCTCATTTACACACATGTACTCTGTCTTGTTCTTACTGACCTTCATTGCTCTCATCTCTAGAGCAAACCTCCAACTCTCCAGGGTCTCCTTGACCTGCTCCGTACTCTCGCTACAGATCAAAATGTCATCAGCAAACATCATAGTCCACAGGGACTTCTGTCTCGTCTGTCAACCTGTCCATCACCATTGCAAATAAGAAAGGGCTCAGAGCCGATCCCTGATGTAATCCCCTTCACGCTGAATGCATCCATCACTCCTACCGCAGACCTCACCACTGTCGCACTTCCCTCGTACATATCCTGTACAACTCTTACATACTTCTCTGCCACTCCCGACTTCCTCATACAATACCACAACTCCTCTCGAGGCACCCTGTCATATGCTTTCTCCAGGTCCACAAAGACGCAATGCAACTCCTTCTGGGCTTCTCTATACTTCTCCATCAACACCCTCAGAGCAATCATTGCATCTATGGTGCTCTTTCCTGGTATGAAACCATACTGCTGCTCACTAATTATCACCTCCTTTCTTAACCTAGCTTCCACTATTCTTTTCATTAAATTCATGCTGTGTCTCATCAGTTTTATCCCCCTGTAGTTACTACAGCTCTGCACATCCCCCTTATTCTTAAATATCGGCACCAGTACACTTCTTCTCCACTCCTCAGGCATCCTCTCACTTTGCAAGATTCCATTAAACAATCTGGTTAAAAACTCCACTGCCATCTCTCCTAAACACCTCCATGCTTCCACATGTATATCATCTGGACCAAAGGCCTTCCCATTCTTCATCCTCTTTATAGCTGTTCTTACTTCCTCTTTGCTAATCCTTTGCACTTCCTGATTCACTATCTCCACATCATCCAACCTCTTCTCTCTCTCGTTCTCTTCATTCATCAGCCTCTCAAAGTACTCTTTCCATCTGCTCAACACACTCTCCTCGCTTGTGAGTATGTTTCCATCTTTGTCCTTTATCACTCTAACCTGCTGAACATCTTTCCCAGCTCGGTCCCTCTGACTAGTCAATCGGTACAGGTCCTTTTCTCCCTCCTTAGTGTCCAGCCTCTCATACAACTCATCGTATGCCTTTTCTTTTGCCTTCACAACCTCTCAGTTCTCCTTATGCCTTATCTCCTTGTACTCTTGTCTACTTTCTGCATCTCTCTGACTATCCCACCTCTTCTTCGCCATCCTCTTCCTCTGTACACTGTCATGTACTTCCCCATTCCACCACCAGGTTTCCTTTTCCTCCTTCCTCTGTCCAGATGTCACACCAAGCACCCTTCTTGCTGTCACTCTTACATACTTCTGCTGCAGTCGCCCAGCTGTCTGGCAACTCTTCACTGCCACCCAGTACCTGTCTTATCTCCTCCCTAAACTCAACTTTGCAGTGTTCCTTTTTCAACTTCCACCATTTGATCCATTGCTCTGCCTTCCCTCTCCTGCTCTTCTTCTTGATCTCAGACGTCATCCTACAGACCACCATCCTATGCTGCCTAACTACACTTTCCCTTGCCACCACTTTACAGTCCTTAATCTCCTTCAGATTGACTCTTCTGCATAGGATATAATATGTCCACATATTGACTTGGCAAAATTTTACACTGGATGCCCTTCCTGACATAACCCTCCCCATTTATCCAGACTTGGGACCAGCATGAAGAAATAAACTGGGTTTGTGCATCCCCTGTGGCTGGGTTTTATGCCTTCTAGATAAATAAAGCTAAAATAACATATGTCTGCATAGCCATATAAAACATCATTTACAGTGACATCCTAATTATTGACTATATTTGCTACACAGTTCAGTTATCATATGTAGTAGGAGTTTGCTGCAGATATCTGATTTACAAAAATAAATGATATCCAGGTACAATATTGTGTTTTTAATCAATGTGATATGTTTATTAAATCCAAAAAACATTTTAAATTAAAATAGGTTTGATAAGTATTCTTCCATTGCATAAGAATGACAGTTTTTGTAATGTTAAAATATGCAAGGGAATTAAGGATTCTGTTCTCACTACACAAGAATTATGCATTAAGTAAACCAGTAAGGAGGTTATCACATTGTATAACAGCTGTCTGATGGCTGAGGCCCAATTATTGTCAACTAGCTATCTAACCAGGTGGGAAGGCTTAAGGTATACCTCATGTTAATATTTACATTCAAATAAAATCCATTTAAACATTAATTAGAGTAAGAATAATTTGCTAATGTGATTTAAATAGGTAATACCCCTGATTCCAACTGGGAAATTAGAATGCATTAACAGTATGCATTGCTAGCTTTTTTTTTTTTGGATACATTTTTGCCAAAGGATCACAATACATTTCTTGGGATAATGCACCATTTTTAGTTGGTTGTCTATATTTTTATATTGCAGCAAACTTAATTAAGCAAAAACCTACATTTTTGTACCTTGTTCTATTTAATGCAAAATACAATGATTTTATCAGGTTATCAAGTTTTTTGCTTTCCACCTCTCTTCAATGTCTTTTTCCGTGAAAGAAAGAAAGAAAAGCAGCATGGCTGATGCTTTGACTAAATGGTGCTTAAGATTTGATAAAAGGTAGAAAAAGAGTTTAACAAGAGGGTAGTCGGTCAATTCAAGTCATTAAAATGACAACTGTCTCTTTGTTGGTAATGCTGTTGTTGCTCCTACATAACGACAAAGCATGCGCTAGTGACCAGTCACTGAAGAGAGTGGTAATCAAATACTGTATGAAAATAATGCAGCGGGGGAACTTCATACTGACATCTCACAAGCGTGCATTGTCAGTCCTTTGAGTGCATAACTTACAGTTGGATGCTGCCCATATAATGGCTTCATATTATGGAAATGTTGTTTCAAGGGTTTTCATGAGGCTATTTGCCACATGTTAACTGTCATCAACAATAGTTGATGAAAAATTTGATCGATATTTTTTATTGGACTGTTTTTTAATTGGACTTTTTTGTGTGTGTGGGGGGTGTCTAACCTTTTCATAGTCTTGTTAGATTCTTTCTTTAGTGGAGTTGTTTGTATGGAAATTTTAAAAAAATTTTTTTATTGCATTCATTTATTTTTGCTCAGTGAAATCTGGTAATTACACATGCATTTCTTTAGTCTATCTCTTACTACTGTTTTACGATTACCATTCAAGGACACACGTTGTCACAATAATGTTTAGCTTTTAGTATTAAACCAAAAACTAAACCTGATTCACCAAATGTCAGAAAGATGTATACAGAAATAAGTAGGAAAAAAAATGTTGTTAATATATTTTGTGAAAAAAATTAAACCAGCAATGGATCATAAAATGCCAAAAATAATTAGTTTTAACATTAATCATTGTATTGAGTGAATAAAATGAACACTTACATTTTATACATGATAACTTGATGTAACATTTCATCCTTTTTCCATTAGTATTTTTGACTTATTTTGATTCTATTTTTGTTAACTTTGAATTTATCATATCTCTTACATGAATTTATTTCAGTTTTTGTTTTTTTGCCTTCCTATTTAATGCATTTTTTCTCTTGTCAATCTAACTCTGATTTTGATGCACTTGTGCAGAACTTTGTGACAGAGTTCTCCCTTTGGGCAAGAGTGCTATATTCAGCCATGTACTCTAGTTTCAGGTAGCTGAAATAGTAACTATTGCTTGGAAGAATCAGAGTCAATGTCTTCGATGAAATGTGTAATTTATTTTTGAAATGGTTATTTTATGTCTCCAAATAAAGTGGATTGAGGTCATCTGTCCAGCTCTATGTCTTCTAAATTGGCTGTTAAAGTTAGCAGAGCTATCTGGTTATTTCATTTACATTATTCAATACATTTTTCTGAACAGTCCTTTAGATACATATTTGAAAGGTAAATGGTAGACTGGAACAAGAGAATAGTAAGATAACACAAACCATGCTGGTACTGAACATGAACATTTTGTTTGAAAGACATTATGTTTTTGCTCTGGGATGTGTGGATAGATCATAGTAAGTGCACATTTTCTGTAATATTGAAGCACAGAAAAAGGGTAGGAGCCCCTAAGGGTATGCCTCGTATAATGAAAGAGAAATAAACGGTAGGTAAAAAAATAAGACCAAGTAGGTTGACAAAAAGACTGACTTGAGGGGTCGCTTCTGCTGCACCAAGTTACAGTCAGATGTGGGCTTCACAAATGAATGCCGACTTCCTGTCCTGTGGGTTCTTTACATCCTCACTGGAGATGAAATGGCTGGACTTCCGATTTGTAGCCAGAGGAAATGAAGTCACCCTTGGTAGGGTTCAGTCCCATGGGTAAAATAGAAGATGTTGTTGCCAACAGCACCCACTGCCGCTCAGAGGTGGTATTGACCTTTTCTTATCCCTGTAGCCCCTTCTCACATGTATCTGATAACATCTATTAAACCCTCCATCCCTGCAATGAAAGAAATGGGCTCACAGTATGGATGTGGATAATATGGACAGTTAGATTGTCTCTCAACACATATTGTAGAAGCTGTTAGAAGAATATAGCAATGTTTAACATACATGTACTTAAATATCCCTCTAGAAATCAATTTATACAATTCAGAAGCCTATTCTTGCACTATTATCAAGGGGTCAGGAAGAAATCCGGTACCAGTCTTTCTAAGAATACTCCCATGGATAACAGGTCAGTTTATAGCTGCCAAATAGCTCACCCTGCATGCTTTTAGGAGGTAGAAGGAACATTGAAGTCCAAGACACTGAAACTGTGACTGTGAAACTGTGAAACTACACCACCACATCTGCCTGAATATTCAAGTACAGAGAAAGCTAAAATCTGTTAGCAAAACCTCAATTTATATAATCTCCCAATGCAGTGCTCTATAAGTAATATAATGTTGATAGGATATCAAGTAGTCACAGTAATCACCATTATTCATAACCAGCATTGGAGAGTTTGAACAATTTGAAAGGACGGTGCATGTAAAATTCAGAGACTGCAATATTTTGCTCACACTGTTTTTGAATTCTATTATGTTAAGCTGTTTGAGGCATTCAAACAATAATTCTGAAGAACTGACGAAAATGTATTTATGGTTATGGAATCATGTGTTAGCATTAAGTGCAGTGGAAGGGTTCTTTTACAACATGCTGGATACAAATGAATTCTGAGGAAGAAGGGTTAGGGAAAATTGATCAAACGCTTGTATGGTATGCTGGCTGTGAGTTGTGGGGAATTACATCTTTTATGCTTTTGTTATGTTATTAATTATAATCTATTTATAATTCTTAAAATATAAAACCTCTAAGTGTCTGTGGGTTTAGTGCTTTATGTGAAAAGAGCGCAATTTATCTGGTTTCCTGTTGTCTATGATTTTTCTAAGCTGTTATGCTCATTGTCTGAAAGCATTGGATTGCTTTATATGTGTTGCACACTGCCATTTAGAAATTAAAAAGTGACTTCCTTTATATTGTGAGATTTATGCTGGTCACATTTTTCAATGAGTGTATAATTTATAAGAATAATTTGTTTTTTTAGTGATCAAACATTATGATAATACCAGATGAGTATGATAAAAATGTTTTTCAAGAAAAACATACAGAGAAAGAATAAGATGAAATCTACAGGAAGCTAGAAGGAGCCATCTTTAAAGAATAGTGAAATTTAATGATGAGGAGAAAATGTGAAATACAAAACATCTTTGTTACTGCAGTGTTAACAATAGATAGTAAATTCAAGAAGTGAAAATCAGACACGAGGCAGGTACTTTGGAGGTAGAAAAAAATAGTGGGATGTTGGCTAAGTAAGACCAGTGCTTATCCAAATTCTTAGGAAATGTGCAGAGAAGCTGGGCTAAGCAGCCATTATCTGCAGGTAATGCCTATCATTCTATTTTTGGCATTGCAGGAAAGGCACTTAGCAATAAAGTGCTAGGCTATTCAGACTTTTAAGAAAACCAGATTACTAAATTAAAAGCAGTATAATATTGTGAGGGGCAATGGCACCAAAATACTAGGAACACGGAGAATACAGCACCAATTTTGGCATCTTCAGATTCAAGCCTGCTTCAGCACATTTCTTTTCATTATATTATGCCTACAAAGTATTCACCCTCTTGGAAGTTTTCACATTTTATTGTTATACAACATTGAATTACAATGGATTTAATTTGGCTTTTTTGACATTGACCACCAGAAATAGATTGTTTGTTGTCAAAGTGGAAACTGACCTTTGCAAGGTGATCTATATTAATTTCAGATATGTGCAAAATATTTCATTGCACAAGTATTTAGACAGTTAAAGTTGGGAGTCAGTATTTAGTATATGCAACTTTGGCAGCCTTTACGGCCTTGAGCCAAGAGGGTGAATACTTTTTATAGGCACTGTAAACACATCAATCAGTTGCATCACTTGAATTCAAATACACCTATGTTTCCTTAAGAGGCATTAGCTCTCTGGAAATGTGTTCTTTTGAATTGTGGCGTTTTAATTAACCTGAATTTAAATAATTATAAATAAAAAAGGTATTAAGCCATGCTATGTGCAGACATTTTTTGCTGCAAAACAGAGTTTTATGGACTCCTAACAGAAACAGGCTGTAAAATGCCACTGAAGTGAGATGACAGCTGTTGAAGGCTCCCATGAATGACTACTGAATGCAGGGCAAGCCAAGAGTGTTCCTCTGCTAAAAATGGACAGTCACCATGTGTGCATCTCATGAGCTCTAATGGCAACAGGACTGTTTAAATTTTTTTTTTATTTCCAGCAATAGTAAAAGACTTTAGTTTCCTGAAAGAGTCATACGTTTGTACAGAAGAATCTGCAAAGCCACCAAGCAAAAGACTTTATCTACAAACCACTGGGTTGGACAAGGCATGAATATAGAAAGCTTAGGAATAGACTTGAAAAATGTTATAAGAGGGACTCAAAGGTATGAGGATATGCATAATTAACCACCAATAATGTTTAAATTGTAAATTGAATGGGAATATAACATCCAATAGTGAAGTTGGGGAGGATATAAATAATGTACAATTATTCAATAATACTAGTTTAAGAACAAATAATAATCATAGCAATAGATCTAGAATAGCATCTGAGTTATAACTATTATAACTTATAACAAGGGATCAGGCACCAAAGGGGTACATATAACAACATACTGAATTTAGAAATGTTATGAGTACCAAACAATAGTGAAATCCATTAAGATGCTATATAGAATTATAATATCTGATGCTATGATACAACTGATGAGATATAATGATCACTATGTAATAACACCATGTTAAATGTGACTGTTTGTCCAAATGTACTGTAACTTGTCATTGTTAATATTTACGCTGGTATTAGATGAACGGTACAGAAGCTATAGTGGTATTACACCTCACATTTCCACAAATGATTTTGAAATGTCTACAATGTAAAGAGGGATCTAGTACCTTTTGATTTGTGGATATGACTTTCAAGTATTGTTTTTTTTTGTCACAGATCCAGTGACAAAGGGTGGCGTGTTATAATATGTTTTATTATTAAGTTTAGTGTCACTGTTCTCTGTGCCCACTGTTATGGACTCATTCATACAGGCAGACCAAGTATGGTACACAGGGGCACAGCATCTTCATTTAGAATTGCCGAGCCCAGCACAGGACTAGAGAGTCAAAGACAACTGGAGAATTGAATAGTCAGCCTAAAGACAGACTAGTACATTTCTGTCTTCTATCAGCACACTATCCTTGTTGGGAGAATGAGAACTGTATGTAGGCATTGTGCTATTCCTGTATTTTTGAAGGTGGGTTTTGAGTCCTTTCCTGTCCTTGTTTGGATCTAGAGAAGGAGCCTGCACATGGAGCAACCAGAATATAAGGATGGACCTACGGCCAACACTTTGAAGCTGCCGGGCTGAAAATTATGTCTTCCGTCCGGTGAAAATCCTTTCAGCGTGGCAAACGAAAGATGGCAGACTGCGTTGATCAAGACACCCACATGCTTGATAGTCTGTCATAAGCTTCCCATTTGTGATATCCGCGTGAAACCGTCAGTAAAGAGCTAAATTATCCTTTATGCTTCTCGTGTAATCTTGTAACCGTCATATTGCATGAGGGGTGGCGATAATACCTTTTTTATTTATAATGATTTAAATTCAGGTTAATTAAAACACCGCAATTCAAAAGAACACATTTCCAGAGAGCTAATGCCTCTTAAGGAAACAACCTATCAAAAAAAGCGGAAGATGTTAAATCAAGTTTTATTGTTCACACTTCTTCACACCATCAATGATCAATTAATCCTTTGTAAGATGAGCACTATATAGCGCCCGACCTGACACAGATTGGACACGGGAGGCACATGTAAAATAAATAAACTATTTATTTTCTTCCCCTGTGGGTGCACGTCTTCCCCATGTCCCACAGGCAATACACAGTCCCAAAGCACAGACACAAATAAATCACGCACTCTTCTTCTCTCTTCCACCACCACTCCTCCTCCTCCTCAGTAAGCTTCGTCCTCCGCCTCCCGACTCTGGCCGCTGAGTGGTGGTCGCTGGCTCCCTTTTATTGGGTATCCGGAAGTGCTCCAGGTGCATGAATGCCGACTTCCGGCTGCACTTCCGAGTAAGGCGAAACCAGTGCCCAAAAGGGGCCAGCAGCTCCTGCTGCAGCACCCCCTGGCAGAGCCTGAGGAATCCTACAGAGTTGCACAGAACTCCAACCCTAATGAAGCCCTGGGGGAGTCCGAGGCACAACTACAACCCAGGGAGGCTGCCATCTAGCATCCAGGGGGAGATACTGGGCTTCCCACCCTTGTCCCCATGGCAGACGTGGTGAAGGGGTGTCCCGGCCATCCATCACACCTTTAACTTCAGGTCTCCTTCATTTCACCCTTTTGGAGACATATGTTGATATGGTGCTTCTTTAATGATTTTGAATCAAACCTTGCTGTGAATCTCTTTTAAAAAATTTTTACAGTCCTCTGTGTCTTTTTTGTGTTATTTAGTCTTTTTTCTCTTTAAATATTTATGATGACTTTTAACATTGAGGCTATTTACTTGAAGACTTTGTAATCACTTAGGTTTTCCTTCACAGAACCCAACACAACAGAAAACAGTATCAGCTTTCAATGATTTTATTCTTATACTTAATACAGCATTACTTAGTTTTCGCACATACCCAGAAATCAAGAAGACTCTACTTTAAAAATATCATTATAAAGTTATTTGTCCACAATATTTTGCATACACAGATAAAAACCATTGTCAAAAATTATATAATTTTCTATGTTTAGCTGTTTACTCTAAGCTTTCAAACCTTATCATGTCAATGAGTTTCACATTCTTTAATTACTCCAACAAACATAATGTTGAATATTCTGTTATTTTATTAATTCCCCGCTAATTACAAAGAAAAAAGGAAGCAAGCAAAAAAAAAAACCTCAAAAGACTGCTGTCCACTAAAAGTTATGGCATAAATAAACATCCTTCAGAAATTGAAAGATGGGTAATTTGAAGTGGAGAAACACGTTTAATTCAACATGAGGTTTATTCACAAATAAAGATTTAGGCAGAAAATTAAGAAGTTGTTTGGACTGAAAAGCTCAGGGTCTGTAGTTTAATTTAAATATATGTCTATAATAAGACAGTTAAACGTTTGGGATTGACACCGCAACCCTGTATATTATATATATGAAAATAAATAAGTGCTTTTCACTTATTTATTTCTTTTCTGCCCCTCCTTTAACCGTCACCTTATCGTGGTGGAGGGGTTTGCGTGTCCCAATGATCCTAGGAGCTCTGTTGTCCGGGGCTTTATGCCCCTGGTAGGGCCACCCAAGGCAAACTGGTCCTAGGTGAGGGATGAGACAAAGAGCGGTTAAACAAACCTCCTATGAAGAAAAACCATTTTGGACGGCGTTTTCCCTTGCCCGGACGCGGGTCACCGGGGCCCCACTCTGGAGCCAGGCCTGGAGGTGGGGCTCGATGGCGAGCGCCTGGTGGCCGGGCCTGCACCCATGGGGCTCGGCCGGGCACAGCCCGAAGAGGCAACGTGGGTCCCCCTTCCCATGGGCTCACCACCTATGGGAGGGGCCAAGGAGGTCGGGTGCAGTGTGAGTTGGGTGGTGGCCGAAGGCGGGGACCTTGGCGGTCCGATCCTCGGCTACAGAAACTGGCTCTTGGGACGTGGAATGTCACCTCTCTGAAGGGGAAGGAGCCTGAGCTAGTGCGCGAAGTTGAGAGGTTCCGGCTAGATATAGTCGGGCTCACCTCGACGCACAGCTTGGACTCTGGAACCAATCTCCTTGAGAGGGGCTGGACTCTCTACCACTCTGGAGTTGCCCCCGGTGAGAGGCGCCGAGCAGGTGTGGGTATACTTATTGCCCCCCAACTTGGAGCCTGTACATTGGGGTTTACCCCGGTGGACGAGAGGGTAGCCTCCCTTCGCCTTCGGGTGGGGGGACGGGTCCTAACTGTTGTTTGTGCGTATGCACCGAACAGCAGTTCGGAGTACCCACCCTTTTTGGAGTCCCTGGAGGGGGTGCTAGAGGGCATACCTTCTGGGGACTCCCTCGTTCTGCTGGGAGACTTCAATGCTCACGTGGGCAATGACAGTGAGACCTGGAAGGGCGTGATTGGGAGGAATGGCCCCCCTGATCTGAACCCGAGCGGTGTTTTGTTATTGGACTTCTGTGCTCGTCACGGATTGTCCATAACGAACACCATGTTCAAGCATAGGGGTGTTCATATGTGCACTTGGCACCAGGACACCCTAGGCCTCAGTTCGATGATCGACTTTGTGGTCGTGTCGTCGGACGTGCGGCCACATGTCTTGGACACTCGGGTGAAGAGAGGGGCGGAGCTGTCAACTGATCACCACCTGGTGGTGAGTTGGCTTCGATGGTGGGGGAGGATGCCGGTCAGGCGTGGTAGGCCCAAACGTGTTGTGAGGGTCTGCTGGGAACGTCTGGCAGAGCCCCCTGTCAGAAGTAGCTTCAACTCCCACCTCCGGCAGAACTTCGACCACATCCCGAGGGAGGTGGGGGACATTGAGTCCGAATGGGCCATGTTCCGTGCCTCTATTGTTGAGGCAGCTGACCGGAGCTGTGGCCGTAAGGTGGTCGGTGCCTGTCGTGGCGGCAATCCCCGAACCCGCTGGTGGACACCGGCGGTGAAGGATGCCGTCAAGCTGAAGAAGGAGTCCTACAGGACCCTTTTGTCCTGTGGGACCCCGGAGGCAGCTGATAGGTACCGGCAGGCCAAGCGGAATGCGGCTTTGGTGGTTGCTGAGGCAAAAACTTGGGCGTGGGAGGAGTTTGGGGAGGCCATGGAGAATGACTTTCGGACGGCTTCGAGGAGATTCTGGTCCACCATCCGGCGTCTCAGGAAGGGGAAGCAGTGCAGTGTCAACACTGTATATGGTGGGGATGGTGCGCTGCTGACCTCGACTCGGGACGTTGTGGGTCGGTGGGGGGAATACTTCGAAGACCTCCTCAATCCCATTAACATGCCTTCCAATGAGGAAGCAGAGCCTGGGGACTCAGAGGTGGGCTCCCCCATCTCTGGGACTGAGGTCACCAAGGTGGTCAAAAAACTCCTTGGTGGCAGGGCACCGGGGGTGGATGAGATACGCCCGGAGTTCCTCAAGGCTCTGGATGTTGTAGGACTGTCTTGGCTGACACGCCTCTGCAACATCGCATGGACATCAGGGACAGTGCCTCTGGATTGGCAGACCGGGGTGGTGGTCCCCCTCTTTAAGAAGGGGGATCGGAGGGTGTGTTCCAACTACAGAGGGATCACACTCCTCAGCCTCCCTGGAAAAGTCTATTCAGGGGTCCTGGAGAGGAGGGTCCGTCGGATAGTCGAGCCTCGGATTCAGGAGGAACAGTGTGGTTTTCGTCCTGGTCGCGGAACAGTGGACCAGCTCTATACCCTTAGCAGGGTCCTGGAGGGTGCATGGGAGTTTGCCCAACCAGTCTACATGTGTTTTTGTGGACTTAGAAAAGGCATTCGACCGTGTCCCTCGGGGAATCCTGTGGGGGGTACTCCGAGAGTATGGGGTACCGGCCCCCCTGATAAGGGCTGTTCAGTCCCTGTACGATCAGTGCCAGAGCTTGGTCCGCATTGCCGGCAGTAAGTCGAACCCGTTTCCAGTGAGAGTTGGACTCCGCCAGGGCTGCCCTTTGTCACCGATTCTGTTCATAACTTTTATGGACAGAATTTCTAGGCGCAGCCAGGGTGTTGAGGGGGTCCGGTTTGGTGGGCTCAGGATTGGGTCACTGCTTTTTGCAGATGATGTTGTCCTGTTTGCTTCATCAGGCCGTGATCTTCAGCTCTCTCTGGATCGGTTCGCAGCCGAGTGTGAAGCGGCTGGGATGAGAATCAGCACCTCCAAATCCGAGACCATGGTCCTCAGCCGGAAAAGGGTGGAGTGCCCTCTCAGGGTTGGTAGCGAGATCCTGCCCCAAGTGGAGGAGTTCAAGTATCTCGGGGTCTTGTTCACGAGTGAGGGAAGAATGGAGCGTGAGATCGACAGGCGGATCGGTGCGGCATCCGCAGTAATGCGGGCGTTGCATCGGTCTGTCGTGGTGAAAAAGGAGCTGAGCCGCAAGGCAAAGCTCTCAATTTACCAGTCGATCTATGTTCCTACCCTCACCTATGGTCATGAGCTATGGGTAGTGACCGAAAGAACGAGATCGCGAATACAAGCGGCTGAAATGAGTTTCCTCCGCAGGGTGTCTGGGCTTTCCCTTAAAGATAGGGTGAGAAGCTCAGTCATCCGGGAGGGGGCTCAGAGTAGAGCCGCTGCTCCTCCGCATCGAGAGGAGTCAGATGAGGTGGCTCGGGCATCTGATCAGGATGCCTCCTGGACGCCTCCCTGGTGAGGTGTTCCAAGCACGTCCAACCGGGAGGAGGCCCCGGGGAAGACCCAGGACACGCTGGAGGGACTATGTCTCTCGACTGGCCTGGGAACGCCTTGGGATTCTCCCGGAAGAGCTAGAAGAAGTGGCCGGGGAGAGGGAAGTCTGGGCATCTCTGCTCAAGCTGCTGCCCCCGCGACCCGACCTCGGATAAGCGGGAGACAATGGATGGATGGATGGATGGATGGATTTCTTTTCTGTTAGGCAGGAAGAGGTGGGTCAAGGTGGACAGACACAAGAATTGAGGTCAGAGGTGGTAAGGTCTATAGAGGAAGAAAGAAAAGAGACATTTCCATCACCAGAGCCCTTATATTTGCTGCATCATACAGATGATCTACGTCACACACAGACATAAACAATACCTTCTTTGAAAGCCACAGGGGGTCTTCTACAAGTTAAAAAAATTGAAAAAAAGGAAATTTTTTAGAATATTACAAATGGCCTTCTTCAGGGAACAACTACAGAGGTTCTGCAGCAATTAAAGTAATTAAGCCTTGTACTGTAAGCTGAAGCAAACGATCTGCACAGGTGTCCCAACTTATGTTGATTACTTAAAACCCTCTGTCTGTCTTAAAGCAGAATTGGAACAAACTGTGTTACTACACCCTCTGAAGTAATACTTGGACAATATTACACTGATAATGACAAGAAAACAGCAATTAACAAATGAAGTGAGACAGGGCAGTATTACCATTTGAAGTGTAGTTTGCAAAAAAAAAAAAATATCGAAAGTGTCAGTGAGTACGATTTCCTACATAATCCAAAGTCAATTGGAAACTGGAAGAAACTCTGATTGGATGAGATCTGGAAGACCCAAAGTCACAATCCAATTAGAAGACAAGTTTCTGAGGGTCACCTGATTGCATGATAGGTGCTTCACAACGCAGCAGCTTCAAGCACATCTTAACAGTGGTCAGTTTCTACTGTGAAGAGGAGACTTTATGCTTCAGGGCAAGTGGCAGCAAGAAAGCCATTCCTTAAAGGACAAAATAAGGCCTTAAAATACTGGCTGTGGACTACATAGTAGACTAGACAAATGTGAATTTAACTTAGGAAGATTCCAGGCTTGGGAAATGAGGAAGACATGAGAATGATGACATAATACTTATATCAGGTATGACCTTCAATTTTTGAGGTGTTCACCATAACAATGCATCTGCCTGGTAAATGGTAATGGTCAATCATAAAAATGCCATGGGTTACCCTATTGTTGGTATGCAATGTTCATGAAATTAGATCCCATAAAACTACCTTGTATCCTTTTCAAGTTTCAACATGCTTTTGCTCTGTTAAACTTAGAGTTTCCCTTCTGCAGAAGTAAAGAGCTGCTTAACCTAATTTGAGTTTCTATGCTATTCTTCACCTTCACCATAGTAAGTGGCCATAAGTGGTCTAGAGGGGGAATCTAAATGGATGGTATTCACAAAACAAATGGCCTCAGTGAAGTAAGTGTTGTTAAAAATCTTACCACCTACTAAACAAATCATGAGTCTGCTATTAAAGAAAATAAAGAAAACTGGTGCCCAGTGTGATGCCAAGGCACAGCATACTGTATGTGTGCAGTTCTTATCTAAGGAATCATTAAAAGATTTATGTCTTGTGTGTGACGAAAGGGTTGTGAAGCCCTGATGGACCACTGCCTTGGAGGAGAGGGGGGTGAGAGGACAGTTGGCCAGTGAAGTGCCTAAGAATGAGCAGGATTGTGTCTTTGGTCAAGTGGTGACTCTAACAGAGATGTCATACCTTAAGCCACATGATTACATAGAAAGAATCAAAATGGAGGTTTCTCAAATTTAGGAGACTCAACTCCAGAAGTGATTCCAATCCGTTGGGCCCTTGAGCATAGCCTTTATTCTGCAATCGCTTTGTCCTGGGTATAACATTATACATTAAACTGCATTCAGCCCATTAAGCAGATCCTCCAACTTGCAGGGAAAAATTAGGGGGCTGGTGGCAGGACTGACACTCCAGCCACTAAAAAATCTTACACTGTTTCATTGTGGTGCTGAGGTGTCACTTTCTACACTTGGGTCCCAATCCAGGTGGTTCGTCCTGATATGGATGTGGCAAAACGCTATCGGTACATGCTCCCAACATACAGACATTCATATCAGCATAGGAAAGAAATGTTTTTGTTCTGTTGAACTACAATCTTATCTTCTTCAGAAATAAGTGTCATTCTACACTTGTACTGCCACAATGAGATGATAATGACCTTTTTTAATACATGGTTATTATGAATTTCAAATAAAGTTATAACTTAGACTAACTTAAAAAAAATTGTTAATATATACATGGGTAGTCTGGTCTGAAAAATATATAGGAGGTTTTTTTTATCAACATTAATTCATTCAGCTAGAGTGAAATAGATAGATAGATAGATAGATAGATAGATAGATAGATAGATAGATAGATAGATAGATAGATAGATAGATAGATAGATAGATAGATAGATAGATAGATAGATAGATACTTTATTAATCCCAAGGGGAAATTCACATACTCCAGCAGCAGCAAAACAATATTAAATTAAAGAGTAATAAAAATGCAGGTAAAAACAGACAATAACTTTGAATAATGTTAACGTTTACCCCCCCGGGTGGAATTGAAGAGTCGCATAGTTTGGGGGAGGAACGATCTCCTCAGTCTGTCAGTGGAGCAGGACAGTGACAGCAGTCTGTCGGATTACCATGAAGGGATTACCAGCTATTAACATCTTTTTTAATACAGTAATCCCTCCTCCATCGCGGGGGTTGCGTTCCAGAGCCACCCGCGAAATAAGAAAATCCGCGAAGTAGAAACCATATGTTTATATGGTTATTTTTATATTGTCATGCTTGGGTCACAGATTTGCGCAGAAACACAGGAGGTTGTAGAGAGACAGGAACGTTATTCAAACACTGCAAACAAACATTTGTCTCTTTTTCAAAAGTTTAAACTGTGCTCCATGACAAGACAGAGATGACAGTTCAGTCTCACAATTAAAAGAATGCAAACATATCTTCCTCTTCAAAGGTGTGCGTGTCAGGAGCACAGGCTGTCAGAAACAGAGAGCAAAGCAAACAAATCAATAGGGCTGTTTGGCTTAAGTATGCGAACCACCGCGGCACAAAGCTGTTGAAGGCGGCAGCTCACACCCCCTCCGTCAGGAGCAGGGAGAGAGAGAGAGAGACAGATAAAAACAAAGAGTGAAAAATCAATACGTGCCCTTTGAGCTTTTAAGTATGTGAAGCACCGTGCATGTCGCTTCACTAAGCAGCTGCACACAGAAGGTAGCAACGTGAAGATAATCTTTCAGCATTTTTAGACGAGCGTCCGTATCGTCTAGGAGTGCGAACAGCCCCCCTGCTCACACCCCCTACGTCAGGATCAGAGAAAGTCAGCGCAAGAGACACAGAGAAAAGTAAGTTGGGTAGCTTCTCAGCCATCTGCCAATAGCGTCCCTTGTATGAAATCAACTGGGCAAACCAACTGAGGAAGCATGTACCAGAAATTAAAAGACCCATTGTCCTCAGAAATCCGCGAACCAGCAAAAAATCCGCGATATATATTTAAATATGCTTACATATAAAATCCGCGATAGAGTGAAGCCGCGAAAGGCGAAGCGCGATATAGCGAGGGATCACTGTACTTTGTATCAAATTGCCAAATAACAAATCTTTTACTTTTCTTGTGACATTGACTCCTAACTATGGAAACTGTTGTGACACAATCAATGAAAAGTGAATGAATTTAATGTGGCATACATGAGAATTCACTTGAAAGAAAATGCTCCCTTTCAAATTGATTTAATTCAAGAAAATGTATAAAATTTTCCTAAAGATTTACTAAGAATGGCAGTGATGAGAATGGGTCCAAAAAATATCACCAGGATAAAGAAATATGCAGTATGTACTGGATTGCATCCAAACATGCACAGGTAGAAATTCAATGGTGTTTGCAAAAAGCATTTACGATAATGGGCATGTCTGCCTGGTTCTGCATTCCAACTGAACACAGACAGAATATATAATGAACCGAAGCCTCTGGTGTACAAAGGGTTACATTGTTTAGAAAGAAAAAAACAACTAGTAGGGGGATTGTGCTTTTATTGCGGGCATTTGTACTATTTAGGAATTGAGAGTGTGGGCACAAAGGAATAGATCTATTTTAACAAAATTTTAGAGTTAGTGTATATGCATGAAAACTTTGATTTATAGACACTAACTGAGAATTTTATTTGTTCTTGTCTTGTCCAGCATTGGCAGATACTTAAGTTCCCATTGTTAAAAGAATATTCATTGTACGTTAATTGTCCAAAAGGGACTCTGCTCTGTTGGGTCCTTGAGCAAGGCCCTTAACCTGCAATTGCTGAGTGCTTTGAGTAGTGAGAAAAGCATTATATAAATGCAAAGAATTATTATTATTAATTATTAACTAGTCCATGAAGGAATTAACTGCTTGTGGAGTGGATGTTACTTTTTGGCCCAAAGTAATTCCACCACCCTTTTCTTGCAATACAACAGAGGTACTATACTATATACAGATGAGTTTAACAAACAAAGGTCAATATAATTACACCCGCATCATCCTTATCACTGCTCCATTGAGTTATTACCACGTTACCCAACTTATCCAATAGCAAAATCTATGCTGTCATGGCTGAAAATGAAAGCAATGGATGATTATATTAAATCTTTGAGGGCTGAATATTTTTTCCACACAAAGCAATGGCTTCACACCAAGATTAACATAACACATCAGTCGCTGTGTGCTGTGGCTGCTGCCAGTGCCTGTTTGCAATCGCTGGTGGTATTGGCTGCACGTGGGGTTGTTGCTGTTGGGGCTCGATGCTCAACAGGAATGCATGGTGGGCTGGATATCTGGCTGTCTTTGTGTGATGCAATCTGATTTGTATCTCTTGTCATTGTAGTGGCTGTCCTTCCAGGCGAACGTTGACATCGGCGCATCAGCTACACGAACGTGTTGAGCATCACAATCAGCTGATGTTGCTACCTCACTTTCGTTTTCGATCTCCATTACCAGAATCAAAATTGGAGTCCGATAATTCAGAGTCTGATTCAGCAATAATATGCTAAACATCATCCATGGAGTACTTTGCTTTGCGCATTCACTTTGGTCTCTCGCCAGACGTCAAAGCCATTTTAGAGGCTGTTTGCTCTTTGCTACTCACGCACGCAGAGAGAATCAAAGTCAAATCAATGAAGCTAACTTTCGTTCGAGCAAAGAGAGTTGAACTAAAACATAACGGCGAATTTTGTCGCGATTTACAGTAGATTATCGTCCTCTGCCCCTGAATTTCGAGAAAAGTCGACACCCGCCCTGAAAGAGTTAAAGAGAACTTACCTAATGGATTCAACTACAATCTTAAAAATAATGGTTCTTTAATGGAACTGTATGGTTCTTTACCATGTTGTGTGGTTCCTCGTAGATCCATTGTTTGACCAAACACCATTTCATTCTAGAACAGGATTTTTGCATATGAAGTTGTTCTGTTTTGTGCTTTGAAAAACTTCCTAATATGGAGAAAAATAAACAAAATCTTTAATATATTGTGAGGTGCAGGACACTAACAGATTAAGAAAATATTGACTTAACCTATGTTACAGGACACACATAACGAGAGTCCATTTAATTCCAGACTCACTGGTATTTCACAAATCTGCTACCATACGAGTCGTATATGCATCATTATTTACTGTAGAGAGCCTTTTATGGATCTAAATAAATAAAGGTCTTTCTGAAACGTTCATGTGGATGTTTTGGAAACTTAAAACGATTCCTCTGTGGTATCACTCTGAAGAACCACTCTGTTTTTTTTTTCTTTATTTCACCTTATACAATTTCTTCTATTAGGAATTTGTTAGTTTTCACATACCCCTTGGGTTTCAGAGCGCAATTTCAGCCCAGTAGAGTAGGATCTCTTTTGGCAGTAACAGAGATTTTAACTGGAAACCTTCCGGATGTCAGCGCAGATCCTTGGCCTTGGAGCCACCACTCCAGCACCTTTATTTTTAAGATTAAATTTGTCTAATAGTTCAAACTGTGCTGTGTTTTTGTTTTTTCTTGCACTTCACCATACACTAAAATTAGACTGTCACCCACCTATCACTACCTTACTGGTCTGAAGCTTTCTCCTGAGCCACTTTAGGGGTATACACACTAAGTATCTCTTTAAAGGACAACAGAGGAAGATCCTCCAAATTTCATTTACAGCATAGCACATGTATCTTCTCTAGATTAGTGACCTGGAATAGCTGAAATGTGCTACATGAAGCAAATTCCTAGAAGGCAAACATCATACAGGACTTTTGTTGGCCACATTTTTATTTTGATTTTATTGAAATCACACAACATTCCATACAAATAAATCAATTTTTACAAAAATAAGATTGAAAACAAATCAACCCCCACCCCTGAGAAAGAGAGCTAAGCCAGCAGAGTAAAACTTAAAGCTAGTAAAAAAAAGTAAATAGATGAAATAATAAGTTAATAAAAATAAATGGAGAAGGAAAAAAAAGAAAAAGTGGAGAGAATCTGCTTCCTCTGTGCTTTAAAATCTTATTCTAAAATGTTATTGATAAGATCCTGCCAGGTTTTGAAAAAGTTCTGCACAGATCCTCTAAGTACAAATTTGATTTTTTCCAGTTTCAAATAATATATAACATCAGTTACCCACTGACTTAGAATAGGAGAGTTAGGATTCTTCCAGTTGAGCAAGATAAGTTTACGTGCTAATAGTGTAGTAAAGGCAATCACAGTTTGTTTGTCCTTCTCCACTTTAAGCCCATCTGGAAGTACACCAAACACAGCTGTTAATGGGTTAGGAGGGATTGGAACACCAAGGCTGTCTGACAGGCATTTAAAGATTTTGGTCTAGAATGTTGTTAATTTAGTGCAGGCCCAAAACATTTGGCCTAGTGAGCCTGGAACTTGATTACAGTGTTCGCAGGTTGGATCTTGCCCTGGAAACATTTTGGACAATTTTGAACGAGACAGATGTGCTTGATATATAAATTCGAGTTGAATAATTGTATGCTTTGCACATATGGAGCTCGAGTGAATTCCCCGCATTGCTACCTTCCACTCCTTTTCTGAGATGTTGAGTGAGAGATCCTTTTCCCAATGTCCTCTTGGATCTTTGAAAGGGAGGGACTCTAAAATGGTTTTATATATTGCAGAAATGCTGTCTGAGTCCTCAAGACTGATCAATATTTTTCCCAGCATAAAGGTAGGTGGGAGGTGAGGAAAATTGGGCAGGTTCTGTTTAACAAAGTTTCTCATTTGAAGGTAGTGAAAGAAATGTGTTGCTGGAAAGTTAAATTTGGAATGTAATCATTTGTAGGATGCAAAAACATTGTCTATGTACAGATCTCTAAGTGATTTAATCCCAAATGTTTTCCAGACATTAAAAAAAAAATGTTTGAGAGGGTGGAAAAAGGTGGTTCTCGTGCAGAGGTGCCACAGATAAAAGCTTCTTTATCTTAAAATTTTTCCTACATTGGTTCCATATTCTGAGTGAATGAAGCACAATTGGGTTGTTAGTATATTGGCGATAACTTGCATTTATAGGGGCACAAAGCAAGGAATATAAAGAAGTGCTGCAGAATTTTATTTCTATTGCGGACCAAGCCTGTGTATGTTCATCTATTTGTATCCATGTCCAGGTTTTTATTGCTTGTATATTTGCTGCCCAGTAATAAAATTGAAAGTTAGGTAGAGCCATGCTGCCTTCCACTTTAGGTCTTTGTAGGGTCTCTCTTTGGATATGTGGTTGTTTTGAATTCCAAATGTTGGCCTCATTTTTAAATTATGCACAGGGACTGCTTAATCCTTTTTGAATTAAAAAAAGATTTTATTTACATCACCCCAGTTTTGATGTTACTACATTGGTTACCTGTGTCATTTAGAATTGACTTTAAAATACTGCTTATGGTTTACAAAGCCTTAAATAATCTTGCTTCATCTTATATTTTCGAATGTCTTAGACCTTACACTCCAAATTGTAACCTTAGATCTTCAAATGAGTGTCTACTTAGAATTCCAAGAGCTAAACTTAAAAGAAGTGGTGAGGCGGCCTTCTGCTGTTATGCACCTAAAATCTGGAATAGCTTGCCAATAGGAATTCGCCAGGCTAATACAGTGGAGCTCTTTAAAACACTGCTGAAAACATATTACTTTAACATGGCTTTCTCATAGCTTCATCTTAGTTAAATCCTGATGCTCTGTATATTCAATTAATTATCATTATTATTCATGGTGGCTGCAAAATCCGTACTAACCCCTACTTTCTCTTCTGTTCTTATTCCAGTTTTCCACCTAATCAAAGCACCGTGATGTCCCTACATTGATGGATTAAAGGCCAGAAGTCCACGTGACCGTCATCACCAAATTCTTCTATGGGAACCCTGAATACAATGAGGACTGATTGAGGTCATTTATGTTAGGTAGAATGCCTAGAGGGGGCTGGGCGGTCTCGTGGCCTGGAACCCCTGCAGATTTTATTTTTTTTCTCCAGCCATCTGGAGTTTTTTTTTTGTTTTTTGTTTTTTCTGTTCTCCCTGGCTATAGGACCTTACTTTTATTCTATGTTAATTAGTGTTCCCTAATTTTATCTATTTATTTTGTCTTTTTTTCTCTTTCTTCATCATGTTTACATCCGGCGCCGCCGAGAGTGGCAGCCTTTTCAGCAGCTCCGTGTAGGACTATATGTGTATGTGTATTTTTCTACTTTTATTTTTCTATTTTTATTTATTGATCACTCCTACCACTTTATTTTATGTGGATTTGTTCCCTGGACACACTTACTTTTACAACGTGGGCATGGATTTTTACACGCCGAGACTCGCCTATTCAAGTACTCAACTTCGAGCGCTGAGAACAAATGCCAGTGCCGGTGTGGTTCCCTATTTACCTGACGAGGTAAGAAGGCGGTATCGTGGCAGCAGAGCCGGCACTAAGCTAAAAATGAAGCGGCTTGCGAGAAAGTGGTGTTTTAAGCCTTCGGTGCCTTCTGTTATTCTGGGGAATGTGAACTCAATCTCAAATAAGATCGACGAACTGGCTGCGCTGGTGAAAAATGTCAGAACCTACAGAGAATGCAGTTTGTTGTGTTTCTGCGAAACGTGGCTAACTAACACCATCCCAGATGCTAATGTGGAGCTACCCGGGTTTAGCACAGTTAGAGCAGACAGAGACGCAAGTACCTGTGGGAAGCACAAAGGAGGAGGACTCGCTCTCTATGTTAATACAAGGTGGTGTAACTCTGGACATGTTAAAGTCAAAATCTCCACTTGCTGCAGGGACATCGAACTGTTGGCCATAAGTCTGCGTCCCTATTACTTGCCCAGAGAGTTTGGACACGTCATTGTTGTCATCGTGTATATTCCTCCTCGGGCGGACGTGGAGATAGCGAGTGACATCATCCATTCTGCTGTTGCTAAGTTACAAACGCAGCACCCCGAGGCACTTGTGCTAATCGCTGGAGACTTTAACCATGTGACGCTGGACAAAACATTACCTGCATTCTCCCAGTATGTGGACTGCAACACCCGGGGAAATAAGACTATTGATTTACTGTATGCAAACGTTAAAGACGCATACAGTGCCACCCCGCTGCCTTCACTTAGGAAAGGAGATCATAACCTGGTTCTGCTTCAGCCTCACTACAAACCAAAAGTGAGAGTCCTACCAGTAACCACACGATCATTCAGGAAGTGGACCCCGGAGGCTGAGAATGCTCTGAGACAATGTTTTGGAACTACAGACTGGGATATCCTGCAGGGATCACATAGTGAGAACATTGAGGAGGTTGTTGACTGCACTACTGACTACATCAACTTCTGTATGGACACTCTAGTTCCAGTAAGAACTGTACGCTGCTATGCTAACAACAAGCTATGGATTACAAGTGACATCAAGGGCCTTTTGAACCAGAAAAAAAGGGCTTTTAAAGACGGTGATCAGCATGAGCTCAAGCGCATGCAGAAGGAACTCCGAGTCCAGCTCAGGGCGGCGAAGGAGCAGTACAGGAGAAAGCTGGAGCAGAAGTTGCAGAACAACAGCATGAAGGAAGTGTGGGATGGGATGAAGATCATCACTGGCTGCTGCTCGAAGCGGGGTACCACCATCGAGAGAGACTTGAAGAGAGCAAACCAAATGAACATCTTCTTTAACAGGTTTGACCACCCTAACCCACTCTCACCTCGGAGTACTGCACTCTCTACACATCCTTCTGCTGATACCAACATAGGAGAGACATCCCCACCCACAATTACAGCAGCGCAAGTGAGCAGAGAGCTGAGGAAACTTCGTGCCAGCAAAGCAGCAGGTCCAGATGGAGTATCGCCACGACTGCTGAAAGTCTGTGCATCAGAGCTGGGGGGTCCTCTACAGTGCATCTTCAACCTGAGCCTGGAACAGTGGAAAGTCCCGAGGCTTTGGAAAACATCTTGTATCACCCCAGTCCCAAAGGTATCACGTCGTGGTGAGCTGAATGACTTCCGGCCTGTGAAGACCATGGAGCGGCTGCTGCTTCACCACCTGAGGCCACAGGTCCAACACGCCCTTGACCCTCTGCAGTTCGCATACCAGGAGAAGGTGGGAGCGGAAGATGCCATCATCTATATGCTACATCGATCCCTCTCCCACTTGGACAGAGGCAGTGGCGCTGTAAGAATTATGTTTCTAGACTTCTCTAGCGCCTTCAACACCATCCAACCTCTGCTCCTTAGGGACAAGCTGACAGAGATGGGAGTAGATTCATACCTGGTGGCATGGATCGTGGACTATCTTACAAACAGACCTCAGTATGTGCGTCTTGGAAATTGCAGATCTGACATTGTGGTCAGCAACACAGGAGCGCCGCAGGGGACTGTACTTTCTCCGGTCCTGTTCAGCCTATATACATCGGACTTCCAATATAACTCGGAGTCCTGCCACGTGCAAAAGTTTGCTGACGACACTGCTATCGTGGGCTGCATCAGGAGTGGGCAGGAGGAGGAGTATAGAAACCTCATCAAGGACTTTGTTAAATGGTGCGACTTAAACCACCTACAACTGAACACCAGCAAAACCAAGGAACTGGTGGTGGATTTTAGGAGACCCAGGCCCCTCATGGACCCCGTGATCATCAGAGATGACTGTGTGCAGAGGGTGCAGACCTATAAATACCTGGGAGTGCAGCTGGACGATAAATTGGACTGGACTGCCAATACTGATTCTCTGTGCAAGAAAGGACAGAGCCGCCTGTACTTCCTTAGAAGACTGGCATCCTTCAACATCTGCAGTAAGATGCTGCAGATGTTCTATCAGACAGTTGTGGCGAGCACCCTCTTCTACGCAGTGGTGTGCTGGGGAGGCAGCATTAAGAAGAAGGATGCCTCACGCCTGGACAAACTGGTGAGGAAGGCAGGCTCTATTGTTGGCATAGAGCTGGACGGTTTGACATCCGTAGCAGAGCAACGGGCACTCAGCAGGCTCCTATCAATTATGGAGAATCCACTACATCCATTAAACAGTGTCATCTCCAGACAGAGGAGCAGCTTCAGCGACAGACTGCTGTCACTGTCCTGCTCCACTGACAGACTGAGAAGATCATTCCTCCCCCAAACTATGCGACTCTTCAATTCCACCAGAGGGGGTAAACGTTAACATTATTCAAGTTATTGTCTGTTTTTTACCTGCATTTTTTATTACTCTTTAATTTAATATTTTTTGCTGCTGCTGGAGTATGTGAATTTCCCCCTGGGATTAATAAAGTATCTATCTATCTATCTATCTATCTATCTATCTATCTATCTATCTATCTATCTATCTATCTATCTATCTATCTATCTATCTATCTATCTATCTATCTATCTATCTATCTAAAGCACTTTGAGCTACATTGTTTGTATGAAATGTGCTATATAATGTTGTTGTTGTTTAATTTTTTTGTATTTAAACCTGAGTTTAAACAGGCAAATGTTTTCAGAACTGATGTATAGTTAGCATGCGTATTTGTAACTTAATGAATAGTCCAAGGATTGGTGAGGGAGATGTAGATTAAAAATTCAAATACTAATATAGTTCCATGACTATTAGATTGTACAATCTTTATGCTCAGATAAAATAACCAGTGTGTGTGTGCTTGCAAGACGATATGAATTAAGTCATTGGGACATTTTAGTTTAAAATGTTATTGTATTTGGCTACCTGGCAATGAGTGGCCTCTCTGAATCATACAGTATGAGTAACAAAAGAGATAGATAGATAGATAGATAGATAGATAGATAGATAGATAGATAGATAGATAGATAGATAGATAGATAGATAGATAGATAGATAGATAGATAGATAGATAGATAGATAGATAGATAGATACTTTATTAATCTCACAGACAAGTCATCAATTATCCAGTTTTACTGACGCTATATGATGTTATGCTGTTTAACAGTCATTCTCCAGTAGTATTAACTCACTGGGGACTCAGTATAAAAGAGAAGGTTAGAGAGCACTTGTTTTAAACTCTGTTTGATGCTGTGTTTACGATATTTGAGAGAAGGATATTGGATGCTGGGTATGCAAAGGAGACAGCATAGAAAATAGAGAGAATAAATGTTTGATAAGCTTGGAAATAGTGTTTGATTAAGCTTGTCACCTACAAAATGTGCCCTTGGACACAAACATTAAGAAGATAAAGACCACACAAACAACTGCCATGCACTTTACAGGAACAACTTACCTGACTTAATTTAGTGGCGAAGCTACACAGAAAAGGTGGGGGCTGACAGATGGAGAGATATCATACAATTGCCATCAGTGAAGCTCATTGTTCACGGTGATCAGAAACAAGCTGTGCATGCCTGATGGATAATAATAATAATAATAATAATTCATTAAAATTTATATAGCGCTTTTCTCAGTACTGAAAGCGCTATCCACACAGCGAGGAACCGGGAAGCAAACCCACAATCTTCCACTGTCTCCTTACTGCAGCAGCACTACCACTGCGCGACCTGTGAGGTGAAGAGGATAGAGCTCTCCATTTAGCTAATGCTACAAGGTGCTTGTTTCTGAGCCAGAGATCACCGGTTCATGGCTCACCACAGCAAAAAACTGAGATGTGTCCTGGTGTGAGGCCATTGCAATTCACATAAGAAGAAACCACTGTGCAGACCATGGTATGTACTTTACAGGAAGTTAGCAAAAAACACAAGGATTTTATATGGCTTAAGACTATGTACTCTGTAACTGCTTAAAGTGAACCACCTGATACAAAACTTATGTAAACATTAATTAATAATTAACTCCTATTGTTTAATATGTCTGGTTTCTTTTGTGAACCACCGGGACACGTACAGCAGTCCTAACCCCGACACAGACAGGCTGAGACACAAGTTTGCAACACAGCACACAGTTTATTTACACATGGGGGCACTTCCTTCACTCCCCACAGCAACACAATAGCCACAGCACAGTACAGCAAAGTTTCATCAAGCTTTATCCACCTCCTCACGACTTTGGCTGCCCGAATTGAGCAAGGAGACGCCTTTTATTCAGCTCCTGGGAGTGTTCCACTTGGCTCAGCAGTATTACCCTGGAATCACTCCCAGGTGTGGTAGAAGTCCACTATAAGGTTCTGCAGCTCCCCCTGGTGGCCCTCATGGAACCCAATAGGACTGTATAAAACTCCAGCTCCCAGCAGGCCCTGCGGAAGTCCGTGGTGCCACAACTGCCAGGAGGGCTACCCTCTAGTGTCCCTGGGGAGGTATTGCCTCTTCGATGCTCTCTCCCCCAGTACTTCCATTCCGCTGGCGTCCCAGCCAGGTAATGGTCACACTCTGTTATTTCGTACCTAACTCAGATCCCTGTTGGGACACAGAAGGAATCTTTTGCACAGTCCTGTGGTGGGAAAGTGGGTTTTGCTAAAGAGCCAAAGGAAAGATAAACAACTGCAAGCTGAAGCCCAAGAAGTCTATCACTGTAGCATTGTATGGTGTTCATGTGACAGAAGTTTAATACACTAAGGTATTGCTTAGGTGCAATTCTTGTCCACCAGTTACAATATTTTCTTGTGGGTTCAGTTGACATTCCAGAACAAGAATACAAATCTGGGGTTAAACTCATTAAAAAGATTGTAGTGAATAGCAGCAAAATCTCCTCGCTGCAAAGACTACAATCACAAGGTTTTGTCCTAAAAACCTGCCCCTAATTCATCCAATCCTTGTGCTTAAAACTGCTGGGGTTTCAAGGGAAAGCAAAAGAATCTGAACAAAAGACTTGAAGCTGAAAGAAAATAAAAAGATAAAATTGCTGTTATCCCTTTAGAACCCCAGAAGCATAAGGTAATTGAAGCTTAATGATTAACTTGTACATTGTAATGACAGAAAAGACAGACAGAAACACGCACACGTACTTGCAGACCACTGCAGGTTCTTGGCCACAGACATTTGAGAAGTGATTCCATCTGCAATTACATCTTTCTGTCACTTTGCATTACTATGTGGCATATTAACAGCAAATAGTGTTGAGATATGCATTGTGGTCTATGGATATAGTAGGTGTTCAAGTCAAGTCAAGTTGGGGAGCATGCACTGGTACAGTGCATTGCCGCACCCACTACACGATGAAACAACTCTGGATCCCGGTTTGCAACCCCCCAGGCAGACATGCGGTCCAGTCCCACCCTCCGGAAATGACCCTCTATCTGCCGCAGCCAGGTGTTACGTGGGCGACCTCTTGGCCTGGTCCAGCCACTCGCGTCCCCAACAATGAGGATCGTACGAGCCGGATAACCCTCTGGGAAACATGCCACATGGCCGTAGTGCCATAACTGACGCACCCCCACAATGCAAGTAATGTACGTCATTCGGGACTCCATTAGCAACCGCTCATTTGACACAAAGTCAAACCAACGGTATCCAAGGATTTTTCGGATAGACACAGTACCAAAGGAGTCCAGTCTTCGTCTCAGGTCAATGAATAGCGTCCATGTCTCACAACCATATAGCAAGACAGGAAGCACCAGGACTCTAAAGACCTGGGCCTTCATCCTTTTGCATAGACATTGGAAGTGCCACACACCCCTTTCCAACAACCTCATGACCCCCCATGTTCTCCCAATCCGTCTACTGACTTCATAGGAAGAGTCACCAGAGACATGAATGTCACTGCTATATTTAACTGCTGTTAAAATGCTGCAGCTATATTCTGGCATGGCATGTTTGCATTTCCAGTTAGACAGCAAGGTAAACTCCTCTTAGTAAATTGTTTAGATGTGCAGTCAGAAGGTAGGTGCCATACTTCTACTGCTGTCGTTGGAATATTTACTGATTTGTATGTTCTGAGTCTCCTGTGGATCTTCGTTTTCAACTTTCTTAATAGCAGTCATTTTCACATCCTTTTGACAGGATGACACACCATTTACTTAGAACGCGTATCTTGCAATTAATATTTTAACGAGCATAGCTGCCAGTTCTTTCATAGACTCCTACAATATTGTTGTAACTCAACAACATAGAGCACACACAGCAGCTTCAGCAACATATTGTTCATTTTTACCACTAATCCATGACTGCCAAAGTATAAGCTGATGTTACTGAAAGGTTTTTTCCATGCAATAGAATACATTTATTTGTTACATGTGCTCTCTGCCCATATGGCACACATATGTTTAACAGGGGTCATTTTAGAAGACTTTTTGACTGTAGATAGTTCATCATATTCAGAAGCTTGCTCTCTCTTGGACCAGGTTAACAAGAGCACCATTGGTCTTCACCATTGGTCTTCACTACCTTCATAAGGCATTGGATTATTTTAAAAATGTGACATCAAGTGAGGTGTTTAACTGTTCCCACCCTGTTTTAAGCACAATTCACACATAATTGTCTTGACATGTATACATTAAATGTAAAGCTCTGCGAGACTATCCACAATAGAACCTAAGAGGCTTATATAGTGTGTTGGTGAAATAGTAACACAACAGGGTGTGATATAAAAAAGAGTTCCACAACTAGGAAAAACAGTTGGGGACCGTCCCCGTATAATGTCCAATGGACAATAAATGCAAAAAGGCAAAACTGTGATCAAAGTATTTTACAGCAATTGATAATGGTACATGACAGAGATGGCGTTTTTATACAGTGAAAAATGGCTGAAGGAAATGAGTTGGTAGGAGATGATATCATAGCTGTCATACGAAAGTGACGTTATCATTGGGTGTCGGAAGTGAGGTGATGCCAGAAGTGACGTCATCAAGATGGGGCTGGAAGTGACGTCATGGCGCAGGAAGTGATGTCATCATTGGGAGTCAAAAAGCAGAAGTAACAATTGGAAGCCATCTTGGGAACCCAGAAGTGTGGAAGGTGAGTTATATTTCTTCTTTTTGTCTTTTGAAAGAGAGAGAGAGGCATTAGTACTGCATATCAACCCCTTGTCTTACGATATTTTACTCACCTCAGGCTTGTTGACTGCCTCCTAAGTGCACATGTGTGACAAGGGTTAAAGTAATTTAATGTTCTTACAATAAAACAATATAAATGGTATAAAATTTCTGTGTAAATATGATTAAGGCAGCTTTTTGTAAATTGTTCCTTTTAATTGTTTCTTCGAATGCTATGAAAAGAGCTTTGACGTCAGGCTTTTCAACTATTTTAAGGTAAGTTTTGACAAAAGGCAACATAAAAGTAGAAGGCTCAATGTCGAAAGAGTTGCTAAGAATGTCTTGTTTAGCTCTGTCCACTAGATGGCAGCAAGGACCACGAAATAAACAGAGCTCACACACATCAAGGCATTCATTTTCCATCCATCCATTCTCTTCCGCTTGCATTCATTTTCCTTTCAGCAAAATGTGGCCGTCATTCTCAGCAAAAGAAATATTTATCAGAAGATGTTTTGTCTATTGTTGAAGTTAAATGAGGGGTTTGATCTGTCAGAAGGAAGTGACAATGAGAGTGCTACTGACATATAAGAATTGATTTCACAGTACAAGTTCCTGGGACCGCTATTTGGGTAAACTTTACAGAGATGGATCTGTAGGAACCCACTTGGTTGCTACATCTCAAAAAAAACTTCAACACTACTGACTACCAACCAGTTCTTTTGTTTCAAATTGTTTTTGTGTTTAGCTTCTGAGGAGTAGTAGTTTTGGATTGATGATTGTGGACACATTTCAAAATTTTCCTGCCACCTATGAGAACAAGAAGCCCAAGCCAGAGTGTGTAGCCTGTAGCAGCAGGCCAAAAAAATAGTGTCAGAAGTGTAACACTAATTGCAAATGGTGTGAATTTCCAATGCCTGTAACCAGTTGCTTTGAATTGCATATACATTTCCAAACCATAATATATAGTGCTGATACATTTGGTAGTGGTATGTTTTCCACAATTTGAGCAATAAAACAAATTTTGATAAAAAAAAAAAAACAGTCTACAGCAAGGAGTTAAGGAAGGGGCTATATAAAATGCATCTTGTTAGGGATTTTCATGATCTACTAAATCACAATAGATTATGGAGCCATCACTCAACTAGTACTTTGTCTTGGTAATAAATTCCAATATATCTCTTATTGAAAAAGGGGAAAAAAAACTGTTTTATCTCATTGCTTCTGGTTTAAATTTCTACCTCCTGCAAAAAATAATTGGTGCAATTAACCTTGCTGATACCCTTCAGGAATCTAAAAGCTACTATTAAATCTCCACTTAATCTCTTTCTTTCAAGACTGTAGTCGTTTATTCTTAGAAGAGTTTTTTTTTCTAAACTCCTCAATATAGAGATTGGGTTTTTTTCTTTTTTATGATGAGTGTCTTGTTCTTAAATGAAAATTGTGGAAACTGCAGTCTTCATAATTCTTTTAAAAATGTGTATATGGTATTTTTTATCCCTGTACCACACACTGTAGTAAATTAAACCTGTGAGTTAAATGTATTATTTTAATTACTCTTTGTTATTCCTAAATGATGATATAGAAGTGTATTTTTAGTATGAATAATAAATATGCTGGCTTCTGTATTTATTCTGTTAAATAAATTTAAATTGTTTGTTACTATACATGTTAGTGCACTATGTGGTCTCATTACAATTATGGCCCTCCAGTATACACACACCTGATTTTTCCACTCTTGTTTATCTTAATAAATCCAGATTAATTAGCCTGCTGCAGTAAACATTATTTTTGTCCTGCAGGAAATACTAAAGACCTAAAATCCAACCCTCAAGGTGCAGCATAAACATCATTTAATGATGAAGAAGATGAACTGAAACCTGCATATGCATCTTTCTCCCCAGCATAAAGACTCTTCGTGCCATTCCCAGTAGAATCATTTGGCAAGAATGACCCTCTTTTTAAATCATTGCCGGCTATTGCCACTAATGATTTCTTTTCAAACAGATGCGTCTTCATTTTTTCCCTAGTAAACATTTCATGGTCTTGCATGCAGTAATATTGTTAACAGCTTGTAATTAATGTTCCTTATTAGAACTCCAATAAAAAGAACAAAATCTATTTTCAAAGTGTTTTTGATAATATTTTGGAATTGGTAACATATACATGGACTACTGCTGCTTCTTGTCAATCAACCATCTTATTTATTTTCAGAATTATATTTCTTTAGAGGGTCATTTAAAGAGTGGCACAGTGGTTGTGCTATGTTATAGCTTTCTTAATCCTCAAGTTTGAATCTGGCCTAATCATGGTCTCTGTAGATTCTATACAGTCTCCCCGTGACTGTCTGGACTTTGACCTGGGTAATTTGTTTTCTATCACAGCCCAAAAATGTATTTTTAAGTATGTTTGCCTAGTGCAAGTGTTTGTATGCCAATGATGGATTGGCACTTTGACTAGAATTGTCTCTTTCCATTTCTCTAGGCGTCCTGGATAAACAGGGTGGGTGCAATTTTAAAGTTTTTATTTCTTGGTTAAAACTAGAGGTTTAGCACTTGGCATAACTGGGAACAGTAGGGCTATACTAGCAGCTGAATACCTAGGGCTGACAGAACTGTGTGTGCTGCGTGGCTTAAATTTTCCAGGAAGACCATGCCATGTGATCTCTGTTTTTTCTGATTTGTTCATAATATATGCTATATATTTTTTATGTAATATTAATTAAGAACCCACAAGAGACCCACAAGTATGAATTTATAAAATATTATGACAAAGTCAAGTAATAACTACTGTATAATTTACAATATTTGCATAGAGGAAGCAACAGATCTGTTTTTCTAGAAGCACACCCATGTACTTTGAAATATTCTATATATGTTGTAATATCTATATACGAGGGGGTACCCAAAAATAACCGGAATCTGTACCTGGTGCGCAATCTAGACTAGCATATATACTCACGTATAAGTCGGGTCTTGAAACCCAAAAAATCGATAATAAAATCAGACCCCAACTTATACGCCCATTCAAAAATGTGACACTTAATTTTCTTGCCTCTTCCAATCTCGCACCAGATTCGCAGGTACATTGAATTTTATTGCAGCAGTACAGTTACCAATTTCTTTCACCACTTCAACGATGTTTAACTTAAAGCCAGTTTCATATTTTCTTTTGATCGAGCGCTCCATCGTAGATAAGGGATGCTCTTACGATAAAGGTGTATGAGAGTGTGAGACACAAAAAACACAAAACAGTGCAAATGTTGCTTTGGAATAGTTTGGGTATTACCATGTGGTCACGTAGGCACAATACATAGAAAAAAAAAGGCAGTGTGCTCCAGAGTTACTCTCTCAGGTGGGCGTTAGCATATCATAATCTCTTGGACCAATAGCGTGAGTTGTCCACATTCGACTTATATGATCGACATTATAAAATACCGGAAATTATACAGTAAAATCAAGCCCTGACTTACCCACGGGAGAAACTTAAACGCGAGTATATACGGTAGTTGCGAATTCCGCTGCTAAGTGTAGCATACTTACAGTATTCTGTCGCAGTCTGCCAAGTGGCATTGCTCTGTATTTTTCGTACGGCATTCCGTGTTGGTTTTTCTTGGTATGTATTAAACGTGTTCTGTGATTTTTGAGATGGGTGATCATAAAGAACAGCGAGTCAGCGTTAAATTTTGTTTTCTCTTAGGGAAAACAGCTGCTGAAACTGTAGTGATGCTTGAAACTGCTTTAAAAGAGGAAGCTTTAAGTAAAACACAGGTCTACTTTCCAAACGAGGAGAAATGTCACTTGAAGACCAATCAAGATCTGTCCGACCTTCCACAATTAGGAAAATCTAGAAAAAGTTTGCAATGCAATTTAGATCGTCATCGGACTATTGAAGAGATTTCTGAATTGACTTGTGTGTCTGGGAGTTCTTGCCACCCTACTTGCCTGATCTTGCTCCGTGTGACTTTTTCTTGTCCCTGCATATGAAAAAAGAACTCAAAGGAAAGCGTTTTTGTACCGTGGAAGAAGTCAAAGAAAAATCGCCACAGGCCTTGGACAACTTTCCTCATCAGTAATTCCAAAAATGTTTCCACGAGTGGAAAAACCATTGGGACAAGTGCTTTCATTCACATAGAGAGTTACTTTGAAGGAGACAAAAGTTTTAGTTAGTAAAAATTATTAAAACAATTTTTTCTTTTTCAATTCCGGCTGTTTTTGGGTACCCCCTCGTATACTGTAGTACTTTCACAGTTATGCCCCATATGATAAATACTTGATAGGACTTCTTTTGAAGAAATTTCCTAACAGTCCTCCTACTGTATACCACCATTCTCTAGTCTGAGACAAGGGTGCCCTTGTTGTGATGTGAGATTTTACATAAAACTTGATGAATATTTTGTATGTCTTTATTTGATTTTTAGGCAAAGCAATGTAATTTAGTGTTACTTTGGTGAGAGGTATTCGTGTTTGCCCCAACCACCCCCCCCCCCCCCCCCCGCCCTTTATGACTGAGCCTCTTTGAATTTTACGACAGGATTTGGGGGAAGATGTGTCTTAAACCGGTTTGGTTAGTGTTTCTTTGCTTAATTCATTTCTACCCCCGCAAGAAAGACTTAAAGACATATGGTCTTGGGGGTGGCAGGTATTAAGATGATCTATTCCCCCATTGGTCTGAGGTATGGCTGTTTGGAATTGGCTTGTCTCAGAGGCCTTTAAGTACCATGATGTCCTATTGGCTCTTGGGGTTGGACAGAACATCTATAAATGTATGTGTTTAACTTCACAATCTCTCTCTTACTAACCAACATCTGAAAGAAGCATCTCTCTCGCTAACCTGTGATGATGAAGAGAACACAATAAAGAGCACCGCTCAGCAGCCATTTTGAACAGACATGTGGCTGAAAGCTGAGCACCAATGATGCCTTAACTAGAGACATTTAAGTAACCACAAGTCTGTGTGCCACCTGAACTATATATCACCATTTAATCAGGTTGTAAGGTTGCCAATATTCAAATATACTTTGCATTTTGTTATTATTTATGAATATTATCAATAATACATTATTTAAACTGTAACTTAACTTCTGCTTGTCTTTTTACTACATCTAATTGCCCAAGGTTATAGATATAGAAGGGAAGGTGGGGATAAGTTATATACAATAATACCTTATAAACAGTGGTAAGTCTGTGAGATTAGGCATTCTGACAAAGGCTACATATTAATAATACAATAGGGGAAAGTAGAGCAATATATATTACTCTACCAAGACAAAACAATTGGCGTAGTCGGCAGGATTTTGGGGTAACCATGTTTTGCACCCTGTTTTCAAATACTGTTGATGTATATGTGTGTTTATGTATGTGAATTTTAGGGCATCCAGTGTACAAATGCGGTGGAAGTGAACATTGTTTGTTTGCTGAATGGAATATAACCAACAAAGTGTAGAGACTTCATGTGTGTCACGAGGACACCCGCATGTTTGTTAGTGCTGGTGGTAGTGAGTCCCTAATTAAAGTGCTAGAGAGTGGTGGAACATTGCATGCGTCATTCATACGACATTTAAGTGGTTAAAATGCTAGGAAGTGATGGGACATGCATGCATCATTCATACGGCACTTATTCGTTTAGGATCTTTGTGTATGTACGTGTATGTTTGTTACAGGGGCAAAAGTAGGCCAACCCATAACGAAGGTGGCAAATTGTATTAGAGTAAAATTGTAGACTCAGAAATGCCTAAATTAATATTAAAGACAGCCATCTTCCAGTGGAGTGGCAGAAGTAAGCAGGCTAAAGCTAGGAAACCTGTAGCGCAGGTAGGGAAAGCAGAAGCTGAGCTGAGCATGCCACAAAATGGAAGGGGGCTGGAAGGATTAAAAGCAGGAAAACAGATCAGGTATAAAGAAGACAGTTGCTGTTATAAGAGGTTTACTAGCTTGTATTATTGGAAATAAGGAAGATCAGTATGAGGAAGAAAATAGCAAAGTGAATGAAAGTGAAAATGGAATGTTGTGTGAAAGTTTTGAAAGATGTAACAGTCGGTGTGAAAATTGTGAAGTGCTAGCATGTAGAACACCCACTGCTGAAGTGGAAAGCACAGAAAGCAGGAGGAGCAAGGAGAGAAAACCACCCATGGTGAAAGTTAGGGCAATAGTAATGGGATCTTACTGGAACCCTAAAACATGGGTGGGTGACTTGCATGAGACAGATGAGTGCTCAGATAAAGAGTGGGAATGTGAGTGCAAGGAAAATGAGATACATGAAAGGAAGGGAAAACAGCAAGGGTGTTTACTTCCAATATTCTCCAAAGCACCACAATCTCCAGTTAATTCTGAGGTCTGTCCAGTAGTTAAAGAACATGCTACACTGATAGATATTTCACCACTGTTGAGAAAGGTAACCAGTGTTGCACTGAAATTTGATTTAGGACAAAGAAATCAGACAGAAGGCAGAGAAGCTGGTGAGTGTGAATGGCAATTGTTGACTAGAGGGCATGAAATGGATAATGGCATAAGGATACTGAGTAAAGAAAATGTGGAATTTAAAGAAGGAACAGTGGAAATAAAAGAAATTCGAGTGCTTGTGTGTGAAAGGTCTGAATGTACTAGTGCAAGAATGACTGAGTTGGAAAAAAAGTGCACCAGTTTAGGAGTTGGTTTGAATGAACCAGGACAAGCCAAAGAATAAAGGATGGGGGATGGTGCAGCAGGAAGGTTTCCAAGCTCAAACAGCAAGCCAGGAATGCACAGGGGTCTGAGGGTCCAAACAGCTGTGTTGGGGCCAGCAGTAAATAAAAAACACACACATTTAGGTTCAGTAATTCGAAACCTGACTGACCAGTTGTTTAAAAAGACAGCCTATGAAACTCCATGCAATAAAATGGAGAAAAGTGAGCTGGTCTTGGGTAAAGAACACAGGTCAGTTTTAGGACAGATGCTGGATCTGGCATTGGGATTTTGGAGAGGTTATAGCCCACACTTTCAAGTAGCAGTTACCATAAAATAAAAAAAATAAAAAAGGACACACAGGCAAATGAAAAAAAAATAGAAGGGTAGCACAGGAAGACAGGAAAGGGAAAATAGTTATTTCTGTTTCCATTTTCTGGCCTTTTGCAATAGTGCTACTTCTGTTGTAAGGTTTTATGGATTTTGGGTTGGTGCAGGTAATAAATAGTGAAGGCAATTAGCAGAGTAAAATCCGTGCAGGAGATTGGGTTACCATTAGCACATTGGAGCAGAGTGGCAGTGTGGCCAAGCTGTTCCAATGAATGCCTGGAAGCAAAGTTTGAGTGTTGGCACCAGGTTTAAACAACTAAAAAGTTGAGATGGACAGAAACTGCTTTGTCACCTTCCATTTTGCAGACCTGCCTACACAGCGGAATGAAAAAATGAAACAGGAAAAGATAATAAGCAAAGATTAAAGACAAAGACAAAGACATGAAGAAGAACCGAAGAGACAGCAAGAAAAAGACACTTACTGGGGTTTAAGTGAGTAACAAGTCCACAAGCCATGCAATAATAAGTCTAGTCAGAATAGCTATAATTTAAAAGGAAAGGTTTGTTCATTACTGCAGCAAATTTATATTCCAATTCTGAACTGAGGTGTTTAGCACAACGAGTATGCATATGGTGAGCAAACAACTCTAGGGGTGGCCTACAGGGGTAATGATGAGTTGCATAGCTGTGATTTCTCATGGTGGTGATGCCAGCCTATACTGGTTAAAGCTAATGGCAGTCAAGAGTTGCACCATGGGTAGGAAAGCCCAAGAGGCAACTAAATCAACCCCAAATGTGTGAAGAGGGGCCACAAAGGTTGGTTTGTGAACAGTTTATGCAGTGGCACTTGGGCAGAAGTGGTTGTACTGGCACCTGTGGCATGTTACCTTTCAAATTTTGATGTTAATTGTACAGCTGCATATGCTTAAACAGATAGTTTGGGACAGGGGTCTAATTAGCAGTTAGACACAAAACCAGGTCAGTTTTAGGAATTCACAACAGACTTAAATTTCAGTGGGCTAGTTTAGTGGAAGGTGTGGACTTGTCTCACTTTAAACCACCAGATCTGATGAAATATGAAGACTGCAGAAAGCTAAACAAACAGTTGAAGCAAGCCGGAGCAGATACAAGTCATCAGAAGTGCATCCAAGTTCTTCAGATTGTCTTTGAAATAAAGAAGATATGTAATGGACAAATGGTCACGGAAAACTTTTAACACTGGGAGAGCAAATACTGCAAACCAAAGCACAAGTTATTCAACAGACTCTTTAAACAATTAAGACTGTTTATAAAGACATTGTACAAAACATTCATCGGGGTGGAGTGTTGTGATGTGAGATTTTACATATACCTTCATGAATATTTTGTATCTTCCCATGGGCTCACCACCTATGGGAGGGGCCAAGGAGGTCGGGTGCAGTGTGAGTTGGGTGGTGGCCGAAGGCGGGGACCTTGGCGGTCCGATCCTCGGCTACAGAAACTGGCTCTTGGGACGTGGAATGTCACCTCTCTGAAGGGGAAGGAGCCTGAGCTAGTGCGCGAAGTTGAGAGGTTCCGGCTAGATATAGTCGGACTCACCTCGACGCACAGCTTGGACTCTGGAACCAATCTCCTTGAGAGGGGCTGGACTCTCTACCACTCTGGAGTTGCCCCCAGTGAGAGGCGCCGAGCAGGTGTGGGTATACTTATTGCCCCCCAACTTGGAGCCTGTACATTGGGGTTTACCCCGGTGGACGAGAGGGTAGCCTCCCTTCGCCTTCGGGTGGGGGGACGGGTCCTAACTGTTGTTTGTGCGTATGCACCGAACAGCAGTTCGGAGTACCCACCCTTTTTGGAGTCCCTGGAGGGGGTGCTAGAGGGCATACCTTCTGGGGACTCCCTCGTTCTGCTGGGAGACTTCAATGCTCACGTGGGCAATGACAGTGAGACCTGGAAGGGCGTGATTGGGAGGAATGGCCCCCCTGATCTGAACCCGAGCGGTGTTTTGTTATTGGACTTCTGTGCTCGTCACGGATTGTCCATAACGAACACCATGTTCAAGCATAGGGGTGTTCATATGTGCACTTGGCACCAGGACACCCTAGGCCTCAGTTCGATGATCGACTTTGTGGTCGTGTCGTCGGACTTGCGGCCACATGTCTTGGACACTCGGGTGAAGAGAGGGGCGGAGCTGTCAACTGATCACCACCTGGTGGTGAGTTGGCTTCGATGGTGGGGGAGGATGCCGGTCAGGCGTGGTAGGCCCAAACGTGTTGTGAGGGTCTGCTGGGAACGTCTGGCAGAGCCCCCTGTCAGAAGTAGCTTCAACTCCCACCTCCGGCAGAACTTCGACCACATCCCGAGGGAGGTGGGGGACATTGAGTCCGAATGGGCCATGTTCCGTGCCTCTATTGTTGAGGCAGCTGACCGGAGCTGTGGCCGTAAGGTGGTCGGTGCCTGTCGTGGCGGCAATCCCCGAACCCGCTGGTGGACACTGGCGGTGAAGGATGCCGTCAAGCTGAAGAAGGAGTCCTACGGGACCCTTTTGTCCTGTGGGACCCCGGAGGCAGCTGATAGGTACCGGCAGGCCAAGCGGAATGCGGCTTTGGTGGTTGCTGAGGCAAAAACTCGGGCGTGGGAGGAGTTTGGGGAGGCCATGGAGAATGACTTTCGGACGGCTTCGAGGAGATTCTGGTCCACCATCCGGCATCTCAGGAAGGGGAAGCAGTGCAGTGTCAACACTGTATATGGTGGGGATGGTGCGCTGCTGACCTCGACTCGGGACGTTGTGGGTCGGTGGGGGGAATACTTCGAAGACCTCCTCAATCCCACTAACATGCCTTCCAATGAGGAAGCAGAGCCTGGGGACTCGGAGGTGGGCTCCCCCATCTCTGGGACTGAGGTCACCGAGGTGGTCAAAAAACTCCTTGGTGGCAGGGCCCCGGGGGTAGATGAGATACGCCCGGAGTTCCTCAAGGCTCTGGATGTTGTAGGACTGTCTTGGCTGACACGCCTCTGCAACATCGCATGGACATCAGGGACAGTGCCTCTGGATTGGCAGACCGGGGTGGTGGTCCCCCTCTTTAAGAAGGGGGATCGGAGGGTGTGTTCCAACTACAGAGGGATCACACTCCTCAGCCTCCCTGGAAAAGTCTATTCAGGGGTCCTGGAGAGGAGGGTCCGTCGGATAGTCGAGCCTCGGATTCAGGAGGAACAGTGTGGTTTTCGTCCTGGTCGCGGAACAGTGGACCAGCTCTATACCCTTAGCAGGGTCCTGGAGGGTGCATGGGAGTTTGCCCAACCAGTCTACATGTGTTTTGTGGACTTAGAAAAGGCATTCGACCGTGTCCCTCGGGGAATCCTGTGGGGGGTACTCCGAGAGTATGGGGTACCGGCCCCCCTGATAAGGGCTGTTCAGTCCCTGTACGATCGGTGCCAGAGCTTGGTCCGCATTGCCGGCAGTAAGTCGAACCCGTTTCCAGTGAGAGTTGGGACTCCGCCAGGGCTGCCCTTTGTCACCGATTCTGTTCATAACTTTTATGGACAGAATTTCTAGGCGCAGCCAGGGTGTTCAGGGGGTCCAGTTTGGTGGGCTCAGGATTGGGTCACTGCTTTTTGCAGATGATGTTGTCCTGTTTGCTTCATCAGGCCGTGATCTTCAGCTCTCTCTGGATCGGTTCGCAGCCGAGTGTGAAGCGGCTGGGATGAGAATCAGCACCTCCAAATCCGAGACCATGGTCCTCAGCCGGAAAAGGGTGGAGTGCCCTCTCAGGGTTGGTAGCGAGATCCTGCCCCAAGTAGAGGAGTTCAAGTATCTCGGGGTCTTGTTCACGAGTGAGGGAAGAATGGAGCGTGAGATCGACAGGCGGATCGGTGCGGCATCCGCAGTAATGCGGGCATTGCATCGGTCTGTCGTGGTGAAAAAGGAGCTGAGCCGCAAGGCGAAGCTCTCAATTTACCAGTCGATCTATGTTCCTACCCTCACCTATGGTCATGAGCTATGGGTAGTGACCGAAAGAACGAGATCGCGAATACAAGCGGCTGAAATGAGTTTCCTCCGCAGGGTGTCTGGGCTTTCCCTTAAAGATAGGGTGAGAAGCTCAGTCATCCGGGAGGGGCTCAGAGTAGAGCCGCTGCTCCTCCGCATCGAGAGGAGTCAGATGAGGTGGCTCGGGCATCTGATCAGGATGCCTCCTGGAGGCCTCCCTGGTGAGGTGTTCCGGGCACGTCCAACTGGGAGGAGGCCCCGGGGAAGACCCAGGACACGCTGGAGGGACTATGTCTCTCGACTGGCCTGGGAACGCCTTGGGATTCTCCCGGAAGAGCTAGAAGAAGTGGCCGGGGAGAGGGAAGTCTGGGCATCTCTGCTCAAGCTGCTGCCCCCGCGACCCGACCTCGGATAAGCGGGAGACAATGGATGGATGGATGGATGGATGGATGAATATTTTGTATGTCTTTATTTGATTTTTAGGCAAAGCAATGTAATTTAGTGTTACTTTGGTGAGAGGCATTCGTGTTTGCACCCCCCACCCCCCCCATACGACTGAGCCTCTTTGAATTTTACGACAGGATTTGGGGGAAGATGTGCCTTAAACCGGTTTGGTTAGTGTTTCTTTGCTTAATTCAGTTCTACCCCCGCAAGAAAGACTTAAAGACATATGGTCTTGGGGGTGGCAGGTATTAAGATGTTCTATTCCCCCATTGGTCTGAGGTATGGCTGTTTGGAATTGGCTTGTCTCAGAGGCCTTTAAGTACCATGATGTCCTATTGGCTCTCGGGGTTGGACAGAACATCTATAAATGCATGTGTTTAACCTCACAATCTCTCTCTTACTAACCAACATCTGAAAGAAGCATCTCTCTCGCTAACCTGTGATGATGAAGAGAACACAATAAAGAGCACAGCTCAGCAGCCATTTTGAACAGACATGTGGCTGAAAGTTGAGCACCAATGATGCCTTAACTAGAGGCATTTAAGTAACCACAAGTCTGTGTGTCGCCTGAACTACATATCACCATTTAATCAGGTTGTATGGTTGCCAATATTCAAATATATTTTGCATTTTGTTATTATTTATGAATATTACCAATAACACATTATTTAAACTGTAACTTAACTTCTGCTTGTCTTTTTACTACATCTAATTGCCTGAGGTTATAGATATAGAAGGGAAGGTGGGGATAAGTTATATACAATAATACCTTATAAACAGTGGTAAGTCTGTGAGATTAGGCATTCTGACAAAGGCTACATATTAATAATACAATAGAGGAAAGTAGAGCAATATATATTACTCTACCAAGAAAAAACAGCCCTATAGTGATATTTTTATGCTGAGAGTATTTGGCCTGTCATTTCTTTTAAAAGCTGCGAAACCTGCTTTGGGTAACTTCAAGGTAAGTGTAATGAATTACTGTATCAAAAAATATAGGTGGAGTTGCAACTTGATCCATTTCATAATGTTAAATAATTACATAACTGCTTAGACATGTTACCATAAATTTATATAAAGCCTTGACTATCTAAACCGTATAGGGCATGCAACCTTCTGTCACTACTTGCTCTTCAACTTTATTACATTCTTACTGTTATGCAAAATACATCTAAAAGGCTTAATAATCCCGATTAGCTATAGGAACATTTTCAAGAAATATGTGATAAACAAGGCCCTGGTATAGTAAGAGATAAGCCAATGATGCCGGGTATTTATGACCATCACTTGTAATGATGGTAAAGTGACAATGCTCTTTTATTTAACATATTGCCATTTTCTGGGACATGTTTTGAAATGGTGTTAGGTGATTCACACCCCCTCAAACCATCCCACCCACTTCCCTATAATAAAGTGCAACATCGTTCTGGACTTGGCCATTAAAAGAGAATCCTAATGTGAAATGAGGCGATTGCTCTACATTTATCCATGACATGTCTGAAGTAGCTGCCCTTTCCAGACTGCTTGGTGAGAAGTGTGGCTTCTTGGAACACAGGGACACTTTGGCAACTTAAACATTACTTGGCATAATGCTTAGGTAAACTAATATGAAATGTAGATTTGTTGAACATGCTCATTTGGGTCCGCCTTAGATGTTTCACTTTCATTTGCCAGATTTACTGCTTAAGCTGATTTCTGTTTAGCAAGTATGTGTTAAGACCTATTTCACAGATCCCTTTTCTAGAGGGAATTAAATGGCTGAGAAAAAGAGGTGAACTGTATGTGGTATCTGAGAATAAATCAACTGGGAAAGTGTTAATTTTGATTCATTAAGTAGTTAGGGTGGTATGTGTTCCATTTAGAACACACAAATAATTTTATGCTAAGATTATTTTTGGAATATGAGACTATTATAGTGTGTAGCTTCTAAGTAAGTAAAGTCTGTCAAATGGAGTAACATATGAATTAAGTTAAAATTTTACTTGTAAAAATAGAATAACAAGCAAAAATATAGCTTTCTTTTATACATGGCACTCTTGCATGGTAAACATTTTCCATAACTTACCAGTATTTTAGAAAAACATTAGCAGGTGGTTTTAAACATACTTCTTTCTCTAGACAGCATTATATTAATTCAAAATGTCACTAAACCAATACAGGTTTAATGTTGTTTTTGGACAAAATAGTACAAATTTTACATTTTTATTTTTAGTAACCTGTTTGTTGTCATCTCTGACATAATCAGGTATAAATATAGTTCAGTTCAGGGTAATAATAGAGGAGGCATACACAGCAGGATCCATGGCAAATCCAATCATGACACCCCATCATACTCTGAAATGTATCCAGTGCCCTGAACTGTGTATCTGATACAGCAGTCTGACAAGTTGCTGAGGCAGGCCGTGAGTTAGTCTATATATCTCTCTGAATGCATCTTGATGTGATTTTCCAAGTAACAACAGCATACCAGTAGATTGTTAGGTTTTGCTGGTGAATACAATATTCCAGAGGTAATGTGTAGATCTGGAAAACACTTAAATTAATCATCATCTCTTGAGGCAGAAATACTCTGGTGAGTATGTTTTACCATTGAACATGTTAAACCGCTTATGCCAAAGAGGGAGGAACATTCTGCCCTAAGTTTAACAAAAGTTAAATGATTTAATAGATGGATATGGCCAACAGTGTCAAAGGCTGTAGTAATGTCAAGAAGCAGTTGCAAAGTAGGAAATCCAATATCAGCAGTAAGGGGGATATTGTATTGTTGTGAGGCCAAGATCTAGACTGAAGTGATTATGACACGTGGTTCTTTATAAGGTGCTGTATTAATGTGGTGTACATAGTACACTTTAAATAGATGACCCAAAACGAATGTATAAAATATGGTGGACGTTTGTCATGATAGAAACATTTTTAAAAGCTCTACTTCAGCAAGAACAGAACCAGAGAGAAAGAGACAGTTTAATTGAATATAAGCAATTAAAGGCTTTATGCTATTAAGTCATGTATAATGTTCCAAGTTTTTATTGTTGCACTTGGATATATTCTAAATGAAGTTTGCTTATTTTTCCCCTGTTGGCTTTTCTGTGGGAGAACTGTCTAAGGATTTGCTGTTACATTTATTAGCATTCTTAAATTGCATATGTGTGCTTGTGAGAATAAGCCCTGTGAGGGGTTGTCATGATATCCGCAGGAATTCTGAACTTCTGTCCATAGATGTCTGTCAAGAGCCCAGCAAGCCAAAATTGGTGGAAGCTGGTATGAAACATTGATGAATTGCCAAAGAACAGCCAGAGTTACACACAGTATAATAAGCTATGCATTTCTCTGTCTAAAGTAAGACTTATTTTGGAATATGTTCAACTTTAAGAAAATATTGAAAGTAATGAAATGATACAAACTAGTAGACATAAGGAGGTATATTTTATTTTTTTGTGTGAAATATTCAGACATCCTGTTTAACCCTACAGACACCTCTCTGATACTAACTTAATAACTATAGCATGTACAAGATGGAGATCTTGTAAGTATCAGAAGATATGCAGTATCAGAGGTACATTAATAGTGCAGGGCTCAGCAGTTATTCATATTTAGCTGACACACTGATACATTGAGTACGTAACTTCAATTCAAAATATTTTCAGAAGTTGAATCAAAATGCTGAACCTAAATCAGAAGACTGCAATTTTTCATTATTTAAAACATCTTTAAAGTACTAACAGGATTATTGAAATAATCCATCCATCCGTCCATTTTCCAACCCGCTGAATCTGAACACAGGGTCACGGGGGTCTGCTGGAGCCAATCCCAGCCAACACAGGGCACAAGGCAGGAAACAATCCTGGGCAGGGTGCCAACCCACCGCAGGACACACACAAACACCAAGCACACACGAGGGCCAATTTAGAATCGCCAATCCACCTAACCTGCATGTCTTTGGACTGTGGGAGGAAACCGGAGCGCCCGGAGGAAACCCACGCAGACACAGGGAGAACATGCAAACTCCACGCAGGGAGGACCCGGGAAGCGAACCCAGGTCCCCAGATCACCCAACTGCGAGGCAGCAGCGCTACCCACTGCGCCACCGTGCCGCCCTTATTGAAATAATGAATAACAAAAAAGTAATTAGCCACTAATCAAGAAGATTTTGATGAGTCTTGACAAATATGCTGAAAGAAATGCTCCAGATAAAATTCCAAAGATTAAAAAGATTACTGATGTATCTATTGAATGGTAAATTCTATTGAAATTAGTTTTTCTGTCTGTTTTCTACATTTTCCAAATTAACGATAGGTACTATATACAGTATATCATAAAAATATACCTAAATCTATATCTTAATATGTTTATGTCTTGCTGTCCTAAAATTCAAATTATAGTGAATGATTCTTGCTTAATCAATATTAAACTTTCTATTCCTGCTTTTAACACTAGAATTACCAGAGCCTACGAAAAAACTCGTATATCCGGCCCACCTTAAATCGCTTCTTAAAACCTTTCTCACCTCTCCGCCAGCGTTTTTTGTCATCTAAATGTACTGATAAAGACAAGCTGCCAGCAGCCGGCTATTCCATCCCCCCCAATGTGTAAGCACATTGTTAAAACAGAAACGGTTTACAATATTCTAGTAGCAAATGACAAAATGTAGGCATAAACTATATAATGTATGAAGCCTGAAGTCCAAAGATCAAAGAAACACTTTCACAAAAGGTACAAAAAAAAGCCACCGCCAAAAAAACCCGCCTTAGTGTGAGACATTGACATGATTTAACTATCACTGCTTCTGTGGTGTAACAGTATCAGTCGCTGACTGGGAATCAGAAGGTCATGAGTTCGATCCTGCACAACTCCCATTTGAGAAGTGTTCTTATTTTCACTATTTTAGAATAAAATGATACATTTGATTTCAGTCTGTAACAGCCGGTGTAATTTATGATATTTGTAAAGGTTAGCTTTATTTTTTTAAAATTCACTTTTCATTGTCTCAGTCGCGTTCAGGATCCATCCCTACCGCCCCCCACCTGACACTGCTGTTTTTACATAAAGACGCGCTATAGTTCTGCAGTGTATCACGATACATACGACCGCGTGTTTTTTTCCCCCAGTATTGCCAGTCCCCACGTGTTGCTGTATGCTGTTTCTTTTGTACTCCAGGACATGCAGAGGAAAGCATAGTAAAGAGCAGTAACTTCAGCGCTATATGCAATCATCAGACACTCCCCATCTGACACTGCTAAAGCTCTGCAGTGTACTTGTGACTGCATTGTCGTACCAATGCTTGCGAACTGAAGTGTCTGCATGCACTTTTCGTGGCATTATACGTGTATTTTTTGAGCATGCCCCTGTAGCTCAAACACAGGAACATATGTTGATGTAAAAGTATAACAAAACAAGTGCACTTTTATTCAAGACTATAACCGAAGAAAAAAGAAAGCAAGTTACAGTAGGTGGAATGCTAAGAACTGCTGATTTCCATTCTGTGCTATATAACTGCTAACATTTGAATCTGATGATTGCATATAGCGCTGTCTGATTTAGTGTGCGCAAGAACATGCAGGTGGCCAGTTGCTGAGTGCTACAACGCACATTTTAAAAAAAGAAATAGACAAATATATGTGACGTTTTGAAGAAATCATTTTATGACGCGAATAGTACCAATCAGAAAACATCGTCGAAGTAATGTAATATTATTTGAAAACGAACAGCGTCAGGTTGGGTGTGAAGTTATACTGGCGCTGTTTGAGTCAGATCAGAAGCCGAATAAGCTGAAAAAGCTCCTGTTCTGACTCTAAGTAAAAAAGCATGAATTAATCAACAGAAATAACCGTGATTGACATTTTAAAGTTAACGATTTACAGTGCATACCAATTTATAAATTCAATGTCCATTTGAGGAAAAAAAACACTTTCTTCAAAGCTGGGAATCGAACTCACGTCTCTGTGGCACAGTAAGGCAGTGGTGCTCCAAGTCAGCAAACAGTCCTTATAACTTATTTTTTTCAAGATCCATAACACACAGACAGACAGAGCACTGCGTAATACAGAGACAGACAGGCAGAGATATACAAACAAACAGGGAAGGCACATGTACTGAAAGAAAAAAAAATCAACATGTGCGTTGTTTCTGCAGCACTGAATGAGCTCACCGGCTCTAACATCACCCCTCCCCTGATCTGACTCTCTAAGTAACAGCGCAAGTACAGACACAAATCAAGTGCATGTGTGTACTGTATAATATTAACAAAAAGAGCAGCTTACTACTGAAAACGGCAAATATAGGAGTGAGTGGGGATCGAACCAGTACTCTTGATTACACTTGGTTTGTGTCTGTACTTGCGCTGTTACTTAGAGAGCCAGATCGGGGGAGGGGTGATGTTAGAACCGGTGAGCTCATTCAGTGCTGCAGAAACAACGCGCATGTTGATTTTTTCTTTCTTTCAGTACATGTGCCTTCCCTGTTTGTTTGTATATCTCTGCCTGTCTGTCTCTGTATTACGCAGTGCTCTGTCTGTCTGTGTGTTATGGATCTTGAAAAAAATAAGTTATAAGGACAGTTGTTCATGTTAATTGCAGTCTCAATTGTTAAAAAAATATTTTAAAAGGAGCATCCCACATGAAAATATAACGATCTCATTACCTGACAGTCCATACCAATTTACAAATTTTATGTTCGTTTGAGGTTAAAAAGAAAAAAAAGAAGTAACACTTTATCCCCAGCGGGGAATTGAACTCATGTTTGTGAGGCAGAGAAAAGCTACTCGGTCTGAGAAGCAAATCTTAGCACACTACACCACGGAAGCTGTTATATGGTGTGTGAAGCTTTTGTGGAAGTGTTTATTTGATCTTAGGAACTCGGGCTTTACACATTCTATAGTTTATGCCTACATTTTGTAACATTTATTACTAAAATATGAAAAAGTTTCTGTTTTAGCAATGTGTTTACACAGATTACTGTAGAAACGGAACACGCATGAAACGCATGTATTCCAAATAGCGATCTATTATTTCTATTCTAAAACTCCAGCAGTTCAGTCACTTCCAGGTAATCAAACAAGGCATGAGCTGGGAAAACTTAGTGAACGTTCTGCGACGGTGGGGGATGGAATAGCCGGCTGCTCGCTGCTCCTCTTAATCGGTACATTTAGAAGACAAAAGAGAGGTGAGAACAGTTTTAAGGTGGGCCGGATCTACGAGTTTTTTCGTAGACTCTGGTAATTCTAGTGTTAACCATGACATTCATCAGGAAAAGTGGATGGGAAGCAGAAGATTCTTGCTTTTAATGTGTTTTGTCATTTTTCTTTTAATGGTGATATAATCTTTCCTAATTTACAGTACATGAATGGATTGTTTCATTTACCTTTATTTGTATGTCCATTCATCTGTTTTTTCAGCATATGTCAAGGGAGACCAGAATCTATCCTGGCAGCATTGGGTCCAAGGCCTGAATCAGCACTGTCACTTTACTGCTTTTGCACAATTTTAACTTTCTTGTGTTTGTTTTGAATTAGGTGGTCCAGTATGATTACTAAAGGTTGAAGCCAATGTCTTCACTGTGGGGAAGCATGGGTTACCTGGCATCACATAAACAACAACTTATGGCAACATGATTGTCTGCCTCTGACCCACATGACAAAGGCATAGGAAAGACTTCAACCGTAAGGTCTTTTAAAATTTTACTGCTACACTAGCGAAAAATATCTTTATTTATTAATGAGAAATCTTATTAAATCAACAATTAAATCAAGAGACTAACACACAGTCACATTGCAATTTCACAGTCATCAAATTTCAGAATAGCAGTCTGGCCTAAGGCCTTTGAATGTACTTCTCTATTTATTTAAGCTTGAGCCTTGAAAAATAACAGACTTCACTTTGCTTTATTTTTGGCAAAACTTCAAAACTGTCTTAACCTTTAAATGTTTTTAGTTTTTTACAGTATCTGACATTGTCATAATATAATAAAAGAGGTAATAAAAGCAATGCCTACCTGACTTGTGTCAAGGTAACTTCAGCTGATCTTTAAAAAATACTCTTCAGATTGCCTTTTTACAATGTTTCTTCACCTGGGATTATACAATACAATACAATACAGTTTATTTTTGTATAGCCCAAAATCACACAGGAAGTGCCGCAATGGGCTTTAACAGGCCCTGTCTCTTGACAGCCCCCCAGCCTTGACTCTCTAAGAAGACAAGGAAAAACTCCCAAAGAAACCTTGTAGGGAAAAAATGGAAGAAACCTTGGGAAAGGCAGTTCAAAGAGAGACCCCTTTCCAGGTAGGTTGGGCGTGCAGTGGGTGTCAAAAGAAGGGGGTCAATACAATACAATTCAGTTCACAGAACAGAACAATTCCTCAATATAGTAAGAAATAAAAAATATAAATTTTAGAAGTACAGAGCAGAATTTATCAGTTGATGATATATCCCATAATAAGATTTGGATTTATGTAGAGTCCTGGAGTCCTCATCCTTCAAGCTGCCTCCCCCCATTCTCCATTCCACGGCTGAAACAGTGCTGGGCCAGCCAATCCGATGAAAGGACCCCTCTTTCCCACAATTCCTGCAATCCTCCATCTGGGATGACTTTTCCTTAGGCAGGCAAAACAACTTGGCAGGTGGGCCATGGCACCAAGTGCCACATTTGAGTACCGAGAAGAAAAACAGAATAAGTGAGGGTTAGTATACAATTATAACTGTCATGTTACTTATGTTTAAGTGCTAATGACTAACAACAGAGATGCAGTCTGTACAGTAATCAGCAGAACTAGTCAGGATATGCTAAACTGAAGTAGTGAGTCTTCAGCCGGGATTTAAAAGCTGAGACCGAAGGGGCATTTCTTATAGTAGCAGGCAGACCATTCCACAGTTTAGGGGCCCTGTAACTAAAAGCTCGACCTCCCACTGTTATTTTATTAATCCTTGGAATCATAACCAGACCGGCATCTTGAGATCTTAATGTGTGCTCAGGTTTCTAAGTCATGATAAGTTCAGACAAGTAAGCCGGACCTCTACCATTTAATGCTTTATATGTTAAAAGAAGGATTTTGAAATCTGCCCTAAACTTAACCGGGAGCCAGTGTAAGGATTTAAGAACTGGAGTTATGTGTTCATATTTTCTTGTTCTTGTAATAATTCTCGCAGCCGCATTTTGGATTAACTGGAGGCTGTATAAAGAACAGTTTGAACATCCAGTGAACACCGCATTGCAGTAGTCAATCCTACTAGAGATAAATGCATGAATTAGTTTCTCAGAATCCTGTTTATTTAAAAAGCGCCTTAATTTCCTAACATTTTTAAGATGGAAGAAACATGTTTTGGACAACTTTGTAATATGCGCTTTAAATGACATGCTAGAGTCAAAGATAATTCCTAGATTGCGGGCTGATTCAGTAAAATTGACTGGGATTCCCACTGAGTTAAATGATGACAAAATATTGTTATGATCAGCGTCATTCCCTCCAACAATTAACATCTCTGTTTTATCTGTATTTAAAAACAAGTAGTTCTTATTCATCCACTCCTTTAATTCACTAACACAACTAATTAAAGACAACATCGGAGAAACTTCATCTGATTTAAATGAAAGGTATAACTGGGTGTCATCTGCATACGAGTGAAAATTAACATTATGTTTCCTAATGAGAAATCCAAGTGGAAGCATGTAAAGTGAAAACAGTAAAGGTCCCAGTACTGAGCCCTGCGGGACACCATATTGAACTTCTGTGTATAATGATGGAGTACTGTCAGCACATTTCTGTACATATTGGAATCGATTTGATAAGTAAGAACTAAACCAAGCGAGCACGGTGCCTGTAAGCCCAACATCATTTTCTAGCCTGTGCAGTAAAATAGAATGGTCGATGGTGTCAAATGCTGCACTTAAGTCCAACAACATAATTACAGTGGAGTTTCCTTCATCAGAGGATATCAGAATGTCATTTACAACCCGTGTAAGTGCCGTTTCTGTACTATGACCAGTGCGAAAACCAGACTGGAATTTCTTAAATAAATTGTAATGCGTAAGGTTTGACTGAAGCTGACTGGCGACTACTTTTTCTAGTATTTTAGAGAGAAACGGTAAATTTGAAATAGGCCTATAATTATTTAGTATATGTGGGTCAAGGTCTGACTTTTTAAGTAATGGTTTAATGACTGACACTTTTAGTGTATTAGGTACTGTGCCATGCAATAATGAACTATTGATAATGTTTAGGATAGGCGCTGCAAGAACATCCATTGCACTTTTTACTAGTTTTGTTGGCACTGGATCTAGGGAACAAGTAGTGGGCTTCATTTTAGAAATTAAACTTAATACTTCCTGCTCAGTTACAGGATTAAAATTACTAAGGTGCTGAGTGCAATGTGAGACAGGGTCTGCTAAGCTAGTATTTGGTTTGTACTGTGATGCAGAGATCTGGGATCTAATATTTTTAATTTTCTCATTGAAGAAGTTCATAAAGTCTGTACTGCTAATGTCTGTTGGTATTTTGCACTGTTGATCTGAATTTCCATTTGTTAATTTAGCCACTGTTCTAAACAGTACCCGAGGATTTTTATTATTGTTATCTATTAATGTAGAATAGTATTCTGACCGAGCTTTAAAGAGGGCTTTTTTATATTTATTAACACTCTCTGTCCATGCAATTTGAAAGACATGTAGCTTTGTTGTTCTCCATCTGCGCTCCAGTTTTCAACACTCTAATTTAAGAGCTCAAGTGTTTTCATTGAACCAGGGAGAGTTTCTATGTGCTTTGATCACTTTTGTTTTAAGGGGAGCCACTGTGTCCAGAGCATCTCTCAAGGTCACATTATAATGTGATGTTAGCTGATCTAAATTGTTTTCCGTGTTTACATTTGATGTTAGCTGATCTAAATGGTTTTCCACAATTACACTCGACTTACTCAAAGTATCTATACATTTTGAAGCAGAATTACAATCTAGATGTCGCACTGTCTTTGTTTTAATCTGGGAGTGTGTTGGCAAGGGCAGGATTAAATCAAATGTAATTAAGTAATGATCGGAAATAACTTCATTTAATGGAGTAATAATTAAATTTTGAATTTCAACTTTGTAAGTTATAATTATATCTAATGTGTGGTTATGATTATGAGTTTGACCTTTGACATTCTGACAAAATCCTACTGAATTTAACAAATAAGTAAAACATTTGCTAAAAGTGTCAGTTTCCACATCAATGTGTACATTAAAATCTCCCATCAGTACTACGTGATTCCAACACCAAAGACAGATGCAAAGTGGGGGAAGAATACAAGAAAGTATTTTAAGAATTAGCAACTGAAAAATGTCTTTCTGCAATCTCCAGTAAACATTTTGAAGTGCCAGTGAGCAGCACAACAAACTGCAAGAGTAAATATCATATATCAGCACAGAAGTTGACATTGCTGAGCTTTACCACTAAGCACAAAACACACTTTCCTCTAGCACTGGCTTGGTTGCTTGCTCCTGCCCTCCTTCTCTCTGTCCATTCACCTCCATCATTTCTCTTTCTTTTCCATTCTTTTTTTTTGATCCCCTTTTCTTTGTGTTGGCACCCCCTTAAATGTCTTTGTGGGCGCAGCGTCTCAACCATGCAACGCAGAATGCCAATGAAGCAATTGAGACAGACTGCACACTTGCCTCAGGTTCCTCACCAACCTGCCACAGCTGCACGAGCATGCACACCCACAGAGACTAAGCCAGCCATTCTACAATTTAATTATTTAAAAAGAGGCCACTTATTTCCCAGCCACAGATACGCTTTACCACATTCTTCCCTCCTTTAAGCCTCCAGTTGCAATGGAGGTCTTCACGCCTCAACCAACTTGAGTCCAACTGGTTGCCCAGGTTTGCACCTTGGCCCTGTCACTGCACTCAAAACAAACTAAAGCACCAAAACAAACCCATTCATAAAACAAAACACAAGCCCCTTTCTAAAACAGGACATTAAAACACTGGTCAGTGTCTGTAGTTATCAAGTTTCTCATAATTTCTCCTAGGAACTGCACTGCAAATCTGACTATGATAAGAATTTATCTTACCTTAGAGTAGGATATGAGATGTACTTATGAAGCATCCTACACCCACTCCTAGCTAGAAGTAGGAGTTTACATTTGAGAATGAATGACGTCATAATTGTATGGCAATTCAAGCCAAAGACCGGCACCCATGATGTTATTTTGTACTGGCTTCACCGTAAAAATTGTATTATTATTCTTTAAAGTACAGGTAAAATTCCATTATATCGAACTCCCAGGGACCTAAAAAATATTTCGTTGTAACGAATATTTCATTGTAATGAGATTCTGTGTTTGTTACTATAGTGCTTTATTTAACTTGTATCCAGGTGTTTGCAATCATTTCAATAGCTTCTTTCGCGTTACTTTTAATCTCCTCCTGCTTACAAGTTATGCTGATGAGAATTTTTCTCAGCATTTCCTTGCAATAATACACTTTCAGTGTGCGAATGATGCCCAAATCCAATGGCTGAAGTGCTGCCGTGGAATTGGATGGGAGGTATTCAAAGTGAACATTATCTGAATGTGGAAGCATGTTGTGGGTAGCACAGTTATCAGTCAAGAGCAGAATCATTATTTCTTCTTCATATTGTGAGGTTTCTGAACTCTTTTGAGACCCCCCACTCCCCACCCAATGGGAACGACGCGCTGAAGTGTGTCCTGAAGCGCGATTGCAGCGTCTGTGGAAGATTGTTTGTCCATTGCTGGGGCAGGGCAATAGGAGGCTCACAGTACTGCAGTGAAGCGTCACAGAAGCAAATCATAAAAGATCGGGGTCGTGCTATAAGTCCCTGTCTTGCACCCCAAAACACGAGGCTTAGTCTCAGTACTTTAGCAAAACCAGCTTTATTCAGCTTGAAACAGGAACAGCACAGTTACTGTATTTATTGTAGCGGGATCTGCCACTCTGCTATACACAGATACAGCAGTCAGACTGGGTCGTGCAGGTCAGTGATCAAGTAATCCTGTTATCTGCATTTACAATTTACGTGCTCCTAACCCTGCATCATGCATCAAGATCTTTTCTGTTTACATTGGCAGAGAGACGCAGCATATCTTTGAGCCTGCTATTGCCCCGTACAGACGCGAAGATCGCACTTCGGGACGCTCTTCGGCTTGCTGTCTAGTTGGGGGAGGTCCCAAGAGAGTTTACAAACCTCACATTTTCTTGAATGAGTGCTGCATTATTAGGAATGTTTCTTGAACGAGCATCACTGAACCACATAAAAATGGCTTTTTCAACATCTTCAAATGCAGCAGTTCACATACGTTTGCAGCCTGATAATTTTCTAATTTTTTCGCTCTGTCTTTCAAGAAAGTTGACAGTGTCAGCGAAATTCCGAATTAACTGGCAATGTCTTTTTTCTTTTTGCAGCAATCGAGAGCTGCAAAAAATTTAAGTTTTTTTTTCTAATATGAACTGTTATCGTTTTTCCGTGTCTGCCGTTTCTATAGGAGGGTGACAATGAGTTAAATTCCAATGGATGTTTTTCAAATGTTGATGAGCAATAAGCAAAAGGTATCACTGAAACAAAAAAAGGCAATAAAAAAAAAACAGTACAAAGAAAGTTCGAAGAAAGAAAAAAAATTACAGTGTTTCTGTTTGTGGGATCGTTGTGCACAACTGAGCTGCGGCCACAGAACTAACTGCTCTGTGGATGATTCATTCTGGCATTTCAAGGTCTTTTGTCCACTTCATTATAATGAAAGTATCTGCTGAATGTACTTCGTAGTAACGAGATTTCTATAGACTCATGTCATATGGGGAAGCTGTCGGGACCATAAAAATACTTCGTTGTAATGAAAATTTCATTGTAAAGATATTCATTATAATGGAATTTTACCTGTAGTTGAAGAAGAAGAAAAATATAATAAGGCAGGATATTCTGCTAAGCTGTACATAATTGTTGCCACTTTGCAACAACATCAAGAATAATACTGTAATGACCACCAAGCCGGAAAGACCAAGAGACATACGCTAAATGAGAGCAAAGCCCTATACCGGGCATGTTTATTTAACAACAAATGTTCCATAGCTGTACTTTCAGAAGAATCACCTTCCTGCTGATGGCCACAATAAACACCCCATGAAGTACCAGTTACTGAAACTAGCCACAGCTTGCACAGTTTCTAAACTTGCGATCCCTCTTTCAGTGTTCCCAATCATTTCCCACATTTGCATGCTGTGTCCTTCCCTATGATCCTTCCTTATCTTCTGAGAGAGTTTGACAGTGTGCATTGGCTCCACACTCCTAGTTGCTATAGGGGGCCTCTTGAACCCACTACCACCGATAATGTACCCAAGGGAAGAGCTAGTGGATGAGGACACAACACACAAAAATAGTAAGTCGTAGGTGCATAAAGTGATAAAGTGCTTTTAGTAAAATAATTCAAAATGTCCCAAAACAGTGCAGTGCTCCAAAAATGTTCAATGAATAAATAATCCATAAAAATCAAGGTCGGTGTGGAGGTTAAAAACAATCCATTATATTATCCAGAAAAAGAGAGGTTAAAAATGCTTGGCAGGAAGCTGTCCATAAAAACATTAACCCTGGTGCAACCCTTTAAAAACGGACACCTCTCCAGCTTATCCTATTCAGATCTTGCAGTCTGGAGAGACATCATCCAACAGCCCAGCTGCCCATCCCATGGCGTTCCACGGGGTGCCACTGAGCCTTCACTCACTGACTCTCACTGCTTCCCTGGACTTATGAGGTGAGTCCTCTGGAGTAAATTGGATACTCCAGCTTCCAGGCTGCTCAGTAGGAGTAACCCGCAACCCCCTCAAGCATCGCCACTTCTGTCCCAGGGTTCCATTCCTGTCTGCCTGCTTCCTTTTCTCTAGCACCAGCTTGCTCACTCACTCCTGCCATCCTTCTCTCTGTCCATTAACCCTCATCATTTATCTTTCTCTTTTCCATTTTTTTTTGATCCCCTTTTCTTCATACTGGCACCCCCTTAAATGCCTCCGTGGGAGCAGCGTCTCAACTTTGCACGAAGCAATTGAGACAAACGGCACCCTCATGTGCAGGTGTGTCTTGCCCCAGTTACCTCACCAACCTGCTACAGCTGACTGAGCATGCGCACTCACAGAGATCAAGCCAGTCATTCAATTATTTAATTATTTAACCCTTAAACCGCCAGAACCAGCTATAGTCAGTTTCCAATGCAATTTGCCAGCACGCCGGAGCCAAGTATATTCGACGACATACATTCATTGAACACCGCAACCGGCTATAGTCGCTTCCCAATGCAATTTGCCAGCACACCGGAGCTGATCAGTCAGTGCCGTACATTCGTTGAGCAGCCAGCTCATGACCACTGCTGGCCCCGGCAGCACTGCAGAATCACTGTCCCTGGGATTCAGTTGCTGCACTAGACGAGCCTGCAAGCATCAGCACTTACCTGTGTGTGCTTGCATGCAGCCAGTTCAAGCGCAGTTGGCTCGGTGATTTACTGAATTTCATCAATGGCGTCAGTTGCACCTTGTACATATAATAATAGATTGTTCCAGTAGTTTTTTAAATAGTTTTTACAGTTCTTTGGCAGTGTGTGAAATTATGCAGTGTTGCAGTAATTGTCATGCTCTTTGCATGAAAAAAAATGTGTTCCATTAAAATTTCACATTTTCTTTGTGAATTGTGACGTTTACTTAAAAAGTGCAGCTAAAAAGTATTTGGTGTCCAGGGGTGCATTAACCCCCAAGTGTGTGGTGGTTTAAGGGTTAAAAACGGTCCACTAATTTCCCAGCCACAGACATGCTTTGTCACATACCTCCCCACTTAAGCCTCCAGTTACAATGGAAGGCTCCCGCCTCAAACAACTGAGTGGAACTGGTTGCCCAGGTCTGTGGCTTGGCCCTGTCAATGCATGAAAAACAAATAAAGGCAAAATAAAAAAGCACTAAAACCAAATAAAAGCAAGATTCTGGGATCTACCATTTTTGTTTAAACTCTCCAGTTGCATCCCCTGTGAAAACTAGGGTATAATTTGGGACAATTGAGTATGCGCTTGCCATGTTAAAACAGCTTTGCTGGCATTTTGTTTGTATGCACATGAGAAGTATTCCAGTAGTCAAGCAAAAACAGTGTTGAAGAGTCCTACTCTATTCTTTGCTAGAACTATGGAATACCTGTCACACAACTCCATCACAGTTCCACTAATGACATTGTTTAAATGAGACCAGTCTTATTTTAAGCAACTGATCCAGTATCTACCCATCAATGTTGGCCTGGTACCTTTAACCACCAGTATGGGCATATTCTTTATATTTTACCCATAATGTGATGTTTCCTATTAGTGAAAGCATTGCGTTAGTGTAAGTCTTCAAAGTAAACTTAGCAGGGCTTAATTTTATCTTTTTATTTACAAATGTACAATTTCTCAGTGGCACCTGTATCAATCTCCATTTTCACTCTGACACTATTTATACTCACATATACATAGAATGGCTTATTACTGTCTCCGGTTGTCTCAAAGGAAAATAATTCAGTTCCTTGTATGTTACCTTTGAAAACCGGGTTGCAATCTGTAGTCAAATCGGCTTCTTGGCCTTGTATGTCAAACTATTTGATGGCAAGACTTTCATCTCCCTTGTGCTGAGACGCCCTGCAAACGAGCTGTCCTGTCTGTATCATTCACGAAGGTTCCCACATTTGCTGAAGGGTTTCAGAGAGGGTGTACATTTCAGCAATATCTAGGTGCCTCATCCACTTTGTGGGTTTATGATTATTTTGGCCTTCCTGGTATGTACAGCAGGCACAAGCAATATGCCCTTTCTTTCTCACTCTTTCTGTTTTTCACTTGCGGCACTCTAAGTCTTTATATCTACTATCATCTGGTGTCTTTATATCTACTATTATCTGGCAGGTGATCCTTGCCATTGCATCGATAACACTTTCCCTACAACCTCTGATTTCTTTGAAGGGCATTTAGTTTTCATGGTCATCTTTGCTTTTAAGTTGTTAGTTTTAAACATCCTCTGAGCAAATTGTTGTGTACTGTTCTTAGTCACTTTCTATATTAATCCCATTTCAATTGCCAGGTCTAAAGTCAAATGTTTGGTGTGAGATGTATTCAACAACCTGCCCCATGGCTCTGCACGTTTAACTCCACATACAAATCTATCACACAGTGCTTCATTCAAAAAAGGCCCGATTTTGCAGGTTGCCTCTAAATTTCTCAGAACAGCAATATACTCATTTACTGATTCTCCATCCAATTGATTTCTAACATGAACCTTGCATCTCTCTGCAGTAAAGTTTGTTCTTGGCACATAGTATTTTTTCAAAAGCTCTACTTGTTCCAATGGGGCACATAAGTCCATCAGCAGACGATGTGCTTTCTTTCTGTCTACTGTTCGCAAATACCATTTTTCAATTTTCTTAAAACATTGATCCAACCTTCCTAAACTGGCTTCAAAACTTTCCTCACTTTGTTTGAAGTGAAAATCTTCTGGCTTATCATATTACGCTCACTCCTATCCGCTTAAGCACCAAAAAGGAAAAAGATGTCTCTCTGTTCAATTCTTCCATCTGCTGCATCGATGAAGTTGAATAAAACCAATTCTGTTTCTTTTGGCAAAACCATAACCATCCAATGCTTGTCGCCACTGTCCTGTGTTTTTTCACCCACCAAGGGCGTGGTGCTTTTCATGATTTTATGCCCAAGACATGGACGGTAGACTTTTCATTCAAATAAATTTTAATTTATCTTAATCCTCAGAGATGTTCATTCTTCTGTTTTTAAAACAAAGTTCCCATTCCTCTTTTCAGATCAATCACAAATGAGCATTTGCATTCTGAGTTTTTTTGCTCAGACACTGCAGTTTTCTTACCCTGAGATGCCTGATAAATATGTGCACAGGTTTTGAAGTCTCGTTCCCAGTTTTTATGGTGATTTTCTTTCATTCTTCATTAAAAATAGAAATCAGAAAAGAGGAATGCTGCTTCCTACACCTCACCCTTATTACCCCCTAGGGTGTTGCTTTGTCATACCAAATTTGAACTTGAAACTACATTAAAAGAACAGCATATTTTTTACATTGTCAATGCATGCTGTGCTAATACAGTTCCAGAGGGGCATAAAAAGTGAAAGTTGTGCTAATCATTTAGGCAGCAGAGAAAGTATGATCTCACACCTGTTTAATATTTGCCTTTATGAAGAACCAATCCATCTATACTAGAAACCTCTAAATCTGAATCAGGAGCATGAGGGGCTCTAGTGCCTGTCCTGGCAGCATGACAAGCCAGCCAGAAAATGACTGAAAAGAAAACATCAGGCAACGGCTGAGCACACTCCTGCACTCATTTACATAGGGCTATCTTAAACTCACCAATTAGATAGATAGATAGATAGATAGATAGATAGATAGATAGATAGATAGATAGATAGATAGATAGATAGATAGATAGATAGATAGATAGATACTTTATTAATCCCAAGGGGAAATTCACAGAAATTAACCTAGTACATATGTCTCTGATTGAGGAAAATTCTAATATCCAAAGAAAAGCAGTCATTTATCTGAATGTGCCTTCACCCATATTTATTTTGATGCAATGTACATACTTCCCTCAACCAGTCATCTCCAAATATATAACTACAATCATCATACAAATACAAAAAAGGGCAATCGAACTAAAGGAGACCGTGCAGTAAGCAAAATTTAGTATCACCTTACATGAAATTGTTACAGTTTCTTTTCTATTTTGGTGCTCGCTAACGTGATATGATTTTAAATGTTTTAAATGGTTAGTTTCCTAATAATACCAATACAATACAAAACTCAGGAGCACTCTTTCACGGAAGGCAGACTTTCATCATCTGCTGATTGGTTTATAAGCCCCTTGGTTTGGTAGTCACAGGACACTTCACTTTGCACAGTGCTATTCTGTAATTGACTGTAGAAGTTGCTGTTCCTTAGTATCCTTGTCAAAGAATCAAATAACATTTGGTAACAGTTTAATGGAGAAGAATCTGGCTCAGTAGTTTTATTTGTTTATTTACTTATTTTTGCTTTCCTCCTTTTGATTTTTTTTATGTCCTGCTACTGGATTATCATTAGTGGGAAAAGCAGAGTAGCCTGTTTAAATGATACTTTGGTATTTTCCTAGATAAAAGTATTTTTGCTCACAATAAGGACAGATAGAACTTTATTTATGCCCAGGTAAAATTTGGCTTTTTACAGAAGTTCTTTCAATGAACAAATAAATAAATACACATATACACACACTAAAAAGGGAGAACAAATTTTAAAAGAAATTAAATAAAACAGTGAGACATCAAACAGGCATATTGCTGTTGATATAAAGGAGCCCCAGTAGCGTTTCTTGACACACTTCTGCTGAATAATTTGTTGGCTGAAAGGCCTCTGTGTTAGTGTGTCAGAGAGAGAATGTGCAGCTTTGGTGATAATGGCACTCAGTTTTGTTTTAATTTCTCTCCTTTATTACTACCTCCAAGGGTTTCAGAGTGTGTCCCATAACTGAGCCTGCCCTTTAAATTAACTTGTTGATTTAACTGGCCTCCCTTGAAGTGATGTTACCAGCCCAGCACACCACAGCATGAACATCCCACTGGCCATCACGGAGTTATAGAAGATATTAAGGATGTCACACAGTCTCAGAGCCTGTTCTGCCCTTTCTTATATAGTTCCTCTGTGTTTTGAGACCAGTCCAACCTGTTATTGATGCGGACCTCCACACAACCTCAACATCCACTCCTCAATTAGCGAGTGGGCATAGGGACTCTTTGGTGTGGTGAAAATCTATAACCAGTTCCTTTGTTTTGCTGAAGGATGAACACTATTTTGCTATATGAAATTGTTTTCTTAAGTGAAGTATGTAAAAATTTAAAAAAGGTTTAAAAATACCATGCTTGTTCTTGCACTTTAATATGGAGTCTACTGCACATCAGTCCAAATGTCCAGTGTTTTTGGCCATGATCCTCATGAAAATTCAGTTTCAGCAAATGTTAATGTGACTTGTGTCCCCAAAACTAATGGTATAATTATGAAAATGTTAGCATTTCCTGATCATTGAATACTGTTTTCCTTAATGTAGACCTATTCCATTTTCATACTGCTGAAATACTCATAAAAAAGATGTGGCAATTGAAATAATAATCTAGACAAACATATGTGAAAAGTGAGTTTGTTTGTTATGACCCAAAGCAGTTAACTTCTTCAACACTTTCTAAAAAAAATGAAGAAATATTAATACATGCATACGCTCATCATCAAATTTATCCCATTCTTAATAAGATCATTTCTTGTGATGGCTATTTCCCAGAAGCATATTATTGGCCTGTCTTTAAAGGCCATCCTAAACATGCAGTTTGTCATGATTATTCAAATGGGTGGTCTTGTTTAGTGTTTATGTGACAACTCACTACTTTCCAAGTAAGTGTCTTTGTGGCCCACCAAGGGATGGGTGGGGGTTCGCCCTTAGCGAATCAAGTGTGATCATCCAAATGCTTTGCCTTTGGTGGATCGTGCATGATCATCAGTGTGGAAGGGGTGCGGTGGTTTTGCTGGGGTCGAACATGATTGTCAGAAAAGTGACCCATCGCGACCCACTGTGCAACCCTCTCATGACGCATTGTGACGCACTGCACAGCCCACTCGTGACACAAACATGACACACTTCATCAGCCACTACCATTAAAAACAATAGCAACTCACAACCTCTGAAGCACTGGTCTAATCTATTCACTTTTTATTCTTTTTTGCTCAGCACTTCCTATAATGATTTCTGGAAGAGACAATGCCCCTTTTTCACTAAGAATTTATTTTGTCAAACACAAACTGAGTGTAATGTTTATGGTATATACAAAATCTATTAATAGTTTACAATCCTTGAAGCGTCCTTTGACAACAATTGAAAAGATACTGCATAATGTATATTGTTAAATATGTGTCTCCTGACAGCATACAAACTGAGAACCAATTTTAATAGGAGTTCTTAACAAATAAAGTGTAACATTGAAATGCTGCAATTTTCGTTTACTTGTTTGTGGAGTTTAAAGGTTCACTTAGTGAATATCCAAGGGGTACCCAGGTACTCCAGCCCAATCAGTTTCTCTAACTATAACCTTTCAAAGACAAGCAGGTTGATTGGAGACTTAATTGGACAGTGTGAGTTTGTGCATACAGTACAATCCCTCTTAACCGGCCACCTTGGGGACTGGACCCATGGCCAGTTGCCGTTTTGGCCGGTTAATCCGACGAATACCTATTTTCATGTAGAAAAATATTTCTAAGGTATGTACTGTACCTCTTCGACGTTCCTGAAGAAACCATATCCACAAGGCTTCATCCACGATTTCGTACATGGGTTTTTTTCTCGTACAACGACTGGACAGTGTGGTGTAGCAGGTCCACAGCTCAAGTCAAAAAGGCCACTTTTTAAATAAATAATTGCTGCACTTGCGGCTTAGCGAGTATGTGTGGCCAATCGGAATTCGTGATGCGGGCGATCCTAGCTTAAGTGCACAGGTGAGGAGTCGTCTGCATCGTGATAAATAGAAGCGCGAGGCGGCTAGGAAAGAACAGGAGGTTAATGGAGAAGGAAGCAGATAGAGGAAAGCCGGTGCAGGAGAGCGAACGAGCGAGAGCAGATTCAATGGAGCAAAGACAGGCAGCTGGGAGGTGAACCCCTGCAGATGAGTGTTTGGCCGACACTCGGTCGGGCTGAAGAAAGCAGTCGCTCCAGCTGAGTGATCATGGAGTTGGAGTAACCGGTATTGAAGACAACTGGCCATCGAAAGGCAGCGGCAGTCGTGGAGGCTTTGGGCTGGTTTAGCCCCATCATGAGCGCTCTGGCCACCGTGGAAAGAACCCAAGTCTCGATCCGGATGGAGCCCGACGTAGCCAGGGATCGGAGGGCTACCATACCAGTGTGGAAGGCAGCTGCACCTGCAGGTAAGGCGACTCCCCTGTTGTGAAGCCTGATGTGAGAAGCAGGGGAGCCGCCAGATAGAAAGAAGAAGGCACCGTGGAAAATTCATAAAGGAATATGTAAACGGAAATCACTCTGAAAGTAGGAGCCCCCTCACCTTCCAGGAAAGAAGGAAGTGCATTCATATAATATAAAGAACTCAGGATTAAAAATTTTTTAATTTTATTTTATTTTAACAGGCCGGTTAATGTGAGGCCAGTTAAGAGGGATTGTACTGTATGTGAATTTCTAAAGAAAACACTTCAGAAGATACTCTATTTGTATCATTTGATGCATTCTACAGAAAACACTCTTTAGAGAAAATGATAACATTGAGAATTATATTCTTTTTCACATAGCTTTCTTTTTAATTTGAAGTAACATCAAGTATTGTAGCAACTTTGTTTATTAACACCTGGGGTCATCCACATAGACACAGTACATTGAAGCAGCAAGGTTATTAAAACCACATGTGATTTTCAGCTGTCAGATGCAATTCTGCTGTGATTGTTTTTGCAACAAAACTTTCAAAAGCTCTTCCGGGTCATTTGTAATTCTGCCTGACCTTTAGTTGCCTGGCTGTGTTGTGTACTGTGTAAAGAAAATTGAGAGACCTTTCACAGTGGCAACAGCACAGACATATCTACTAAAATAACTCTTCTCTGAAAAGTATTTGTGCTGTACAGTGGCGGGCCGTCAGGGCCTGCAAGGCCTTCTCTGCTGGCCTAAAAAAATATCTGAATCACAAACTGATGTTAATTATATTTTGTCCATGAATACTTATTAAATAATTCCAAATAGTCTGTCAGCTTCCTTTCATAGCTTTTCCAATGGTTGTGCTGCTTCCAGACATGTATTTTTGTATTAAAGCATTTAACTAATCATATTTCAGCCATCATTTGTTGCCAGGCAGGATCAAAGTTAAAGAAGTCTGCCCAGAGGCCTTCACAATCCGTTCTGCAGGCCCTCTAACACAAAATAAATGTCGATTAAACTGTTGCTTCAAGCAATCAGATTTTGAGTTGGTTTTACTAGGGCCCTCTAGCAGGTGTACGGCAGCGTCACCGTATTCAGACCCGTTGATTGGATAGGATGGTGCGGATGGTGTAATAGAAAAATCTGAATGAGAGCATCATGGGGCAGCTGTACACATTGGTATGTTTGGCGGTGACCATTCCTGTGTCCACTGCTTCTGTCGAGCGGACATTTTCAGCCCTAAAGCGAATTAAAACTTATGCCAGAAATACGACAGGGCAGGTTCGACTTTCAGCATTAGCTTCGATGCCGATAGAAAGGGACTTTGTGATGGAACTGAAGCGCACGGATAATCTGTACGACAGAGTAATTGAATTTTTTTTTGAGGAAAGAGAGAAGGATGGATTTTGTTTACAAATAATCCGAATTTTTGGTGAGTAAAATGTTGCAAGTTTATGAGTTATTATTGATGTTTTTTATGTGTGTCGCGGGCTGTAGCTGCAGTAGAAAGGAACTTGTTCACCCCTGGTTTGTCTATTCAATAAAGGCATTTATTGTGGCTATAGGAGTTATCTATCTGCGATGCAACGGCTCTTTATACTGTATTTCTGCATATTAAGATAGTTTTTATAACCATAAATTAGTTTTTGAGGGGCGGGTTGATTCAGACAGAGCACTACTGAAGGCCTAGGTGTGAAATACACGGTCTGCCACTGGTGCTGTATATGTACTCATTCCTGTGGCTCAAATAAGACTTATTTTGTTTAAGTCATATACTGTAACGGAAATTTCTTCAAAGTTTTATCCAGATATAAAACAAAGAAAAATTATTGCAATGGATGGTATTGAACAATAAAATATGCTATAATCTCAAGCCTTGTATCCAGCAGGAGGTGCTAGCTTCCTTGTTGGAGTGAGTTCTTTTTTTAATTGCGCAATGTTACATAACCAGAAACTATATAGATATAATACTGTATAAAAAGGCGATACCCCTTCCTTAGTGATACGGTGGTAAGAAATCACATTGGAGAAATAACTTAGCTTTGTTTAATGATGGTTTACGCTGCATAACAGACGAAGGAAGCCATGACAAGACCTTTAGGAGTGGGGACCCGAGGTAGAGAGTCTGCCATTTTCATCACTGCATTGATTTTTCGGATCGGATGATGGTATCTCCCATCTGTCTGTTGGCTGCAAAGGTGTGCCGGGCAATGTTCCAAGGCTTTATACTCTTTCTTCATGTGCAAGCCCACACTTAGGTGAATCATGCCATTCCAAATAAGGCAAAGAGGATACTATTTCATGCTGAGTTTGACACACAGAAATAGTATACAATGCCCATTTTACAGTTGTTCCTGTCTTGTCTTCTAATGCTTGCCTAGCAGTTCTAAATAATGAGCTGATAAATCTGGCTTTGTGTTAGCTGTGCATGTGAGTAGAAAGAAAAGTAGATTTATAAAATATTTTTATATAGAGGACAGTGACATATTAAACTTATGTTACAAGCCTTAAAATATCTTTGTAAATATAAGGGAACAACATAAAAATGAAATAGTGCAGCAACAGGAAAACCAGTGACCTCACTTCCTGCTCCAGCCCCTTGGACACACTCATTCCTCCTCAGCAGCTATAAAAACCGCCACTTTTCCCTCACTTCTCAGTCCCATTTTGGACACAGTCCGAAATGATTACTCGGATCCATTGAGACTTACTATATATTTTTCTTCACAGGAATTCAAATATATGGGGTGGATCCCCAAACATTTTTTGTCTCTTTTGTCTTTCATACAATGGTCAGCCAGTACCATTCTCATTGCCATCATTATACAATACCATTGAGAGCATGCACCATCACAGTCAGAAATGTGTGTATAACTTAATTCAAAGTAAAACTGTTTCACTTTACAAATAATTTTGTAAAACTACTGTGTTCCGTGGCCAGCAAAATTTGTGAAATTGACACAGAAAGAAAGGTGTTTAACTCCTGTCTTGAGTGCCTTCCATGGCTCTTGTGCAAGCAGGATGACTGTCCCAAAGCCTGTTACAGTAACCAATCAGCAAGGGTGAGGTGAACATGACCAATTTACCCCCACTGAGGTGATGTAACATGATTCACTTGCCATTGTGGTCTGTGAGAAGATGCATGGAGAGGTGTGTGTATGTAGACATGAGTGAGAGTGTATTCTGTTCTACAATGCTGTGGTTTGTAGCAGTAGAAACAGTATCTACTCTGCTGACAGTGCTGTTCTGACTGAAACAACCCTTTTAAAGGTTGCAATGGATGGCCAGGGTCCTTTTCCGGCTGGGAGGCCATCATAGTGGAATGATTGAGGGAGCAGATATACACAGGGCACTGCCTCCCCCGGAGTGCTAGATCAGAGCCCACATGGGTTGCAGTCGCACCTTGGATCTCCGCTGGGCTCCGTGGGAGTTGGAGTCTAGCACAGCCCTATTGGTTTCCTTGGCAGCTGCCAGGGGGAGATGCAGAGCCCTACTCTGAGCATTCACCACACCTGGGAGTAATTCCAGACCTCTCTAATGAGCCACCTGGAGTACTCCCAGGTGCAGCTTAAAAGAAGCCTGAGTCGGAAGGGAGACAGCTTGGAGGACGAGAGAGAGAGAGAGAGAGAGAGAGAGAGAGAGAGAGAGAGAGAGAGAGAGAGAGAGAGAGAGAGAGAGAGAGAGAGAGAGAGTACTGTGGTTATTAGTGCTTTATTGCACTGTGCTGCAAGTAAGCATTCTCTCTGAAAATAAAGGTGGGTTGTACTTGGAACGTGTGCTTGGTGTCTGTCTGCCTCAGGTTTGTGTGGCTGGTGTGCCCCCTGCAAACCACAGGGTTAATCATTTATTGTGTTGATTTGCAGTTTTGTCGGTGACAGAATCTTAAATTTAAGAAGATCAGGCCCTGACATATTCCTTGTTTATATTTAGCTTTCTTCTCTCTGTACAGTTCTGTTGTGATTTTTGTTAGGAGAGATTATTCTGCATCCAGTTTCTAGTTTATTATTTTGTCATTTTAAATTTTTTTAGAGGGTTTCACATTTTACAATTGCAAAATCACATGGAAAACAAATTTGGAGTCAGTTTCTGTATGTGACACAAATCGTTCACTCAACACTGATCACAAGGTGTGCAATGTGTTAAAATAAGTGCTATGAAGAAAAATGAAAATGTTTAAAGAAATGGTTTAACTATTGTGACCAGTAGGGTGAGATGCAGCACCCCAAACCCAAGACACAACTTCAACAACATAAGTCTCAGTTTAAATAAAAGGCTTATTAGCACAAAAACCCTACAAAAAAAGGCAAAAACGACACAACAACAATTATCTTCTTTTTCTTTCTCCTTCCATTCCTCCAGATGAGCTTTATCCTCTTCCACCTAACTCCAACATGCCTGGATGAGATGAGTGACTTCTTTTATTTTGGACCTGACAGTACTTCCACTGTTAGGGTGTAGCCCATTGGAACCACTCCCAGGTCAAAATGAAGCCCCATAAAGCAGGGATTACTAATCCCAGCATCTCCCATTGGCAGCCCCCATGAAAACCAACAGGGCTGCCCCACAGGACTGCAGGTTCTGGAATGCTCTGTGGGTGTCCATGGGAATCCTAGCCTAGGGATGGTGCCATCTGCCAGAGCAGCATCATTCAGAATCTAGCTGAATGCTGAAAAATGCTATAAAGGAACAAATAAACTTAAAAAAGAAGTACAACAACAGCTAAAACAAAGAACTTACCTTGCACTGCTCCATTCAAAAAACACAAAAACAAATTAAGTCTTACAGATGTTCAAGGAATAAAAATGAGCAACAAATGGTAAAAATATCACCCATGTATTTACAAAAGAATAATTAAATTGAATATCTCAGACAGATAAAAAAAGTCCTTCTTTGAAACTGAAAAGTCAGAATAGTTTTATCATTGTTGTGAGAAAAATTAACACTAGAATTCCCTGAAGTGTATGAAAAAACTCATAATCCTGGGCCACATTAAATTCCTTCGCACCTCTCCTCATCAGCATCTTTTGTTTTGCAAATGTGTTGATCAGCACAAGCTGCAAGCAGCCTGCTATCCTATCCTGAAGTCAGTCACAAACTTCTCCCAGCTCAAGTCTCCTTATCTGGGTGAGAGGTGCCTGAAGTTGTATAGGGTAAATAATATATCGCTATTTGGAACACATACATTTCATGTGTGTTCCGTGTCTACAACGATCTATGTAAATGTAGGATGACACGAAATGTGAGGCAAGAAATGCTGAACACATACCTAAAACAGAATGTTTTTCCATGTTATACTAATAATTACATGAAGTGTATAATGTGTGAAGACTTTAGTCCAAATATTAAATAAACACGTGTGCTTTTATTCAAGAATATAACCAAAGACAAAAAAAATCATTCAACTTACATGTTGCTGTCAATTAGTTAAAAACCCAAGCTCAAATGTCAATTGACAGAAAGTTGGTACATACTCTTGGATGGTGCAGGGGTAAGAGACTGCTGCCTTACAACCAAAAGGTTCTGGGTTTGAGTCTGGGCACTCCCCGTTTTGAGTGGTGAATTACAAAAACATAATAAAAGCATACATTTGATTTGGCGGAGGGGGGGGGGGGTGGCATTGATGGGATAGCAGGCTGCTTGCTGCTTGTGCTGATCAATACATTTGCAAAACAAAAGACGATAATAGAGAGGTGCGAAAGCAATTTAAGGTGGCCCAGGATTACAAGTTTTCAGGGATTCTTGTGTTAAAGACACTACTAATAAATACTGCACATTGATCAGACGTGCAAGAAACAGTTTTACAATACTTCATACATGTGACAACTACATTGTAATATTGCAATGTGTTTTAAATTTTAATTTTGTCTCTTTGGGATGTTTTTTTTTCTATCAAAATTTTAGTCCTACTCTTTAATTTCAATTACAATTTGTTCTCTTTTAAGCTGTGTTGTTTTTAATTTTTAAATTACGCTTTTTGAATGGTTTAAATTACTATAATGAGGAATAAGGAAATGATGCTATAAATATGGTGTCAATTTCAGTATGAGCTACCTTTAGTTAAATACACAATATCTTTAATATTAGTATAGTCAGCTTCATGCCTACATAGGCTCAAACACTAGGTTACATTTCAATTTGCTTTTGTCCTCCCTCCTGTTCCTGTTCCTGGTTACTTGCTATTATCAGTTTCCTTCGGATTCAGCGGGTTGGAAAATGGATGGATGGATGGTTTAGATCTCTGTCTGTCCTGACTTCATTCAGTCTACATTTTTCATCTTCTGTTCATGCTTCTTTCTTTCAATAATCCTTGGTCAAGCACATGTGCCTTAATATACAATAATACTATGATCACTGCTACTACTACTACTACTACTACTAATAATAATAATAAAAATAATACACATGTTCCAGAAGTCACTTCAAAATGGGAGAAGTAACTAACAACTGGAAAGTTGCAAATGTGACTCCAGTCTAAATGGGAGAAAAAAAGTCTTAATTTTGTAGTATGTAAGAAAAAAGTACAATTAATAATAAATCACAACACTCTTTTATTAAAGTAATATTGCAAATAATATCAGATTCTAAGTGTTTAGCATGATATTCCAATTTGTACAATCTTTTTGAACACGCAACTGGAATAGTAGACATAAGCAAAGCATAGATCATAATTTACATAGGCTTTCATAAACTATTTGACCCGATTTTAAGGGTGGAAAACATTGACATTGGGGTAGCTTGTGAAACTAGATTTGTAGATGGCTTAGCCACATATAAACAATGTAAATTAGATGAGGTCATCAGTCAAGTCTCTTGAAAATCAATGAGTGTGCTGCAACTTATTGTGATTCGTTGGAAAACATGACATCCTAAAAGACAAATTTTAGCAGTGAGGACAAGAGATGAGATGAAAAGGGCCAATGCAAACGTGGGTGAAAATGTCTTAAATGGGCCAGGCTTAAAGCCAGAAAGTCGGAAATTCAAATTTCAAAACACAAAATCCTTTCCATATTTAGCTGAGGAACTCTGCCCTTTTTGTTTGGTTTGTCACTTTGGTCATTTAAGTTTAGCAGTTACAAAATCATTATTTTTGAAACTGATCTATCTATATATCTATCTATACGGTGCCTAAACAAACAGGAAAGCCTGCTCCATCACATGACTAACCCTGGTCACACTGGAAGCTGTTATAGAAAATGGAATGGTTAAAAAATTTAATGCCATCATGAAAAATCCCATTCATAACCTCCAGGAGGCGCTTTCTTGGAGCACTTTTAGCCACAGGCAATTCATTGTATCCTCTTGGCATTCCAAAGTGAATACTTGTACGCTTTAAGTTCATTTTGCAATTTTTAGACAATATACATTAATCAATACATCTATTGTTTGATTACATCATTTTTCCTGTGAGTCTGTATCGTTCTTTTTTTATGCTTCTACTGTTTTATACATCTAAATTTCCCCTTTTGGGATTATGAAAGTTTATCTAATCTACTTTAAACTAATTTATAACATATATGGGTGTGTGTTGGGAAGATTACTTGTTAAGTCACTTTACGCTTGTTGCCTTACATGATTTTGTTTATGTTCATATAAGTACACTCACAAATTTTTAAAATCTTTCCAATTTTTATTTTCATTATTATTGATCAATTATGACTGCTATTATATACCTATTTAGAACTATTGTTTTGTTTTATTTCTAAGATGATTTGTTTAGTTTTCATTAATATATACATATTTTTCTTGCTTTGCATAATCATTTCATTGTTTTATATATACAAGATATTCTACCCTAGCCCTCATTTATATTTATTTTGTTCTTGATGTTATGCATAGTCACTTCTGTGTTTGATATCTTTTTATTATAGAAGTTTCTGATATTGGACTGGCTGTGTGTCCTTGTATACAATTTCCTTATTAGAGACTGTTATTTTTACATCCACATTGATAAAGACTTAAATTACCTTTTTGTGATCAACTATATTTTTACTATTTGGAATTGCTTAGTCTTTTGTCTTTTAGTCTTTGTAGTTTTGCCTAACATTTCATGCAACTAATAAGGCTATTAAAGTACCAACATTAGGGCACTGTCAGCTTAAAATTTAGCTATCAATACACATCAACAAAGGTAAAGTAAACTGCACAGAGGATGACGCATGATATTACTGAAGTTAAATCAAATACAATAGCAGATGTAAAAACACTGAACTAAACATTAAGACCTGAATTACAAATGTGAAAATGTAAGTGGTAAACCACCAGATATTAAAAACAAATAGTATAGGTTACAAAAACTGAAAAATAAAATCATTTTCAGAGTTATACAGAAAGTCTTTTTTAATGAGTTTAAACTTACAGCTTTTACCAGCTTTTCTGCAGCAGTGGAAGTTATTCAGATCTTGAAAATTAATGACAATTCCTACTGGTTTCCTGATTTTTGTTGATTACTTACAAACCTTTTGTCTGTATAAAGCAGTGCTGGAACAAAGTGGGTTGCTACTCCCTCTAAAGCATCTTGTGGAGAATATTGCACTGTATTTTGCTGTGATAATAGCAAGGGCATTTACAAGGGAAAACAGACAAACCATTATGACCCTGGAAAGCGTAGATCCTTCCTTTAGAGAAATTGCAAAGAAAGCAAATTTTTCAATCAGTAGAGTTTCCTACTCCAGCAAAAGAAACTTTGAAACTGGAGGAACATCTGACATTAACAGGTCTGGCGGACCCAAAGCCACCACTGAATCAGAAGATAGGTTTCTGAGAGTTAATAGCTTGCGTGACTTGTGCCTCACAGGGCATCAGCTTCAAGCATAACTTAACTGTCGGCAAAGTAAATAAGTCTCACCTTCAACAGTGAAAAGAACACTTTGAACTGCAAGCTTGACAAGTTGAGTGTCAGAAAGAAAGCCATTGCTAAAATTTCTAAGTAAAAGGCTTCCTGTGCCAGGAATCACTGCCAGCCTCAATGCACTCTGAAGTTAAAGAATAGAACAGATAAACAATTGGAGATATCGATACTGCACAGCTGTTACATTTCATAGGCGGCTATCACTAAATGACATTACTGTTCAGCTTTTGGTGCAGGCTCATCTTGTAGGGTTGCCTTTATGCGAACGTAAAAAGAGAATGGCACAAGAAGAGTCCCACTGACACAGATGTGATACATTCTGTGGTTTAGTCTGCCATACTGGTGCACATACTGTACTTGAGTGCTGGACTAAATAAGGAAAGAGGACAGCCTTGAACTGGGAAGGAATGGAACAAATTATTTGTTTTAGTATAAGGGCAGATTATGGTGTCTCAAACATATTTAAAAAGTCAGTCTTATATATATATATATATATATATATATATATATATATATATATATATATATATATATATATATATATATATATATATTATAACTATATATGTTTTTTATTTATTATTATATTTATTTAATGTGCACAGCAGTATACACCCAAGTGAATCTAATTCCAATAAAAAGAAGTTAATAAAGTAAAGGACACACAATTCTTCCATCATTTACATTCATCTCCTTGTAAATTATTCAGAAAGAGACTGCTATTGTCAAGAATCAATTTCAATTAAATTCAAGACCAGCCAAATTCATCTTTGCCATGCCATGGTTTTATTTCCCCACACATGACCTGTATGTTTTCAATGGCTTTGCAAAGCACGTACTGTATGGAGATTTAATTTCAGAGGCTATATCAACAATGGGGAGTTTGAGACAATGTCAAATGCATAGTTCTCATTCTTGATCTTGATTAAAACTGGAATGTCCAAACTTTTTTCACAATAGTCTCATATTCTTGTTAAAGCAAATTAATTCAAAAAGTATTTTCACAAATTTCATTGCTTCCAGTATATTAAAATGTGACCAGATTTGGGAATTTGAAGTAGATTGAAATTCTGAGTAAGGAATTAATTTGTGTTTTTACCAGAAAGATCTCAGTTTCATAAATTTGATCATATAGAGAAGAACATTACCGGGCAGTGAACATTTAGCTTGCAATTGTAATAATTTAGTTACCTTAGCTACATTAAGCACACAAATTGAATGAGATTTTGGAATATCTTTTAAAAGATTGAGGTTCTTGCCAAACAATTTCTGTTCATGTTAATGCATATATATATTCTAATAACGGAAATGTCTTCACAAAAATCTTATATAATTAGCGGTTAGTACTAAAGCAGCATTTTATTGTTAATTACCTTAGTACAGACAGCTTAAATATAAATATCTTCTATTAAAGTTTAAAAAAGATTAACAAAATGGTGCAATAAGGCTGCATGGCATCCAATGATATATTCAGTGCCCAGCAATACAAGTACCAAAATACAACAGAAAGAAGATAAATAAGTTAAAAATAAATTCAAAAAGAGTCCCACAGGCAAATAAAAATATACACTACCGGTAGTTCAGAGACCACTAGATCCTGTCTCTTATAAAATATAAAAGATATTGTTTTTTGATGTCACAAAGAATCTTTATTTTTTTTATATCTACAGAAACTGTTAAGTATGCTTGAGTGACTTACTTTACAAAGTTATTGGCTAAATATTTTTAATATTTAATTAAATTATAAACTGTCATCTTAACATCTTTTAGTGAAGTTTTTGGATGTAAATAATGTGCCATTTTGCATATTAAAAAGAACAAAATTACTGCACCATATAATGTTCTTATTTCCCATTCAATAGTTAATCAAAAAACAAAGGTTAAAAATGTTCATGGTTTTATAAATTCAGCCTTTTCTTTTCTTCCACTGAAGTAGTCTGTTAATAAACACAATAATAAGATTTTATGCATGTGACTGATTTTTTTAAAAAGCACGGTTGTTACCAGCAAACAAATAGATAGATAGATAGATAGATAGATACTTTATTAATCCCAATGGGAAATTCACATTCTTCAGCAGCAGCATACTGATACAATAAATAATATTAAATTAAAGAATGATAACAATGCAGGTGAAAAACAGAAAAACAGACAATAACTATGTATAATGTTGAATGTTAACGTTTACCCCTCTGGGTGGAATTAAAGAGTCGCATAGTTTGGGGGAGAAACGATCTCCTCAATCTGTCAGTGGAGCAGGACAGTGACAGCAGTCTGTCGCTGAAGCTGCTCTTCTGTCTGGAGATGATACTATTAAGTGGATGCAGTGGATTCTCCATAATTGATAGGAGCCTGCTGAGCGCCCTTTGCTCTGCCACAGATGTTAAACTGTCCAGCTCCATGCCAACAATAGAGCTTGCCTTCCTCACCAGTTTGTCCAGACGTGAGGCGTCTTTCCTCTTAATGCTGCCTCCCCAGCACACCACTGCGTAGAAGAGGGCGCTCGCCACAACTGTCTGATAGAACATCTGCATCATCTTATTGCAGATGTTGAAGGACGCCAGCCTTCTAAGGTAGTATAACCGGCTCTGTCCTTTCTTGCACAGCGCATCAGTATTGGCAGTCCAGTCTAATTTATCATCCAGCTGCACTCCCAGATATTTATAGGTCTGCACCATCTGCACACAGTCATCTCTGATGATCACTGGGTCCATGAGGGGTATGGGCCTCCTAAAATCCACCACCAGCTCTTTGGTTTTGCTGGTGTTCAGGTGTAGGTGGTTTGAGTCGCACCATTTAACAAAGTCATTGATTAGGTCCCTATACTCCTCCTCCAGCCCATTCCTGATGCAGCCCACGATAGCAGTGTCATCAGCGAACTTTTGCACGTGGCAGGACTCCGAGTTGTATTGGAAGTCCGATGTATATAGGCTGAACAGGACCGGAGAAAGTACAGTCCCCTGTGGCGCTCCTGTGTTGCTGACCACAATGTCAGACGTGCAGTTCCCAAGACGCACATACCGAGGTCTGTCTTTAAGATAGTCCACGATCCATGCCACTAGGTATGAATCTAATCCCATCTCTGTCAGCTTGTCCCTAAGGAGCAGAGGTTGGATTGTGTTGAAGGCGCTAGAGAAGTCTAGAAACATAATTCTTACAGCACCACTACCTCTGTCCAAGTGAGAGAGGGATCGGTCCATCTCTCCACTTATAGACAACAGGATTTTTTGTAAACACAACAAAATAAAAACATAAAAATGTATAGAGGTGTTTTGTTTTTTATGTTAAACAATATAAGGGTGCCGCAAAATACTATACATTTGTAAGAGCTCTTACAAAGAATGAATAATGTCACTCATTGATTTTAGACACCAATGAGAATTCTGAACTCCTGCTTTTAGCCTTTAGTGAAGCATTAGACATGGATGCCAACTGATTGCTTTAATGAAACTTTCCATCAGTGACTTCACATCACTAGCCACTGGGGATACCTCCAAACTTCCTTAGTTATTGTTGTATCTCCATAGGTAGCAAATGCATGAATAAATGTGAAAAAATTCATTATATAATATTTAGCTCAACTTTTCAGTTAGTTGTAAAGATGACTTCTTTCTGAATATCTTTATGTGCATTATTCTGCTGGCAAATATCTGTAGTCAGCAATGAATGTCATACAAGAATAAACTGAACTAACATGAACGGAGGTATCTTTCTTTTCTAATAATGATGGTGCTCGTATATTAAGTGAAGAAGCAGGTACAGAAGAATTTGGGGTAATCTGGCCTCTTGATTTGAATGAGATATTTTAAGTTAATAATTTAGGAGTGATTATTGATCAGAAATTGAACTTTGTGTCTCACTTAATTCATATCAGTAGCATTACTTTTTTCCCCATTTAGAGACTTTTTGTCTCTGACCTTAGAAAACAAGTTCATGCTTTTTTCTTCAATTTGCCAATTAAATTGACTGACTGCCTACAGACACTGACAGAGCTCAGCTCCCTGATATTAGTGGAATCATCTGAAACAGAGCATATCACCTTAGTTTATGTTCATCTGCATGGGTTACCTGTAACCTTTAGAATTGATTTTGAAGTACTTTTGTTAACTATATGGCTTTACATAATTTAGTCCTAGAGTACATAAAGCATTGTTTAATAATTTAGCAAACAATCTTGGTTTGACACTCTGTAAGAGCATCTCCTTTAATTATTCCATTAGTAAAATAAAGGTATAAACACAGACTTGTGTTCATATTCTGTTCTTCACATTCTGTGTTTCTAAATTATGTATTGTACTTGCTCTAGCTATAAAAGATACAAAATTGAAAAAACAGATTTATTTCCCAGCATTTGCTAAATTCATTGGTAAATTATATTAGTTTACTCATAAATATTCATGTTTATCTCATATTTTATTTAGTAAAGTCAAATGCAATGGTGAGTACATGCTATCTGATTGGGTCAAGGTATAAAGTGTAGAAAAGTAAAGATTGTCAGGCTGAAAAAGGGTTGGGGTACCAGTCAGTAACCCTCATTTAATTTTGTAGGAAGAAAGTGAAAAGAAAAATGCAGTTGCAAAAGCAAAATAATAAGCATTAGCTTTTTCAAAAGAAAGTGGAGCTGAGGAATCATCCTGTCATTCTCAAGGTCTGGTCTGATACTGAACGTCAATTTCTAGTGGCTTTGGAATTTTTATATCACCATCACAGAAGAGGTGGGGCTTTGTAGGAAAAGTGTAAACTGGGACAGTCATTGTCCAGCCAATGAGCTTTAGAAGTGTGGATGTTAAAGTAGATAAAGTTACTGATGGTGCCACCTCCTTACTCTGGCTGGTATTGCCTACCTTATTGCATGTTTGACAAGTGCTAAGTGCACTTAGTGTGGTAGACTGCCACTTACCCACAGCGTCCCTCATTAAGTGGTACGGGTGTTAAGTGAGGCTGAGGACTGAAGATAACTGTTTGGACTGCTCATGTCAAGCTAGTAAATCTCTTTGCATAAGGCATCTGTCCACATATGTGTAAAGCCATACTCCTGGGGTGCTATAAAGCAGCTAAACCTAGCATTCACACACACACCCATACTTTAGATAGATATATTCATCGGACTGGCTGGCCCAGCTCTGTCTCAGCTCTGGAATGGCCAATAGGGGGAGGCAGCTTGATGGCTGAGGTCTCCAGGACTCTAAACAAATTCAAATCCTATTATGTTATATCATCTCTTCTGTACTTGTAATATTTTTATTTTACTATTGTATTGAGGCTTACTTGTGTTCTGTTCTGTGTATTGTATTGTATTGACCCCCTTTTTTTGACACCCACTGCACATTCAACCTACCTGGAAAGGGGTCTCTCTTTGAACTGCCTTTCCCAAAGTTTCTTCCATTTTTTTCCTACAAGGGTTTTTTTGGGAGTTTTTCCTTATATTCTTAGAGAGTCAAGGCTGAGGGGCTGTCAAGAGGCAGGGCCTGTTAAAGCCCATTGCGGCACTCCTTGGTTGATTTTGGGACATACAAAAATAAATTGTATTGTATTGTATTTTATATAACATTGTGGCATAGGTGAGCTGAAAAACCATTAAACTTCCCTGATACCCACCTTATTAAGATTCCTTGAAATGCTGTAGGAAACCCTACTTCCTTACATACTGAAATCAGAGTTATTTCTTTAGCCTTTTGAAAAATCCTTACTGGTTATGACCTCTGCTTTGAACACACACAGACTCTGCCACTTAAAAATTACATCATTGATCTAGTGAGAGAAAAAGGAAAAGTGATTATTGTTGTATTTTTTCACATAGTTTGGTCTTGGCAGCTTGCATTAACAATGCAATTGCTGCATAAGAGAAAACAGTTAACAAATTTAGGTAGTTTAACATATTAAGAACTGAAGTGGGTTGGCACCCTGCCCTAGATTGCTTTCTGCCTTGTGCCCTGTGTTGGCTGGGATTGGCTCCAGCAGACCCCCGTGACCCTGTGTTCGGATTCAGCGGGTTGGATAATGGATGGATGAACATATTAAGAAATTACAAAATTATGCTGAAACAGAGTAAAAGCAGTCAAATAGGATAATGAAGTCTTATAGACAATAATGTCTTTCAACTTAAACAGAAAGGTTAAAGAGAATCCAATGATAAGGTATAAGTGAGGTGAATCCTTGTAATGTGATGATAATATGAGACAGTAAGCTAATATTATGCAGGTAGAGTTATAATGTGCTGGCTGTGGTGTAGCTCCCAAAGCAAAATTAAGATAGGTACTAAGAAATGATTATTTTATCATGATTACTTGTAAGCACACATAGGAAAAATATCTTTAATAACACAAACAGCATACAAGACAAGAAAACAATTACCTGTACTGTCTTTTTATTTAACAGATACTCACAAAGAGGTTTACCTAGAAATCACACGGAAGTGGTAATATTATAAGATGTTAAATTCATTCAGCATTATTATTTTAGCTTCAGCAGCTGAAAAACAGTGCTCCTTTCAAATGATATCCAAGTGCTTATTTAAAATATGGGATGTTTATTTCACAGGTTTTCAACTAATTTAGTGATGAATTTCATCTAGAGAGCTTCAGAAACCTGAATAATTGTCTCTTGAGAAACTAGAATGGCATTTTGTTAGGGGAAAGGGGCTTGTATAGAAACAATCTTTGTAGCTTGATGACCTCTATTTCTGACATATTAGATTTAGAACAGACACACTTGGTATTATCAGTGGATAACTTAGTTGAAAGATGTCACAAATGAGGTAAGTAATTTGGTAACCAAGGCAACACAACACTTCCAGAATGAAAAATGCCAAACAATCATGTGTAGCAATTTCAAATCTAGATGACACAAAAATAGATTTCTTTAAGCCCATTTTTATTTAATTTAATCAGATTCCTTTCATTTTATGTATCTTGCTTGTATCTTAATCAACCATTAATATTTCACACTACAGTCAGGAGGCCAGTGCAGTGACAGACACTGGTGCCTCGCAGCTCCAGCATCCAGAGTTCCACTTCTGATGTAGTCTGTCTCTCTCTCTCTCTCTCTCTGTTGAGTTTGCACATTCTGCTCATGTTTGAAGAAGTACAAGGCTAGAAATTCCTGCTGCTTTTTAGATTTCTTAGTAGTCATTAAAGTGCTTGCTCTACATTGGAGCTCACCAGCTACAAATTCTCCTTTAAGAGTAACATCTGCCATATGCTTCCCCCTAGCAGTGGAGAGAAAGAGTATTAGCTTTATTCAGCTCTTTTTGACCTCACCCATTGATTTCAGCTTGGCAACAAATTTCCCAGCTAACGATCACCCGTCACTGTCCGTGACCTATTCTTATGTGATTTAGAAGTGCCCTACTGGGCTGGCTACTCCCTAAATTATGACTGAATATCTCCAGAATTCTCCATGTCTGCCATTCGCTCTCCCTGTCTTACTATTTTTAGTTTCTCTCTTTTTTCAATAAGCTAATTGCATAATCGGGTGGCACAGCAGCATGGTGACACAGTGATAGCGCTTCTGCCTCACAGTAAGAAAGCCAGGGATCGCATCTCAGGTCCTCCCTGCATGGAGTTTGCATGTTTTTCCTGTATCTGCATGAGTTTTCGCTGGGTGCTCTGGTTCCCCCCCCTCCATTCAAAGACATGCAAGTTGGGTGGATTAGTGTTACTAAATTGGCCTTAGTGTGGGGCTGGTGAGTGTATGTGTGTGTGTGTGTATTCACCCTGTGATGGGCTGGCACCCAGTCCAGGGTTTGTTCCTACTTGTGCCCTATGCTGGCTGGGATAGGCCCCAGCAACCCCACAACCCTGTCCCAGACAAAGCGGGTTAGAAAATGACTGACTAATTGTGTTTTTGCTGGGCAAGTCTCTTTGTCTTTCTCTTTCTCCATCTCTCCAGGAGATTTCATGGGCAACCTCCATCTGGTCTATATCACTTTGTTGGTACCTTTCCCACTGTCAAGAACAAGGAACATTTCAAAATATACTGCACAAGAAATAGGAAATAAACATCTGGGCAACTAAATAACCAATAAGGGGTTTTCCATTAAAACCACTGGAGGGTTCATTACACAAACCTAGCATCCTAACTACTCAGGTTGGTGTCCACCTGCCCTATGTTCCTCTGTACACCCACTCAAATCTTCAATCCTTGTTTCTTTCCTCCCTCAATTGAACCTTAGATTTTTAGCATTATTCCCACCACTTTCTTTACAAATTAAACAAAATAAATTAAAAATTAATATTTTTGTACTCTTTATGCTCATTGTATTTCTCAGATGGAAGCCATTAATGTGTTTATATAAAAGCAAGGAGATTAAGCATGTTGACTCTTTGGCTCACCCTTGTGGCCACATTAATATCTGCAGCCTTTTTCCTCTTACTATTTATGATGACCCTTAATAGGTCTTCAATGTTCCAGCTTTTACTCATGATAATCTAAGTCAAATGGTTCCATCAACTCTGCTATATAGTGAGCAAATGTATATCATGAGAACATTTAAAATTCCATTATTTATGATTGCATTATGCCAGTTATTTAATTAGCAGTTTAAATTATCAATTAGGATGAGTATTCAGGAGGAAGGGTTCTCTAAAGATTGGGTAAGTGCATAAATGTTTTTTTTTCTTTTTTTAATCTTGCTGTATAAGAGCTTGGAAGCTTACAGCTGTGTATTTTATGCCCTGGCCAATACAAAGATAACATATCTTTCCTAAAATTTCAGAACTACAGAAAATGCGATGAAAGCTTGGAAAATGCTCTCTTACATCCAATCCGGAACTCAGCCAAGGTCTCAGTGGAGCTTTATGAAATAGTATGTTGTCAAAGATAGCATGCTCAGGACATTTAGGATTCTGAATCAGTCTCAGTTGGAGAGCAGTTGTGCTAATCAATTTGTCAGTCCCAATACAGGTCAATAAATCTCTAGCTTGGCTTTAACCCCCCTGACACCACTAATTCTTTAATACAAATCTCTGGTCGCCTTAGCCACCAATACTGTCTTCTCATGAACACTGTGAATGAGACACACTATAATCAAAACACATTTAAGATCAAGCCGGGTCAAAGAAGAACAAGTTAAAAGGAAAAGGGCATCGAAATCTAGTATAATAGGATCAGAGCTTGTGGTGATATGGATCACATAATCTCAGCGCAAGCAGTGCTAAGCACTTAAAGGAAACAAGAAACTCATTGGTTAGAAATGCTTTGTATTAGAATAGTCAAGCAATGGCTGTGTGTTTTGAATAATAAACAACATTAATATACACAATTTTACACAGGTTTGTGTTTGTGAAAATAAAAATGTGGAAATCTGGCTTTCTTTTTAAATGTTCACTTTAAAGAAAAAATAAAAGAACAAGTAGATTATATGTATAGGTGTTAAAAGTTAAACTGTATCACAAATTTAGTATATACATCTTTCTTTTATTGTTGATCATAGAAAATAGTATCTTGAAACAACAGGAAAAAAATGCAATGAAAGTGTTCCACTAACAGAAAAAGAACTAACTATTCATTCCCCAAATATGAATACATTGCCTCACTGCCCACTAATCCATTACATTTCCAACTTGCTGAAGTAAAGGTGTGCAGTGAAAAGTAAGCAAGTGGGTCATGTTCATAAACTGTAATGGCCTTTTTCCATCTCTAAATGCTAAATGATCCAGACTTACAGATTAAAAGGGGGCATATTCATTTCATGGCAAACTACATTGAAGTTAATACCTTGGAGAATGAAAAACAGTAAGAATGAGACTTCAGAGACTTAGAAAGTGCTAAGTTTTAGACATGCAATAAAATATTGACTTTCATTCAGGAAAATGACAAGCTGCTAAAACCTTTAATAGACCTGCTAAAAGCCGATATGTGATTAGCACTTGAAAATTCTTTTCACTTCAGCTGTAACAAATTTTTTTGTTTCCTAAAGCCTTCCTTTAAACTTGGAATTGAAATAGGAGAATAAAAATACTATTAAAATAGCATACTTGTAAACACCTTTATGGGAGCTATGCATTTTGAAGAAAACATGAATTATTATTATTATTAATCATTACTGCTAAGGTGAAAATTGCAAGATTGTAAAAATCTTAATTTATTGTTTTACTGTACTTACTCACTTTCCAAACTTACTTATTTTAGAGCCTCTTCTGGTGGCATTATGTATAAGGTGCATAACCCTGGACAAGGCACTCTCCTGTGCATGCCCAGTCACTCAGACAAGGACAATTTGGATTACCAATAAATGTATCATTCAAGGATGTGGGAGGAAACTCAGACGTACATGGGAAATCTTGAAATTAATCACGTTATGATGATGTCATACAGGTAATAAACCATGAATGATAGCTATATTTCATGTCCCTTGGAACACTAACATATTAGAATGAGGAATGGATGCAGGTTCAAAGAGTTGGGGGACCAAGCTGGCACTCAATTAAAAAACAAACTTAAAAGGTACAAACAAAAATACTCAGCCAGTGCTGTTAACAAATCTATACCAGCTGCTTCAGTGACGCGTGTTTCTTCAGCACTCTCTTTCTCTCTGCTTTGCCTTGATATTGGTCCAAAATAGAAGGCCCCAACTTCTTTTGGGTGGCTCTTTATATATCTCTTGGTCTGTTAGGGTCAGGGCTCAGGAGGATTGCAGGGCGTATTCAAGCTGTCTTCTGATTGCAGTCCTTCAGGGTTGCAGAAGTAAAGACAAGGTGGTTAGTAACATCAACCCCTCTCTTCCCTGAAGATGTTACTTACCTTATCAGAGCCATGAAATTTCCCTGTATATATATATTGGTCTATATATGCTGGGACAAGCAGGTGCCTTACCAAATTGTTATGCGCACAGTGAAGATGGGACTAAACCATGTACCTGTACAAATTAGTGAGAACAGAAGATCATATCTGAGTTTTCCTCGGAAGAAGTAGAGGTGTTGGTGAGTCATATTGACAGTAGACGAAATGTACTGTGTCCAGTTCATCAGTTATGGTCAGAAGCTGCTCATTCTGTGAACAGTATCCTCTCTGATGTTGATGGAAGTGTGGTCTTCCTTCTGCTTCCTAAAGTCTATTACCAATGGCTTGTTTTCCTGACCTTACAAGTAAGACTGCTGTCCTTGCACCACTTTGCGAGCAGGTAGACTTCTTCTCTGTATGCTGTCTCATCATTATTGGTGATCAGGTCTGTGATGTCCATGTCATCAGCAAATTTAATAATGGAGTTGGGGTTGTGTCTGGTCACAAAGTCATATACTAAGTTCTAAACAGAGACATTGGGAAGGTTAGATGGGTAATAGTTTAAAATGCTGAACTACAGTTTATAAACAGGAATCTGGCACAACAGATTTTATTATCCAGGTGTTTCAGGATCTTCTGGAGTGCAAGAGATTAGGCATCCACCGTGCACCGGTTATAATGATATTCAAACTGGAGGTGATCATGGCTATCTTGAATATTCTGTTTAATGTGTCTCAAAACATTTAATCATGATTGGAGTGAATGCAACCAATTTGAAGTCATTCAGACGTTACTTTTGCATTTTTAGGAGCAGAAATAATTGTGGTCCTTTTGAAGCAGGCATTTAATAGTCCCCCTTACATCATATGTAGAAAAAAGAAGGATTAAACATGTGGTACAATAGGCAATCAAATGGCAGGCTGCTTCTTATCTAATTGAAAGCAGACATACAAGGCACGAAGTCCACTGCTGAGTGAAAAAGTACATGAGACTGGAGCACCAACAGTCATCTTCCACTTGTGCTTTGAAGTGTGGTGCTCATAAACTGAGCAGACATCTTTACAAAAAAATATTTAATCCAGATATACTATTCCCAAATAAAGTAACTGAACTCTGTGACAGAGAAAGAAGACACTGGTCAAATTCAAAAGACAACACTGAAACCAACATTGTAATTGGAGGCTTTTGAGGATCAGGACATAAATTTACTCTATATATATAAAATCCTAAGCCTAAAAGTGCAACAATTTTATGTCACGTTTTTTGTCACACTTTAAATCAGGCTTATTTTAAAACATATATATATATATATATATATATATATATATATATATATATATATATATATATATATATATACATATATATATATATATATATATATATATATATATATATACAGCATATATATATATATATACGTTTGGTATCATTCTTTTTAATGTGATGATTATTCCGTTTTTAAATTCTAAACTAAAAAATATCAAGAACTAATGTCCCGCAAGACGAGACTTTGTGCCAAGAGATTTAACCACGCCCGGGGCCAGAAATAAAAGACAAAGAGTAGGACAGATGCTGTACAAGTTTTTAAATGTCTGAAGGGCAGCGCGAGATGCAGATCACACGTCATGGCAGCAGCAGCAAGCCAGCAGCTATTCAAGCAAAGAGAAGATAAAAAAAACTGTATTTGTTTCCCATTCTATCACCATTTAAGAGGGGGTTTTGGAGGAGCGACCGTGTCTCCTTGGGGTGCGTTCAGCCCCCCTCTTCACAACATGAGCAGCAGAGACGTGAAGTGGCTGGCGCGTAGCACTGGACGGGGGGTTGGCAAGCGAAGCGAGCAGGGGGCGAACCCCCTTTTCTTTAATAAAAGTAGGATAGTCGTCATGAGCTAAGTTGGCTAACAACACACACATACACAGCTGTAATTTGGTAGATAATGTCATGTATATCCAAAATTGTAGGATTTAAATTCAATAGCTTATCAAAACTTACATGCGCTAGTACAACATAGTTCATATATTGCTTAATTTAAATTATTTTTTTGGTGGCGGCGTAAAACAATTTTTCCTCAAAGAAATATTTATTAAAGTTAGTTGATATTTATTTTAATTAGCAAGTATTATTTTAGCAATAACCCATTTAGATTATGTAAACACCTTTGAAAGGTTGTTTGTAATTCATTAGTAATAATAGACAAAGGATGTCTGTACATTTTGTAACATATTCTATAATTTAGTCAAATAGTAACTTGTGGAAAAAAATTTCCTATATTTTCAAAGAAGTCATTCTTGGAGAACAAGTGTTTATTTGTACATAGATATGCACAAATATCTCAGTCCATGGAGTGAGCAATCAGTAATACAATTCATTCCCTTTTATACTGTACATTTCTATTACCATCACGTCATCTGACTCTTAATATGCAGAATTCTTTCATCTTAGCCAATCAACTACAGCCGATATAACTTTATATACATGTCGATCTTACATTATTGTAAACATCGCTTTGTTAATAGATAGTTTTCCCATTGAACTTATCACCGCTTCATAATAGGGGCATTTGGGCTTTCTCACTAGTTTGTCTTCACTTTTTAAGAGAGTGCTTATTATTTATTTACTTCATTTTCACCTTAGTAATTACATTAGTGGTTCCTGTACAATGAGGTAACCCTCACAAGTTTTAAGCCACGTCTGGTTAACCCTTTATTTACCTTCAGTACTTTTCCTTATGCTTTTAATAATCCACTGCTACAACTTTATTTAAGCATATACTGTACTTGCATTAAACTGTGAAGTTATCATGTATTAATTAAAAATATTTGATTAAAATTCTATATAAATACCTACAACAACACAATACAATACAATACAAAACAATACAATACAATACAAACAGGACTCTTTAGACATCTGTGCTCCATCTAATAGTGGATATGAAAATTACAATATACAATACAAATAAATATACAGTAGTAGAGGGGCAGTGGATTTTCATGGGAGGCATGACTACAATCCAAGTAAAGCCCACATTATTTTCGATTCAGAACAAATATGCCTGAGAGTGCATAAGCAACAGATTATAGCAAACAGGACTTCATTCCAAACAACGCAATGCCACTCCATTACAATCCAAATACAGGCTGTATTGAGCAAACATATGTAACGTGGAACTGACAGTTTTTGCTTTTCACTTGGGTTTTCAATATTTGTTGTAAGTTCATTTGTAATTTTATTCCTTCCTTTGTCTGAATTCCTAGCTAGCACAAACTGTACCAAATAATTTCCTTTGCTGCACATTTTTACTCTGTTCTGCACTTAAGCAAGGCCCTTAACCTGAAAATTGATCCAGTGGCACTGTACAATGGCTGACCAGTGCTCTAACCTCCAATGGTCATGCAAAAACATAATTTCCCCTCTGGATTAACAATGTATATGTAACCAAAATAAGAAATACTGAGTTTCTTTCTCTGGACGTATTTTTGATGTTGATGAGCAAAATTCAATAGCAAGTATTGTCATAACTGAGGAGATTGCTGCAGTGAAAAGCTCTTGATGGGTTCATACTACTGTAGTTTGAAAATAAAGTACTTACAAAAAAAAAAACCTTTGCAAATATTTTGGGCAACCCTCATATTAAAATTGAACCAAAAGTACTGATCAAAACAAGATTTTATCACACAATAAGAATATGTGTTATGTTAGTAATTTCATCTTATTTGTGGAAAGATGCAGCCATGTGTTTGCCTTATCAGAAAACCGTGTACCTCAAGTTCAACCAAATATTAGGACAGTAACTTTAATTTCTATGCTGTAAGAATAATTTGCTTCTGCATGATTTTATAATTTCACCTGGCACAGTTTTTGAATATTTTAACAAAAAGCATCTTTCGAGAATGTAATATGAATGTGTAGTGCTTCTTGTGCTGTTTCAGAAAAAATGTGGTACTTTCAGAGTCTTGGTTCTTGTAAATTGTAGACCTACATATGACTTTCTTGGATTTTTTGAAAGCATTGTCATATCAACAAACATGAAATGCCTGTTACATAAATGGTTGATGTTGTTGTTATGTTATTATTCAGTAATTTTCATCACACAATAGCTCAGCATGCTGTTCTATCAATGACAATGCCTTTCCTGCCTTGGAATTGCAATTCACCGTGTTCCATAATGGTATGTATCTATCTTGTTTTCTGTCTTGTCTGTTCATCTTGTGCCTTCATCTTTTTAAAGCATCTGTGCCTTTTTTAAGTGAGCTTTCTTTAGTCTTGCTGTGAATTAAATATTTTAAGTCCAGGTTAACTACAGATAATTTCAGCAGGCAATCAGGTTTAATCTTATCTGAAATATAGTAATTTATCTTCCCATATCCATGGAATACAAAATTATCTTCTCAATCTTACCATTCAAACCTTTGTTTTTCATTTGCTGTTTCCCTGTTATTCCAGTTTCATTTCCTATTTAAAAAATAGTGTAGCTGCATTTTTCCAAAATTACTAAAGTTCTGCAGCTTTTACTTTGCTTTATAGGAAGATTCAGGCAATTGTGTGACACGTGCTCAAATAATTTCACGGACCAAATATCTTTGTTTTAAGCGTTTTAATAAAATTCAAGGCAAAAGAGTTCAGACAAAAAAGTTATATTAAAGAAGAGAAAAGTTCTGTTTAAAGCTTATATATCTTGTTTCATGCTTTAAGTTTGGTTCTACAGTCATACCTGAAGCCCACTAAGCACGTAAGCACAGTCTGAAAACTGTATGCCATCTCTATTTGCAGGCATATCTAATATTCCTTGCTAGCAGTAAGACTATTTCCTCACTGGCTTAATTAACACTCTGTTCTTCCGATATAGCTAAGAAAGTTCTATCTCATGTTAACTTACAGGGGGTAAAAGGCTATATACCATATTCTAGGTAGCTTTAAGAAACTGATATTCCATTATTGAAATTAAGCAAACACTTATATGTATTTAACATCAAACATTAACTTTCTAAGATTGGCTCTTACAAATAGTTTTCATGAATGTAAACTTTATTCTTGTTCCTTGTTTGGCCTGGAAATATGGAATTTAGTATTTCTTACTGCATTCTGCGTTTGTAATGCTTTTGATTCATTCATTGATATTGTACTAATCTTTGTTATGTAATTTCTTTCTTTATTTTCTACACTAGTATTTTCAAATCTTTCTTTAACTATTAAAGTGGTATCTAAGCTTATTAATAGTTCCTCTGCCAATTTAAATTCCAAATATAACATAATATTCTTCATGTTATTATAACAGAGATCAAAGTTTTCCATATGAACCCACCATGGTTCACCAACAACCTATAATCAAGTCCTGGCCCTCAAGTTCACAGCTCTGTGACCAAACAGGTTGCAGTAAATTAAAATTTCTACTACCCAGAAGGTTAGAATTGATGTTAAGGTTAGGTTGGTAATATCAATAAGCTTGCATATGAAAACCTGTTACAGTGGAGAGCTTCATAATAAGGCAGTGCTCTTCAAAATGTTTTTCATTCAAACTTAACTGTTACAGATGTTTCTTGGTTATCACTCAGGTTTTTTCGACAGCCAGCTCATGGTAAGTGAATTGTGTTCCATTAATTATTAAAAACAACACAGTATAATATTTTGGTGCAACATATGAAACTGAAAATTTCATTCCCCTTCTGTATTTATTATTACTATTACTATCATTATTATTTTGCAAAATCAAATTGCTATCATAATTTAGAATAATATAGGATCTTTCCTGTGAAAAAGCAGGAATAGCACACAAATTTCCATTCTATAAAATTTCTAGTATACTGTATAAAACAACGTTGTAATCACCAGTTTTGGGGCCTCATGTATAAACGGTGCGTACGCATGGAAATGTTGCGTAAGAACGTTTCCACGTTCAAATTGCGATGTATAAAACCTACACTTGGCATAAAGCCACGCACTTTTCCACGGTACCTCATACCCTGTCGTACGCAAGTTCTCTGCTTGGTTTTGCAGACTGGCGGCACCCAGCGTCAAAGCAGTACTACTGTTCCCTTTCTTTTTAGATCCACATCCCTGACGTGGCTTTATAAATACACTGAAATTAACCGCATATTGTTTATAAGTTTAATGCATCTGATTGTAATTAACTTGTAACAATATAATGGTCCACAGAATGGTCAAACTATTCTAAATACCATAACTGCTTTAGCGTTGTTACTCTCACTGCACCTTCTTCTTCTTCTGTCAGCTGCTCCCGTTACGGGTTGCCACAGCGGATCATCTTTTTCCATATTACTCTCACTGCACCACTCGGAGTATTTATATCACTGTATCTGAGTGTGAATCACAGATCTACAGCGATTGGAAAGAGAATTATCAGTATACAGCATCAAGCACTCACTGCCTTAGCCATTCGCTATTTGAACTGCTCTCATCCGACGAACGCTTCAGAGCCTTTCCTGTACTGACCTCGCAGTCACAAACAGTTTCATCCCAAGAACTACACATGCACTCAATCAGTCCATCAACTCCTTGTAGAACTGTTTGTACTTGCAAGTTACCGTGAGGTAATTGTACTTTATAATACATAAAGTGCGTATTTACATATGGTGAAGATATCATTTTTAAGATGAAATGCAGTAAAATATGTTTATTATATTATACAGATAAAACTTTAACTTTAACTACACGGTGCTGCAGCACTAGCGAGCTTGAGCTTCGTTCACAGTTTGTTCCTGCATCACGCTGTATTCATGCTGTGGCTGGCGCAACACTGGAAGGATAGATGGATAGAATAAATAAACATTACGAAGATATTTCGATGTTCCTTAAATGTTTTGAAGAATCGGCGTTCTAAGCTTACAGATGGCTTAACGTCTATTACAGAGCTGATTGTATGGCGGTTGGGTATTTGGAGAAAGAAAAGTAGGACAGGAATTGGGGGTTAGTACGTTTGAAAGAGACAGTACTGCTATAATAAAGCATTTCATCGAAGGTTGCGCATGGCGCAGCAGCATCTTGCATAAGACATGAACAATCACTGCGCCACCGTGTTCCCATGTTTAATAAGATGCTTTAACTTATATCATCATGAAAATTATATCACGTATACTTCTCAGTATTTTAATTATTCAGAGAGCTGTAACATTACGAGATTGGATTCTGTGTCCTGTCGGAGGAAGAGCACGTAGTGATTCAGGCACATAGAGCACATATAAGATCAAATACACAACAAAGCATTTAACGTGCTACTTTAGTTATGATGGGATTTGAGAAACTAGTAAATGAAACGATTTTAAGATGAAGTTTATGATGTTCTACTTTAATGACAAAATAAACTAGGTGATTAAAGTGGAAATTTTGAGATTAAAGTTGACATTTCATGCTTTTTTCACACTGTGTGCCTATTTTTTTTCACTGTACCCTAATAAGCTTTCATATGACACTCAGACGGTGGGCTACGAGTCGCCTTTTCATGCCGACTTTGATATGTGACAACTTATTTTTTATTTCGGGCACTGTGCGACTTTGTGAACTTGAGCTTTTGACTTTCTCCGACACGCTATGTCACTCGATCAACTTCCTTTTGTTGGTTATATAACTGTTTAAACCAACAAATAGTTCGTTTTTCTTTGCCTCCATTTGGTATTCGCTGAAATTCTTCTATTTTTCCTTGTACTTTTGCCATTGCCTTTTCACAGAACACTGAGCTTAAGGGCTATTTATATTGATTTGCATATTCAAAGAGACGTAATTCTGGGAGGAGTTGGGGCGTGACAGCAGGCGCGTGCACGTACGTTTATTTCCACGCTGAGCGGGATTTATGTAGTGGAAGAACGCGGAAGTTGACGAATGCACAGATTCCTGCATCTGGATTTTTCTGTGCGTAAGCACATTTTAGCTTTTGTGCTTACGTCATGTTATAGTGTGAGTTCTACGCACGGCGTTATACATGAGGCCCCTGATGATATGTGATAATGATAAGTAAACAGAACTGTCTGGAGCTTGCCAATTGAAACAATGATTGGAATCAGTGGGTCTGGCGGTCAGATGGGATCAAAACTAAATACTTTGAACAGTCATACCATCAGTGTATTTCCCATGAGGAGGGATGCATATAAAGAAATGAACCTCATACCCATAATAAAATATGGTGGTAGTTGTTCTGGGGCTTTATTGATGGACTTGGTACTGATGTTAAAATGAATGGCATCATAAAGTTAACTTTTCTTTACTCAGTGCTCACTAAATCACTTATGCCAGAAAGTTCCAAGACACTTCACAAAACCATCATTGTGAAACACAGGTAATAATCAGTATTTGTTTTTGGGAATATAGCAATACTTAAGAGAGATGTAGAAATCAGGGTTTGGGGCAAGCATGACTCAAGTCAGGAATTCAACAAAGAACACAAAGTCTCAATCAATACAGAAACTAGGTAAATGGTATTATGCAGTTTCCAGTCACCTGTAGGCCAGACAATTGCATAGATAAGACAAGAAAATAGAACACAATCAGTAATAATTAAGCATAATGGCGACTGGCTGGCTGCACAAATATAGGCAATTATGGCTAGTTGGCTAAGGGCAAGTGTATTCCAGACAGGTGATGAGGTGGTGGGATGCCATCATCTGTTTCTCAGGCTAAAATGAAACACAAAATCATCACAGGAAGCTGTTGAGCAATAGAACCAAAAACTCAAAAGAAAGCCACTCATCCAGCTCTTAGAACTGTACTGCTACAGCTCAGCGACATGTTTAGCAGGTGAGAAACTGGGCAGGTGTTGCGTAAAAAGGAAAAGGTGCCCTCCAGGAACAAAAAAAGCTCTTGCTCAGTAAAACAAACAAAAAAGATTTCTGATATAGAGTTTACACCTGCTACTCAATTTAAGACTACAGTTAACTATCAATAGAGCCAAAATCACAAAAGATATTCTTTTCTATTCTTTTTTTTGTTTTCACAAAATGGTGTGATAGTACATTACAATATACACCCATAACATACTGATGATGGTATCAAAATGAAGCACAGCAAATGGTAAAATACAAACAAAAGAAGAGACAAAGAAAGCAGAATCCTTAAGCAAAAACTAAATACTGTAAAACACTGTTGGAAATGTAAGTAAAAGTGAAAAAACAACCATTTTGCAATATTTTCATCAAAAACCTTTTGGTCACTATCAGAAAGCATACCACTTGAGTTGAAGTTGACTTTTACAGCATGAGAAAAACGCTAAAACACTTCAAAACCAACCATGAAATGGTGACTGAAAGTCTTTTGCGGAGGTCATGTCATTACCTTTCCTTAAAACCAGATAAAAGTCAGCGGTCTGCCATTAAGAAGGCAGTCCAAATACAAAAATAGAAGGATATCAAAAACCTGTTAGAAAGAACAGCTCTAAATTCAGTAAATGATACATGTGTACAGACATGAAGCTTAAATAGCAATACTATTTTAAATTTCTAGTGACATTTAGTACAATTACAATATCATTTTTATGTAATGGCATTAGTTTTCTTTGGGGATTGACATGTGTCTCTCCCTCCCAAACATGAGATGTACACTCAAGTCCCGACCTCCACAAAGTGAAAGATATGGTGCCATCTTAGCTTGGCTTTTGACTGTAAGTTTTCATCTTGTAAAAATAATGTCAGAAACCTAGGTATCATATCTAGGTATCACTAAGTTTTGAAAAATAAATCTCCATGGTAGTAAAGTCCAGTTTTTACCAACTGAGGCAAATTTTTAAACTAAAATCCTTTCCATCACAGACGGACTTAGAAACAGTCATTCATGCCTTTATTACATCTCGCCTTTATTATTGTAATTTCTTATATGTGGGTCTACCAAAATCTGCTCTGTCGTGCCTTCAGCTGGTTCAGAATGCTGCAGCGAGATTATTGATTGGGTCGAGAAAAAGGGATCACATCTCCCCCATTTTAGCCTCTCTCGACTGGCTATCGGTGAGGTGTCGCATTGATTTTAAAATCTTGTTGTTTGTTTTTAAAGCCTTGCATGGTCTTGCTCCAAAATATATCCGTGACCTCCTTCACCCCTATGTGCCACCAAAAGCACTGAGGTCATCTGGATGACTGCTCCTTGTAGTGCCAAGATCTCAGCTGAAGTCTAGGGGAGACCGAGCTTTTTCAGTTGTTGCTCCTAGACTTTGGAATGACTTGCCTCTTCACATCAGGTCTTCATCCTCTATCGAGGTTTTTAAAAGTCGGCTTAAAATCTACTTGTTTTCTTCTGTCTTTCACTGTGTATGATGGGATTGTGGTGGATGTTATAATTGGTTGTTTCGTTAATCTGCTTTTGCATGATTGTTTGTATTGTGTTTATTTTAATGCTTTTTTATACGGCTCTTTGGCGCAACCTCTGTTGTTTTAAATGTGCTTTTATAAATTTAATCTTGTAACACAATATGTCAACCTAGGTTCTGCTATACAATGAACTTTGCCCTCTGAGACAAACTGCTTGTGTGCTTCACCAGTCTGACAAATCAGAGACATAACTCCAATATAACATGGTTCATTTTACCCTCGCTGTGTGTCTCTCTTATTCCAACCTAGGGCATCAACTCAGGTGCTGGGCTACATGTGGAAAGTGAAAACAAGTTGTCTTACCCAAGCAAATAGAATTTATTTAGCTCATATGAATAATTTGACGTTTCAATGTGACTTCTTTTTTTCATAGCAGTCTCACTCCAGTTCAGTTGTTACACTATTAAAGTACCATTTGCATTAAAATACATGCTAATAATATATCCACTCACCAATTTTTTTTACCCACTTTTTCCATAAATCTACAAGGCGGGAGTCATTCTTATACAGTAAAGATTACCACGGATTAACATCACATCATTTTCATAGATGAATACACGTTTTCCTTTGGGGCTGATGGCCATTGGATTTACACATGGAGAAACATTTGACAATGTGCTGTCCAGACTACATTTTTGAATGGCAAATTTCCAGAACAAGAGGTCATTGTATATGTTAGGGTTAGGGTTAGTGTTATTGTCTACAATAGCTAATCACGTTGCTTGCTTGTTGTGTGTAATCTGGTCGAACAAAAATGAGAAATCACATCAGCCTTCAAATCAATTCTGTGCCAAGCCTGCCTGGTGTAATTTCTAACCAAGACTAAGATCAAGAAATGCTGGCCTGGTGTCATCACTATTCCCTGCTGAGTGCTAGGGTTGTCCCCAAATAAGCATGTGACACCATTCTGGAATTCCAACTACACTTCACTTCAGACCTCTTACAAAAAATTTTCTCCTTGAAGGTGCAGTTGATCACTATACGGCTGGATGTACCTCAGGACATCATTTGGCATTACTATGACTACATGCCACAATGCATAGATGCTAACAGAAACCCTCAACCATGTATCTGTTTTACATAATACTATCAAGCCTAATGTACAGTTGAGTTTTTCAGCAGCAACAAACTGTTATTTGTCTTGATTTTTAAATCATTGTTTTTTTATCATCTGCCATGTGCACTGGTTTTCATGCAAATTGTCCCATTTTCATTACATCTCATACTCTCGCTGCAGTAATTTAAATTTTGGTACTGCCTTTTATGGTTCTGTAAAATTTGACTTACTCATAGTACACATGAACATGTTTCAAAGCTTATTGAAAATCAACAGTAGCTGGGATTCATCAGGCCAATTAATGTTTTTCAACTTCCTGGTATGCTGTTTTTTAGTCCTTGAGTTCTGTGGACAGAAATTGAAGTGATTGGCTATTATATTCCATCTTAGAAAATGTGGACAATTTTTAATTGGGTCATATGTTAAAGTTGTTGGCACCATACTCAGCTATGTGTTAACTTGCACGCGTCACTTTAAACTTTGCTGGTCCCTCTTGTTGTCTTACTCATCAGTTGTCTCTGAATGTTGACTGAGTGGCGTCCAGTTGTAAACACTTCTGTGTTGTAGCTCCAGCTAAGCTAAGCTTACTAACATTCTGACATCCTGGTATCCCACTAGCATACTACATTCGAAACACCTCAGTGAGCAGTTGATTACAAGAAGAGAGCAGGTGTACTTAAATAAAATGGCTAATCAGTGTTTAATTGTACAAATTAGTAGTACACACAGAAGAACCAGAAGAATAAAAGTATTCAAAATGTGGAACATTAACATAATAAACATTAAAACAACAAACAAAATGAAATAATTTAGATTGAAGGTTAACGTTTATTACCGTGCTGAAAAGGAAAGAAGGTGAAAGACTCAATGTTTTGGCTGAATAGCTTCACTAGATGTGTAACTGAGAAAAGGACAGAGCAAGTAATATATAGGAGGGAGAACAAAGCCAGGACAGATGAAAGAAAAGTTGAGAGTAGAGAAAAAGTTGCCATTAGAGAGGATGATGGGAGAGTTTTAAAAATTAGTTATCATTAAGACCTGCAGAAATATGTGATCCCAGGTTGAGAATAAGTTTAGGTTCTTCTCTTTTTCTTTGAAAAGAGTCTTGAAAGCCTTGTGAAAGAACACAAACCAAACGATCAGTGTGAATATGATCAATGGATGTGAAATGTTTTGCAATTGGCCTTGTAAAGTGTTTGGTTTTAACAGCTGGAATACTCTTCTTGAAATGGCCAGCCAGCCGTCACCCTGTTTCACCTATGTAGATTTCTGGACACTTCCTACAAGATTAGGATTTTTAGACTGGTAAGAGGGCCATTGTTTGATATTAAATTTAGCAGAGTAACCAGATAGAGGGTTATAGTTGGTGCCATATTTACAAGAGACACAACCACTCCTGTTACAGTTCAAAGTGTCTGGTGGGGAATATGGTTTTCGTCTGTGAAGTGTGCTTCTGACAAAATGTTTCTATAGGTTAGGTGGTCTACAGAAGAAAGGTGAAGTGCAGGTTAGGAATAAAGGATCCTATGAAAGAATCAGTCCACAAAATTCGGAAATCTCATTTGAAGACCTATGAGAGAAATAGAGAGAGTGGAAATCGGGGACCAGTGGGATATGGGTTTCATTACTGGGGATCCTCCTAGAGTGGATATTACGAGGTCTACTCCTGGCTTCATTAAAGGCCGTGTTCGCAATATGAGCAAAGGTATTCTCTATCAATGAAGAAACTCTTCATTCTGAGTGCTTCATTACAAGTATCAACATCCTCAGTGCAGAGGTGGTAGAGTCTAAGGAACTGTCAAATAGGAAGTTTCTAGTATGCCAAAGAGAGAAGGAGGTGTAAAGAAGGTAATTGTGTGAGTCCATTGGCTTGAAACAGACAGATATTTTAAGTCCTGCAAAAGTGATAGAAAGACTGATATTTAAAAATGGCAGAGTTGTGCTGGAAACATCAACTGTAAACCTGACAGATAAATGAAAACTAATAAAATCATTTAACGAAATCCTGTAGCTGGCTTTTTGACCAAGATGCAACACCAACACAATTATTGATATTTCTTTTGTACAGGTTTGGTATAAAGCCTAGTTTTAAGCCTAATGTAAACTGATTTTATAGTATGGCTATAGTATACTGTTTATAAACTTAATGAATTTTAAAGCATAAACATAATACAGTGGAACCTCGGTTCACGAACGTCTCGGAACAAGTACAAATCGGTTTACGACCAAAAAATTCGCCAAACTTTTGCATCTGTTCACGACCACACACTCGGTATACGAACAAGCAAGTTTCCCTTTCGGTTTGTACGTGTTCAGTCTCTCCCTGTGCATTTCCTGTGCAGCGAGCAAGAGAGAGAGAGCGTTAGAGAGCGCCACACACAAGAGAGAGACACACGAGAGAGAGAGAGACACACACAGAGGTGCATGAGAGAGAGACACACAGGCAGCGTGAGAGAGAGGGCTGGTCGCATAAGGCAGGAAGTTTTCACTTCTGTTTACAGCGTTCGGTTCGTAGCGTGCATTGTTGCAATGTTACTTTCTTGGTGGTTTATTAAATTATGTATTTTTTCAAATGTTCATTTTTTTCCCTGTGCTTAAAACTCATTTAAAAAAAAGTGTTTTTAGCCAGCGGTTGGTAGCGCTATAGCGCGAACTATTGCAGTGTTAGTTTTCTCTGTTGTTCAGGGTTTTCTCAGTGTTATTCAATGTTGTTACATTTAGTTTACTATTACGCTGTGCATTCTATGATTTAATTAACTATATTTGTGCTTAAAAACTTAAAAAAATAATATATTTGCATACAGTTCGTATGGTCTGGAACGGATTAATTGTATTTACATACAATCCTATGGTGGAAATTGCTTCTGTTCACGACCAAATCGGGTTATGAGTTTTGGAACGAATTATGGTTGTGAACCGAGGTTCCACTGTATCTGTATAATCTCAGATTCTTTAGGTACTTCTTTAAAGTAATAATAATAAATACAACAAAGAAAATTGCGAATAAGCCTTGATGCAAATAACTTTTTTTTTAGAGGTCATATTATTAGTGTGTTGAATCCACCTACGCCCATTTACAGGTAAGGTGATTCACATTATTTTAAGGTTCAATGCATGTATCTCACAAGCAGGTAGTACAAGCCCTATATAGTGAAGAGTAAGTGTCATGGAAGAAAGTTTTCTTCATCTTCAAAGAAGGCAGTCACAGAGTCCAGATGAGAATGCAGAACATTTCTTTATTTACACAGAGTTATGGACTAATGTCTCAGTCCATGGAGTGAATAATCAATTTAACATTTCATCTGCTTTTATAGTTTTTTTTCTGAATACATCATCTTATCTAATACATCACACCATCTGACTCTTAATATACAGAACTTTATTACCTCCTCCAATCAACTAATGCCACCAATAATTTCTGACTTGTGTTGATTCTCCCTTTATTTTTAATACTACTTTGTTAAAAGGGTTTTTTTATGCATATTATCTTATTGATATTAGCACTCCTTTATAGGAGAGGTATATGGGCTTTCCCATCAGTTTATCCCTGTTTTCTGAAGAAGTATTCGTTACTCATTTACCTTATTCTAACCTTAGAAAATTACGTTTGTAACTTCTCTTACGATGAATCAGAGACCTCTCGCATTTTCAGCTTTAAGGTGCATTTAGTTAACCCTTGAATTATAGTCAGTCCTTTACCTTGTACTTAATAATTTATTCTGTTATATATTTTATTAAATTGTAAAATATTATATATATATATATATATATATATATATATATATATATATATTAACTAAAAATTCCATATAAGGAACATTTCAATTAGATACAAAAATTATAAATATTTTATATGTATTCAGGGCTTTCCTAAACCACAATCAATCATTTATATAAAATGAACAATGTGGGAAATTAGTGCTCAATAAGATAGTTAAATTAGATTGAGTTCTGATTATTTTAGATGCAACAGTTCACAGAGTGTAGGCTGATGGAACACCTTCTACACAAGCAGGTAGATCATTCCATGCTTTGAGAGTTAAAAGCTTGACTTCCCACTCTTGTTTCTTTAATATTTTAAAAGCCCAAAATTGTGAATATTGTAGCATCCGTGCATATATACAGTATATTGATAAGTTCTGGAATGTAAACAGGAGCTAAGGCATTTAAAGCTTCATATAAAAAAAAGGATTTTGAAGTTAGCCTTGAACTTAACTGGAAGCAAGTGTAAAGACTTTAACACAGGAGTTATGTGATTGTATTTCACCTTTCCAGTAATGATTCTTGCAACAGCCCATGACAATGCATGACAGTCAGGCAACCTGCCAGAAGATTTGACTTTAATTCTGGGTTTAAGTAAGCTCTCTTTCGTTTGGCAATTAGTTGGTAGAAACTTTGTTAAAAAAAGTGGGATTTTGGGTAGCAGCTGCTGAAGGATGTTTTGCTGCAATATAATGATTAAATAGGAGAATCATAAATTGAAACTCATTGTTAAAAAAAGCACATTAAACATCATACATTTAATAGCAGTTAGTTGTTTTTGTTTTTCTCTTCTCTGCTGTCATCTGGTCATAGTTCAATGGCAATTGTTAATAAACAGAAAAAGTTAAATTCCATTTAGGTAAGTTTGTTTAAAATTGCTTTGTTTTACTATTTTTTTTAATCTGTATCTTTATTTGTATTCAGTATCTAATAAGTAATCTAGTAAAGTTTGTAATTGCATTTTACTTCTGAACTTGTTACGGTGCTCTGAGTTTGAACTCATTGAAGATTGCTATACAAAATAAACTGAATTAAAATGAATGTTAACATGGCTCGCTTTGAGATTCCTCTACTGCATGCTATATCTGCTAATATTTCATATCCATATAATGTATAAAATAGCTAACAGTAATATTGTTCATCATATTATGAAGAGTGAGAAATGAAGTACACCAAGGAAAAATATAAAAACAAGAAATATCAGATTCCATTTAAATTACATCTATAAAAGCACATGTCATTATACAGTAAGGGCTTTAAAAAGCAAGCAATGCTATAATTTAGGCTGTAACCTACATAATAAAATTTTGAGAGTTTATATTGAATTTTCTTAGTAACAGTAGCACTTGTAAAATATATCAATGGTCACACCTGACAATTTGTAAGTGTATCCTTACAGCAAAAATGACTTAAAAACAGTATTTTTATATATAGCCTAGTATGTTTGAGAAATGATCAAAGAAAATCCCATTTATCAGTTTAGGCAGGATTGCCTATTGGAAGAGAACAGACTGATTGCTTATCTTACTAGAGCACTCTTGTGAAAGTTCAGCAATCACTTCTTTGGCATCTCATAAGCACTAAATGTAAGGTACAATACATACTGTACATAAACTAGTATGGTAAGATTTTTTTGTTTGCCCCAATATGAAAAATTTCTGTACATTGTTAAAGTTGACAGTTATTATAGTAAATTTTTTAAGCTTGTAATATGTGCAATTGCTTATTTATTCTTAAATGTATCATTATTTAATGTAAAATGTTCAAATGTGTGAAAGTCCCATCTTTTTGACATAGCAATTGCCAGTGTATGCATGCCCAATTACTTACAGAAGAGAAAAAAATATACAACGCTTTTTACATTTTTTTGGAATAAAATGCAGTGCTAAGGAGGTTAAACAATATTTTTGTTTGTGCACAAAAACTCAGTAAATAAGCTTGTATTTGAAATTAGTTAAAATGTCCACATTTTACATAATTTTATTACTTAGCACCTACCGAGATAAACTTTAGAGAGATGAGTATTATTTTTGGTATCATTAGGTCACTGCAGTTCAGGCACAAACTTTTCAATTTTCAAATCTACAGATTATTTACACGCGAGCTAACAAATTTAAAATGAACTATCTGACTACAAACTCGTATTTTAAAGAATGAAGCCTCCATAAAGGTACTAAATCAAGTAATGGGCAGTATAGTATTGTAGTAGCTATCACTGCATCCTTTAAGGTTTCTTAGTTCAAATGACTGTGCAGTCACTTTTGTGTTGATTTTATTTCTTTATTCTTGCCTCGTGTATTGTAAAGATCACAAGTATAGTTAACAGAGTGACGTGGCACACTCTAGTGGCTATATTACAAGGTGTTTTCTTCTCAGAAAAATGTGCGTTTAATTGCCAAATCTACAGCTAAAGATTGTGATTATTAGCACACTTACACAAGTATAATTACATTTCATAACCAGATTGGTTAGTGGGCACTGGTGGTAAATCAGTATTATATGCTTGAGCTTGCACATATGTCCAAAATTGTTAATGTATTTTGTTGACAATTGCAAAGCAGTAAATATACTTTTCTACAAATTACAATATGAATATTAGACAATGGTGGAAATTAAACCCCCTACTACTTTAAGTGTAGACAAGATTGAAAAGAATTGTGTCTGTTGGCCTGATATTGTGATGGAAGAATTCGTCATTGATGGCAACAGAATGAAGCTGAAAAATGGTATGAAGTTATTTAAGGGCATTTTAATGAGAAAGGTTAAGAGCGTGCGCTGATTACCGCGCATTGCCGCACCCACCACATGACGAACCACCTGGATCGGGACCCGAGTGACACCTTAGCACCACACTGGATTAGTGTTTTTTTACAGTGGCTAGAGTGCCAATCGTGCCACTAACCCCCAGGTTTTCCCTGCTAGTTGGAGGACCTGCTTGCCAGGCAGGATGCAAATTAGAGTCATACCCAGCTCGGAGCAAGACAGTTAAGGGCTCAACAGAGTGGAATCACTTGTGGCAATAACAGGATTCAAACTGGCAACCTTCTGATTGCCAGCACAGATCCCTGGCCTCAGAGCCACCACTTTGCTCATAGAAATAAGAAAGGTCAACTTAAAAAAAAAAAAAAAACAAAGTTTATTCAGTTTTACTAAGAGAGTTCCCTTATAGGGTGAGCTATTATTTTTGTCTCTCTCTGATTTGCTGCATGTGCCACAGTGTTTCAGTTGCTTTTATTTTATAGTACATAAATGTGTTCTCCGCTTTGGTGATGGACTATTCAGGTTTTGAGTGTGGGATTAATATAGTCTGCAGCATTTGATTAATATTTGATTACTATCATCTGATATTAAGCCCGCAGCATCTGCTGTGGGGTTCTTGGCCTTTAATTTATCAGTTTGTTTGGATTTTTTTTTTGGTGGGCTGGGCTTAATTCTATTTTTCAGTTAATTTTATTTTGGATTCTGAGGAAAAAGTCTGCTTTGTTCATTTTTGTTTGCTTGAATGTCGGATGTTTGCCAATGTTGGTACTGGTTTCTTGTTACAAACCATGTTTTTATTCTAGTTCTTGATTGACTTGTGTGTATTAAGCACTGCTTCAGTTCATTTAATTTTAATTCTATTGATATAAATACTTTACTAAAATTGTCATCAGATTCCAAATTAGGATTCATTTAAATTTATATTGTAAATTCATATTAATTAGTGCACCCCCACAAAAAAAAACCAAAAACAAAACAAATACCTGTCTTAAGATTTGGTTTGTATGGAGCCCCTTCAGTGGAATTGGTGGGATAAAAAAATGAAGTCACATGCTTCTGTTTTTGTCTACTTGTTATTTAATTGTGCTATGTGCTGTGAAAAAACAACTTTGAGATCACAATTGTGAGTTATCACCACAGCTGAGGTATACTTAGAATGGCTGTGAAGTGTTAGTGGCACAGTCTCCCTCACTGCAGTGTTAGAGTCTACTTGATGTGTGTCCGGGTTGCATTTCAGTGTACTTGCTGTTTGATTGTACTATCTGATGTGAGAATAGATTTAGACTGTGATTGCAAGTCACTAATGCCCTACCCTACTTCAAACATCCAGCTCCACTGTAAGCTGCAGACTATTGGAAGGTATACTTGAAATGATTGTGAAGATGATCAGATGTCAGTATCACTGTCACCATCTCAGTCATTCTCACAGCAGTTGCTGACAATCCACACACGTTCGATTGGGAAGCAGCTAAAGGGCCTGAATAATAGTAGTACCATGCCAGACCAGGGGGCGGCGAGGTGCACTGGACTTTCTCTCTCAATCCTCTGCAGAACATCCACGGAAAATCCTGCATGGTTCCGGCACCACTGATAATGTCACTTCCGGTTCCGTCGCCATTGATGACTTCACTTCCAATTCCAGCACCGTAGATGATGTAACTACTGGTCCGACATATGTTTTGACTCTTATTATGACAGTGTTTATGTGCCATGTTTCAGTCAACTTGTCATTTGAAGTGCTTGTATATTTTCTCGTAATATCTTCAAACTTTATACCCCCTGAAACGAGAATGTACTTTTGAGAAAGAAGACAAAAGTGTGTCATATGGATTTTCCCCCTTCCCGCCACCTTTTGTTTTTCTCCAATCAGTAATCATTTTTGCTCACCCATGTCACTTAAGGGGCCCTGTAGGGGTTTGGCTGGTTATTGTTTTTTATTATTTTGTTTTTAGTATTTTTTTAACAAGACAATACTTTATTTTTCCATTTTTGCAATAAGTATATCAATGAGTTAAAGAAAACATAGTGTTTACCGTAATTTAAATATTGTCAACTGTACTTGAGTACTTTTGAGAAAATTCAAAGTTGTAAATGTGTTCATGTAAGGATTATTTACTTTATGTTGTAACTTTATACAAATTAAATGAATTATGATATTTGCCTTGGTATGTGATATAAAAATGAAACTGTACTAAAAAATGCAATTTCTTTTACAGTTTATCTGCCCAAACTCAAAAAAAAATCTTAAAAATGAAACTCTGTCCATACCAAGGATGTGTAGATTAAGTTAACTAACATTCTCACATTGTTTTGTTGTGGATGTGAGAATAAGTATGAGCACCCTGTATTGCTGTTATTATTTGAAAAATAAATGTACATATTTACCTTACTTTACTAGAAAAACTGATGCAGTGCCAAAATACTGTTTAACACACTGTGCATCATTGTTTTTCCACCTTATTTGCTGTATATTACTTTAAAACTTAAAGGAATATTCCACCCAAAAAAAGTATTTTTTATACATTAAAAAAATATACTTTTCCCAGAAAATGAAACTAGTCTGAAAGCAGGAAGTCCCTTTCCATTGGGCTGCACTCTTGAATAGGAGACCTACTTCTCCTCCTCATTCATTGGATAAGAGTCCTGTCTTTAATATGAAAAGTGTGGCTTGATATGAATTGGCTTCCTGTTTGTGGAGTTATTTATTTACCAATATGTATTTTGCACGTGTTGAGCATAAGCCTTGATGATTTAATGTATAGATTATGAGGAATGGTTAACTTGAGATTTTTTTCTTGAACATTAGTTCAAGAAAAAAATAGTATTCGCTATCATCCATCATTGGTCACCCTTTGGTCCTGTTCTATAAGAAATTTTATTGTGTCTGTTCTCCATGAAAACATGAGATTAAAAATCTTTCTCAACCCTTACTAAAAAACTACATGGGCTAAGTAACATGTAAAAAAATATATATATTTTTTGGGTGGAGTAGCTCTTTAACACTGCCCAAAATAGAAATGTTTAATTTCTTTTGAAGCTTGAGTACTGTCAGTTTGTCTCATCAGTTTTAGTCATGTTCATGGTAAGATTTATTACTGACACACTTCAGGTTCATGCAAGCCATGAAAAATGTGTCACTGCTTATCTCCTGTAGGGATACAGAGAGAAAGAGAAGCAGAGATAAAGGTTAGTGAAACTAAAAAAAAATTAAGCAATAATTTTATCAGATACAAACATTTAGTTTACATCACAATTACTTTGCAGTTGATATCAACAGCTCTCAAAAAAGATTACTTAGACATCTACTTTAAGTTAAATTGAACTGATCATGCTTGCTGGTATAAGGCAGCTGCTTCTAGTTATACTGGCATCTCTTAGATCTCACATTAACACAAAATAATTGACACTGAAAAAAAGCCATCAGATTATTATCTTTTAAAGAGAGACATAATCCATCTCAGAGACTGTTGTCCTTATTCTCCTATCTTACTCAAAATTAACACCTTTTTGTAATTAAAACAATTATAGTCCCTTTGTCAAAATATATTACATTAAATTCACATAAGTTTTATGTACATGACTATCCTATATTTGCGCAAAGTATGACATAGCTGCATAATGAATGGCCCATGTTGTTGCATTCTGTTCCAAAGGATCCCCAACAACTTTGTACAGTTGGAAAGAAAGTTAAAAGGTTTTTAACAAATTTATTTTTTCAGAAAAATGTGGGTTGTGTATGGATGTAGAAGCTCATTTATGCTATTATTTTGATGCATTGGCAAACTTAACCAGGAGCCAGTGTAAGGATTTAGGAACTGGAGTTATGTGTTTGAATTTTCTTGTTCTTGTAATAATTCGTGCAACAGCATTTTGGATTAACTGAAAGCTGTATAAAGAACAATTTGAACATCAAGTGAACACCACATTTCAGCAGTCAGTCCTACTAGGAAAAAATGAATGTATTAATTGATCAGTATCCTGTGTATTTAGAAAATGGCTTAATTTCCTAACATTTTTAACATGGAAAAACATGTTTTGGATAGTTTTGTAATGTGAGCTTTCAATGACATGCTAGTGTCAAAAATAACTTCTAGATTTTGGGCAGATTCATTAAAACTAAATAATAACAAAATATTGTTATGATCAGCATCATACCCAACAATAATTAACATCTCTCTTTCATCTGTGTTTAAAGACAAGTAGTTCTCATCCATCCATTCCTTCAATTCACTAACACATCTAATTAGGGACAACATCGGGTGTCATCTGCATAAAAGTGAAAATTAACATTAGCATTTCTAATGATAGATCCCAGTTGAAGCATGTAAAGTGAAAAACAGTAAAGGTCCCAGTACTGGGCCCTGTGGGGCATCATGTTTCAGTTCCCGTGCCAAAGAACGGTATTAAAAGCATTAGTCCCAAGTCTCACTCAGGCAACTGTACAGATGCGTCTTGCATAAGTGTTAGAACTGAGAATCACTTAGGCTGTTAAGGTGCTGTCAGTACTGCCATTCTTTGAAGAAATGATGTCCAAGTGTAGATTCTTAGAAATTGCCTTAGTCAATGGGTGGGCCTCTCTGGCAGTGTCTTAAATTGGTTTGAATCCTACCTGGCAGGGAGAAAATTCTTTGTTAGTTGTGGTAATTACAACTCAAAGACACATGATATCCTATATGGTGTTCCACAAGGCTCTATCCTGGGTCCACTGCTCTTCTCAATCTACATGCTTACATTAGGTCAGATTATCTCAGGGTACAACGTGAGCTACCACAGCTATGCTGATGACACACAGCTGTATTTATCAATTGCACCTGATGACCCCGATTCTCTTGATTCACTAACACAATATCTAACTTGTATCTCAGAATGGATGAATAGTAACTTTCTCAAGTTAAATAAAGAGAAAACTGAAATCTTAGTGATTGGCAATAATGGATACAATGAGGCTATTAGAAATAAACTGAATGCATTAGGATTAAAAGTCAAAACTGAGGTAAAAAGCTTAGGGTTAACTGTTGACTGTAATGTAAATTTTAAATCGCATATTAATCAGATCACTGGGACAGCATTTTTTCACTTAAGAAACATAGCAAAAGTTAGACCTCTTATATCATTGAAAGATGCTGAGAAATTAGTTTACGCGTTTGTTTTCAGTCGACTAGATTACTGTAATGCACTCCTCTCAGGACTACCCAAAAAAGACATAAATCGTTTGCAACTAGTGCAGAATGCAGCTGGTAGAATCCTAACCAGGAAAAGAAAATCCGAGCACATTTCTCCAGTTTTGATGTCACTACACTGGTTACCTGTGTCATTCAGGATTGACTTTAAAATTCTGCTTATGGTTTATAAAGCCTTAAATAATCTCACCCCATTTTATATATCGGAATGTCTGACACCTTATATTCCAAATCATAACCTCAGATCCTCAAATGAGTGTCTCCTTAGAATTCCAAGAGCAAAACTTAAAAGAAGTGGTGAGGCGGCCTTCTGCTGTTATGCACCTAAAATCTGGAATAGCCTGCCAATAGGAATTCGCCAGGCTAATACAGTGGAGCACTTTAAAAAACTGCTGAAAACACATTACTTTAACATGGCCTTCTCATAACTTCACTGTAATTTAAATCCTGATACTCTGTATATCCAATTCATTATAATAACTATTCATGGTGGCTCTAAAATCTGTACTAACCCCTACTCTCTCTTCTGTTTCCTTTTCCGGTGGCTTGCGCCACCACCATCTACTCAAAGTACCATGATGTTCCAACAATGATGGATGGATTAAAAGCCAGAAGTCTGTATGACCATCAGCATCAAGTGACTCCATGAGATCCCTAACTACAAAGAGGACTATTTCATTTATGTTAGGTAGAATGCCCAGAGGGGACTGGGCGGTCTCTCGTGGCCTGGAACCCCTACAGATTTTATTTTTTTCTCCAGCCTTCTGGAGTTTTTTTTTTTGTTTTTTCTGTCCACCCTGGCCATCGGATCTTACTCTTTTTCTATGTTAACTAATGTTGTCTTATTTTAATTTCTTTTTTTGTCTTTTATGTTTTCTTCATTATGTAAAGCACTTTGAGCTACTTTTTGTATGAAAATGTGCTATATAAATAAATGTTGTTGTTGTTGTTTTTACTAATTTGAAATATGTACACTTTACTAACAATGAAGACTTTGATGAGAATACCCATCCAGTACCCAAACTGAAGAAAATCTGGGAGATATACCAGGCCAATGTAGCAAAATTACGGAGTGTTTATATTTTGCACTGTGATGTCAGCATCGATGAAAGTTTCATGGCTTATAAGGGTAGACTGTCATGGGTGCAGAACATCACATCAAAAAGAGCAAGATTTGGCATAAATTTTAACGACTTTGTGACTATAAAATGGAATACATTTGGAATTCGGATCTGTACACAGGGAAAGTGACAATGTTTGATCCAAAATACAATCAGTACACCAGTGCTACGTCATCTGTGCCGACTTTGATAGATGCTCTGCTGGAACAAAGTTACTGTGTAACCATGGACAATTTTTTTACTTCGCCAGAGCTATTTGACATCTTGCTGCAAAGAAAGACTGACGCATATGGAACAATGCATCCTATCTGTCGTGGCATGCCTGAAGACTTTGGCAGAGCTAAATTACAGCAAGTAGTTTGGCAAAAGGGTAAAGTTCTTGTGCTGAAATGGAAGGACAAGAAAGATGTTTGTCTTCCTAGCACTGTACATAATGCAGCTACGTTCACTGTTCAGGCAAAAGGCAAGAAGGAGGTTACGAAGCCTTGTTCTGTGGTCAACTACAATAACACGATGGGCAGCATAAATCACATGGATCAAGAATGGACTTTCTATCCCGTTATGCAAAGAAAACAAAAGAAATACTATAAAACGATATTTTGTCATCTGGTGGAACAGTGCATTTGGAATGCATTCATGTTATACAAACAAAAAGCTGTGAAATATGCATCTCATGCAAACTTTACATGCCAACTTGTAGAATAAATTATTGGCGCACATCCACAGTCCACACTATCACTAAAGTCAACCCAGCACATCACAGATCAATCCGGAGAGTCTTATTGGTAGACATTTTATTGATTATATACCTCCAGCAGAACAAAAACAGAATCCAACTTGTGCCTGTGCAATGTGATGTTCAAAAGCTGATAAATCTGGAAAGAAAATCCGAAAAGATACACACTATTATTATCCCGACCTAATGTTAGATTGTGTCTTTCAATGTGCTGTAAGAATTACCACACAAAGGTTGAGATTATATACTGTGTGATAGATGGCCTGGGAACCTTGCCCGGCTGGGACGCCCTTTTGAGGAGAGGACCGGGGAAGTGGACATATCACCAGCAGTACCTCCCCCGGGACATGACAGGGCAGCCCCCTTGTTTAACATCGGGGCCACGTGACTGGAGCTTAGAAGCTCCACCCTGTGTGGGCCCTTGGCCTCCACCAGGGAGCGCCTGGACAGTTCCGGAGCTGTGGTCTACAGCACTTCCACCACACCCGGAAGTGTTACCAGTAGAGGAACCGGATTCTCTTGCAGCACTTCCGCCACACCCGGAAGTGCTGCCGGAACTTGACCAAGGAGCACCTGGAACACTTCCGGGTGCGGTATAAAAGAGGCCACCTCACTCCAGCAGGGGAGCCGGAGTCGGGTGGGAGTAGACGGAGCTAGCGAGTGAGGAGTGGAGGTGGCAGAAGAAAGGACTGAGTTTGGGTGTATTGGAGCACCTTGTTGTGTGCAGGACATTTATATAAATAAACGTGTGTGTTCTGGACATTGTGGGTCTGTGTGTGTGTCTGTAGCCGGGCTGATCTTCTACAACTGTTTTGGCATAATTAATAATAATATTATTATTATACCTTTGAGAAATAAATATACAACGCTTTTTATGTTTTTTTGGAATAAAATGCAATGCTAAGGAGGTTAAACAATATTTTTATTTGTGCATAAAAACTCAGTATCTAAGCTTGTATTTGAAATTAGTTAAAATGTCCACATTTTACATAATTTTATTACTGTGATCCCATCTGTTCAGTAAAGGACCAGACTGTCTCTCATTAGCGGATACAGAAATATCATGTGGAAGGTTGAAAATTTAATAAAAACAGTAAATCAACACCTAATCTGATTCACCAAATGGATTTCCCTAGACTAGAGGAGGCTAGTTATTTTGCTGTAGTGTGCAAGGTAGAAGAAAAAGAAAAATCAATGTTTTGACAGTTATTGCTCTACTTTAATGAGGACAGTGTCCTTAAAAACAGGGGAATGTTAATAGAGCAAAATGAAGAAGGGATATTGCAGAATAAGCATTTTTTTTTAAATTAAACATAAGATGTTATATTATAAAATTGCTGGTCAGCTAAGAGATGACTACGAGTACTTGCTTAAATCCCTTGGGCTAGTTTTCATAACAGTATAGGCTGAACCAGGTAATAACAGTAGAATCACTTGGGCAATCACCTGGGGAACACTTGCAGATCCAGGAATTTAACATTTCAGGTGACATTGTAGTTCATTCTTCGGTTTAGGCATATAACAAACAAGTTTGTGTTTACTTTTTTCAATGGAGTCTTTTATGCCTATTTTTTTTTTCTGAGCAATGTGCATAAGAGAGGTAGAAGTCTTTTATGACGATATATGACAAAACTCAAAAGAGGACAGCTGTACATGTGGGCATATCCTGTACACATAGAACAATAGAGTAATAGCCTGTTTGATCTATTCAGTCATCTATTTAATGTAATACAGACTTCATCAGAGATACACCACCCGAGTGTAACACTGTCCCTGGAAGCAGGAAGAGCCTTGGTTAGACATAAATGGAAAAACCTACTTGTCACACCGTACTTTTGTGGATTTGGCTCAAAAATCACAGCCAGATTTTTTTTTTCAAATTTAACTTACATGTTCTTGCTTTAAATTGTGGTACAAGACAAGGATGTCCCTTTTCACCACTCTGTCTCGCAGTTGCTACGGAATCATTCTCTCCGCCTGAGTAATATCTGAAAACCTCAGGGCATTCAGAGGGGAAGCTCAGTACAAAAGGTTTTCTGGTACACAAATCATTTCTAACATAGACTCACTTCAGTGTACTTTACAAATAATGTAGGCAGCTTGGAAGATTTCACAGTTTAAGAGAAATGAAAGTAAACTATAAAATTCACTGTGATTACTGGTGTTCATTATAATTAGCAGTTTCCTTTCACTTGTCATAGAAATGTGTATAGTTAGATATCACAATTTGCAAAACTTTGTAAAAATGATTGCATTAAAAAAAAACAACTTTCCATAGCGCTTATAATTTTTCAATACATTCTTTTCACATAGCTGAGTCCTTTTTTACTACAGTAGACACAGCCATATCTTCATTTACAGTTTATGAAAGGAAAAATGGCACAACTTGATATTCATCTGCCTTACTGAACAATGAATGCATGAGCAGTGGCATTTTGATCTGAATTTTATACTTCTCAGCCCACACCTACATGGGCTACAATAGAATGTGATTCTAGTATTTTTTCATCTGTTGTGTGTATCTTTTATCCACAAACCATTCTAATTGTGCCAAAAAATCAGTACTTGTAATATGTCAAGGATCTGTTCTGAATTCAGGCAACATTTTCAATCAAGTGTCATTACTGTTAGTTGTACCATCAAAACCAAGCATATTCAGCATTTAGCTTGGAGAATAAGCATAGAATAAAAATTCTATATACTTCTTTATTACCAACAATGAGACATTTTGCTCAACATAATATACTTTCTCTCCATTTCCAAAGTTACACAGTGTCATTTATCTGCTATAGAGGCATTTCTACTATACAACTATGTAGAGTAATTTCTAAGTTCAGTTAATGTCTAGAAAATCACCCTTAAAACAATTTTGTGAGTAAGACCTCAACATTAAGTTTTAAAATTCATCTGTAGGCCATACTCATAATGATCAATTCAATTGCTATCAACAGTTCCCAATTCGGGGTTATCTCAAATGTTACACCCTTACCAAATGATCATTCTCCTGTAGTTGCCCTGATTGCATTGTTAGCCCACTATGTAAGATAGTTTAATTGGAAGATTCCAGAACAACCTTTAATTTTATAATGGTTTAGGTATAAACTATACCATATGAGACTGAAAACAATAAAGGCTGCTGAAAAGGGGTCAACCCAAGGATTTCACTTCTTGTGACATTCTTGTAACTTTCTTTAATAGTGCCAAGAGCAGTTATAAAGTTTTCTTAAGGCCATTCCGTTCATGCCGTATGTTTACTAAAATATTATTTGTGAAGAAATGACTCTAGAGAATGGCTGGGAATATTGAAAGAAGGAAAGAAATACAGTTAGTACTGTATATTCTTTGAATTAAATATTGCTGTAGTGCTTAGAAAAAAAAATCAATAAAAAATAGCAACACAATTATTTCTCTGGTCTCTTTTATACCTGTTCAGGTACAATAAAATTATTTGGTGTCCAATCTGCTTGTGCGTATACATTGGAACAAATATAAGCTTATAATTGTACACTTGAACGTTTATGTAAGCATTTTAAAAATTAGCTGCACAAAGAAAACATAGTTTTGAAACATTTTCTGAAGTGGGCTAATCAAAAGCACACATATTTACATTTGCTCACCTTTATAAAGGGTCAGAGGCTCAAGAAATATAAAAAAACACTATAACAAACAACAACAATCCTTCTATCTCTAATACACACAAAATTGCCTAAAAGTAAATTTCTGACTTGGTTAAAGATAAAAGGTAGCAAAAGTGAGGAATTATATATATAATTATATGTATTGCTGTAGGTATAAAGGAGCACTAATTGTGTTCCATGACACTTCTTCTGAGTAATTATTTTTCTGAAAGTACTTGATACTAGAATGCCAAAATGAGGATGGGCAGCATTGTTCATAATGGCACTAAATTTTGTCTTTATTCTGCCCTCCAATACCTCCAGTGGGTTAAAGTACCTTCCATAACACAGCCTTCCTTCTTAATCAGCCTGTATATTCAGTTGGCCTCTCTTGCAGTGATGTAACAAGTCCAGTACACCACAACTAGGAAAACTACACTGGTCATCACAGAGTTTTAAAATATGAAAAGGATACCATATTGAAAGAAAGCAGTCTCCTAAGAAAAACAGTCTGCTCTGCTATTTCTTATATCATGCTCCTGTGGTACAACACCAGACTAGTCTGCCACTGGAATAGACCCCTAAGTACTTGTAGCAGAGCGCCACCTTTGGCGTGGCTAAAGTCAATAGCCAGTTCACTGGTTTTGCTGATGTTGATTTTCAGATAATTTTCTTTGCACTAAGAAACAAATTTCTCTCCCTTACTTCTATACTTTGTCTCTTCCTCCTTTTTAATACAACCCGTTTATTGCAGAAGTTCTGGAAGTCAAATTCACTGACATTATAATTGTAATCAGAGGTGTACAGAGTGAAGACAAAAATAGACAGGACTGGTCCTTTTGGTGCTCCAGTGTTTCTCACATCCTTATCTGAGACACAGTCCTTCAGCCTCACAAATTGAGGTATTCCTGGCAGTCAGATGATTATTCAGGACTCCATAGGCTTAACAACCTCATATCCCTGAGTTTACTCTATAAAAAGGATGGATGGAGAGTGTTGAAGGCACTGAAAAAATCAACAAACATAATCCTCACAATACTTCCAGCTTTGTCCAGGTGGCAATAAGCCTTCAATCTTTGCAAAGGCAAACTTCATGGGGTCTGAGCTGTCTTTCACAAGAGGACTCATATAGTCTAGGACCAGCCCCTACAGGGAACTGGTTGACTTGGTTAGAGTGTTCAGTAATACTGTTACCAGTACATTCTTTGAATGTTTTTACATGGAATGAACATATTACATAATAAAGAACATATCCAGAATTCCATCGAATGATTGGATTTTGGTCTTGCTCTGATTCCAGTCTACTTTGGTCAGTATGTTATCACCAGGAAAGATATCTGAAAAAGATTAGATCAGACACATTACATGTACATTATACAAGGTGATTAAATAACACTATAAACAGACAATACAATGCAATACAACTTCTTTTTGTATGCAGTTTTCAAGTGGTGTGCTTTAAACGCAAACAAAAATACTCCATTTAACAAAGCCAAAAGTAAATGATAAAAAAATGTATACCTACATGTCACTATGTGAGCAACATTATGGCATCGAAGCCTTACATCTCTATAAAATTATGGTTAATTTCAGGAATGGTCACCATCTGTATTGCTTCTTCATCTTCTACCCTGTGTTTAGGCTGGCTTTCTCTAGGTGCTCAGGTATCCTGCACCTTAGATGGGAAGTCAAGGGTGACTGAGTATTTAGCATTATTAATTCAAAGATTGGGAGCGCACTTCCTTTGTGTGTATTTATACAACTGCACTCTACTGTACTAAAAGATAAATTTGAAACCCACCTCCTCATGTTTATTTTTCCATCGTTCTCATTTATTTTTCTTTATTTATGATATTTTGTTATTAATACCTGATTTAATTGTATGATTTCTTTTGAAACTTGAAAGAATGATGTCCAGGGTGCCTACAGCCTTGGCAAAGTCATGTATCGAGGGTGGACTGGTGCAAAGAGGAAATAAACAACACAATTGGTAGAAAGTGTGGAATGCAGTTTATTCCAAACAATAAAAAAGTGTCAACAAAAGTCTTGTTCAAAGTCTTCAATAAATAATAATAATAGAAATAATACATTTTATTTATATAGCACCATTCCCATGCTCAAAGCACTTTACAGAGCATCAGAAAGAAACAGCAGGGTATATACCATATAACACTGGATACAAATTATCTCTGCCTAGAACACTAAAAAAAAGATAAGTACAGTATATATAGAGCATTAAAAAGAATAAAAGACAAAAAAACACAAGAAAATACTAAATTCAATACTTGAAGACAAGCCTGAACAAATAACATAATTGTAAACATGAATGCTTCTCACTAATATTACATTGCTTTGCCTAAGTTACAAATAAAGACATACAAAATATTTATCAACTTGTATGCAAAATTTCTCATCACAACAAGAGGTAAACTGAAAGAAGAAGCAGAATGTTAGGAAATTAAATGCCTTCCCAAACAGGTGAGTTTTAAGTTGTTTTTTTTTTTTTTAAAAAATTGAGTCAGCTGATCTAATTAATTTACTGAAGGCATTCCAACATCTTGGCACTACGGAGCTGAAGGCCTGTCACCCATAGAGTGCAGGTTAGTGTGGGGCATGACGAGATTGCCAGAATCAGAGGACATTAGTGGGAGGAGAGGAGCAGAGTGATGGAGAAGGTCACTGATGTCATCTGCATAGTGATACATAGTGATGGAGAAGGTCACTGATATGTAGTCTGGCACGAGGACATTTAAAGCTTTACTAGCCAACCCGCTACGCCGCATAATTATGTATTGATGGGTGAACACTTCCTGAACGACACAGTTGTCCAAATGGGGTGGGTTTGTGGATACCACTGTGAGTGAATGAAAAGATAGACCTCTGGAGAGAGCAACATATAATTGTCCGTGACTGAAAGCGGGATTGTCTGTGACGAAGAAGGCCACGCTGGTGAAAGTTACTTTGTCGGTAGGGATAAGTGTCAGTACTTGTAGATTAAGGTGTAGCGAGTCTTTGTTGTTGACGCTTAATATAGCTTGCGTACTGAGATGTTCCGGAGTCACAGTTGAGAAACACTTTTTTAATGTCTTTCAAGCACAGGGGAAAAAATGAACATGTGAACCATCCGTAATGTAATAAGCCACCAAGAAAAGTAACATTGCAGCAATGCTATCTACGACCTGTAAACAGAAGTGAAAACAAAATCGAGCCCGGTGTATTCTTTAACTGCCTTGTGGCGCTGTAGTAGTGCTGCTGCTTTGCAGTAAGGAGACTGTGGAAGATTGTGGTTTCGCTTCCCGGTTCCTCGCTGTGTGGATAGCGCTTTGAATACTGAGAACACCGCTATATCAATATAACGAAGTATTAACAGGAAATTGTCTTTGTGTAATAGTAAAAGACAAATTATCAGCGACAAACAAACTGTTTTACACGCTGCATACCAAACCGCGACATGGTATACGCCGCATAATCACGCCGCTTTTTAAATGTTTTTTAAGCAGAGGGAAAAAATGAACATTTGCGAAATCCGTAACGCTGCTTTCAGTAAGTACAATGCACACACGTTTAATTTGCCAGCCGTGTTTTCTGGTTTGGGCTGCTTTTGCAGTGTTACCACTTGTGCATATTAAATCTTGAAATCCTTCGAGTAACTAATTAACTAACTAACACCAACCCACCCACACACGCAGCTTGTGTGAAACAAATGCGCCCATACTTTGATAATTTTGTTGCAGCCTATAGTGGAGTCAGGCACAGAGAAGGTCAGCTGCTGAGAGAGCATCTCGACTGTTGCAGGGCCTGCATCGGTGAAGCAGGTGAGACGCTAATGAAACAGAGGCACAGGGCTTATTGGTTTTTAAAGACTGCTTCCTTCATTGTGTTTTAACCTCAGTTTTAAAGGATTGTTTTAAGGATCCCATGGGATACCCCTCGCAAACTGTTTTAGACGCTGCATTCAGCAATTCACATCCGCGACAAACATGCCTCTTCTTACATGGTCCTGCCGCGTCCACCCTCGTTCTCAAAGCATACACACCGCGTGGTCATGTGCCCGCTCGCAAGAGCAACTCACGGAGACCCGCCCACCAACTCTAAGACCATGGCGTGTAAAACAGCTTGCGATGGTGGTGCGTGCGTCATAACCGAAAAGAATAATGAAAAGTCAACGTGGCTCAGAGGTGCATGTGGACTCCTAGCACAGACGAAAGCGAGTTAATAATAATAATTCATTACATTTATATAGCGCTTTTCTCAGTACTCAAAGTGCTATCCACACAGGGAGGATCCGGGAAGCGAACCCACAATCTTCCACAGTCTCCTTACTGCAAAGCAGAAGCACTACCACTGTGCCACCTGTGGGGACACGGGGTGTTCACGGAGTTACGGGGTGGTCGGTGAGTTGTTGCGTCCGGGCACGTGAGCAGGCAGTGGGAATGCGTAGAGAGCGAGGGTGGATGTGGGCCGGGAAATAAGGAGTGTTGGTGGGCGGGGAAACGTTTTCTGTGCTCCTGCAGAACCATCTAAGAAGACGCATGTTTGTAGTGGATGCGGTGGACGCGGGCCGGGGAATAAAGATTGTTGGTGGGCGGGGAAACGTTTTCCGTGTTCCTGCAGGACCATCTAAGAAGACGCATGTTTGTCGCGGATGCGGTGGACGCGGGCCGGGGAATAAAGATTGTTGGTGGGCGGGGAAACGTTTTCCATGTTCCTGCAGGACCATCTAAGAAGACGCATGTTTGTCGCGGATGCGAATTGCTGTATGTAGCGTGTAAAACAGTTTACGATGTTGCACGCGGTCGTGCGTCGTAACCGAAAAGTCAACGTGGCTCAGAGCTGCATGTGGACTGTAGCACAGACAAACAGAAATGACTGCGTGTTTTCCGAGGCGTCTTGGCTGAGTTGGTGGGCGTGGCTCTGTGAGTTTTCGTCGTATCCAATGGTCTTAGAATTGGTGGGCGTGGCTCCTTCCTGCGTGCTTTCATGGGTGTGGGCGTGGCTCCTTCCTGCGTGCTTTCATGGGTGTCTTGCCCGTTCTGGCGGCGGCTTAGAGAATTATATATATAGATAGGTTATATTCAAACCTTTGCTTTGCAGGTTATATTTAATCTTTTACGGGAGTCAGTGAAGACAAAGCAGGATGGGTGTTATATGCTCATGTAAGGACTGCAGCAGAGTTTTGAATCAACTGGAGCTGTGATAGAAGATTAGAAGCGGCATGTGCCGATAGAGAGTTAAACTAATTCATGCAGGATGTGACAAAAACATGGACAAGTTTCTCTACATTAGAAAAGGAGAAGAATGAGCGTACATGGGACATAATACAGAGGTGGAAGTAAGAAAGTTTCTTAATGTGGTTTATATGGGTGGAATAAAAAAGGGAGGAATCAAAAATGATACCATGATTTCCTGTATTAGAAGAAGATCTGATGAGATCATTGTCAAGAGTGAGTGAAACAGAGCTCATTTTCTTACTTACTTACTTACTTTAGTGCCAATTCGCAGGAGTTAAGTTTTGCTGCAATTTAATTTTAAACAGTTATGCTCCACCCAGGTTTTAATTTTGCTGACGCAAGTTGTGAATTGGGAAAGCTCTGTTGAAGGTTCCCTTTTAAGGACTTAAACCATTGGTGGGCAGTGCCAGAAATACCCAGAATGGTCTCCATTCTGGAAAGTAGAATGTCATGTCTGACAGTGTCAAATACAGCACTGAGGCCCAACAGAATTAATATGTGGGTTTACCCAGAGTCTGCTGTCATAAGCAAATCATTAGTTAGCTGAAACAGAGCAGTTTCATAGCTGCGTTGCACTCTGAAAGCAGACTGAAAGGACTCCCTCAATTTATTAGAAATTAAGTAATTGTTGATTTGGGAGTTTACAGCAGGCCCAAGACCTTTTCACAGAAAAGTTAAGTGAGAAATAGGCCAAAAGTGTTAAGACTGTCAGCATCAAGACAAGACTTTTTTAACATTGAGGTGATAGAAGTGATTTTAAAAGTGACTGGCATAAAGCCGGTATCAAGGCATGTATCTATTTTTGTTGTAGTAATCGGGATTATGGCATAAAAGCCAGGATTGAAGAGGTGTGTTGGGGATGGGGTCCAGTACACAAGTAGTAGGCCTCATTTTACAAAGCAGGTCATTAACAAATCTAGATGTGACTGGTGAAATTTTAGAAAAGGAACAGGATGGAGTGGGAAGACAGGGCAAATATAAATGGATAAAGGATTTATGTTAATTTAATTATTTGGATTTTTAATTTTATTACAGAAAAAATGGAGGAATTTTAACATACTTCAGTAGAGGAGGTAATTGGACCAGATGCAGGTTGAAGTAGGTTATTAACTAAAGCGAACAAAACTCTCAGATTATCATGGCCACTTTGTATTATTTTGCCATAATGAGTGAGCAGTTAGTACATCTCAGTAAACCCTATGATGGTCAGAGAAAGCCTGGACATGCTCAGTAGGGCCAGTCTTACGTGACATTTGCTCAAGGCGTCGGCCAGCTGCTTTTATAGACTATACTATAAATCTGAGTTGCAACATGGAGAGGAATGCTTAAAGGAAACCTCTTTGTTTTAAAGGAGTTATATAGATAACTATTGCTGAATTAAAGGCTGAGTTATAGTAGTCAACAAGAATATCTATTATGGATGGAAGAGGGGAAGACAGAAAAAGATCAAAAATTGATCCAGCAAGTACAGAGTTATAGATATGTTTTCTGAAAGAGATTTGATATTTACAGGTAATAGGAGGGAGAGGTAATGAGACAGTAAAAAGTACTGCTTTATGGTCAGAGAGTTCCAAATCACTGCTATAAGTGCTACCAACAGATGAGCCAGATGTACAGATTGGGTAAAAAAATCAACATGTTTCACCAAGTCAAAACAGTCCAGCAAGGCCAGGAATTCCTTCCTCAGTTCACATGTAATAGTGTCAATATGGATGTTGAAATCGCCAAGAACAAAGACTGTGTGTGAAAGGGAACTTTAAGTGGGTTAATACAGTGATCCCTCGCTATATCGCGCTTCGCCTTTCGCGGCTTCACTCCATCGCGGATTTTATATGTAAGCATATTTAAATATATATCGCGGATTTTTCGCTGCTTCGCGGGTTTCTGCGGACAATGGGTCTTTTAATTTCTGGCACATGCTTCCTCAGTTGGTTTGCCCAATTGATTTCATACAAGGGACGCTATTGGCAGATGGCTGAGAAGCTACCCAACTTACTTTCTCTCTCTCTCTCTCTCTCTTGCGCTGACGTAGGGGGGTGTGAGCAGGGGGGCTGTGTGCAGCTGCTTCCTGAAAGGACATGCTGCACAGTGCTTCGCATACTTAAAAGCTCAAAGGGCACGTATTGATTTTTGACTTTGTTTTTCTGTGGCTCTCTCTCTGTCTCTTCCTGCTCCTGACAGAGGGGGTGTGAGCTGCCGCCTTCAACAGCTTTGTACCGGCGGTGCTTCGCATACTTAAAAGCCAAAAAGCCCTATTGATTTTTTTTTTGACTGCTTGCTTTGCACTCCTTTGAAAAGGAAGATATGTTTGCATTCTTTTAATTGTGAGACAGAACTGTCATCTCTGTTTTGTCATGGAGCACAGTTTAAACTTTTGAAAAAGAGACAAATGTTTGTTTGCAGTGTTTGAATAACGTTCCTGTCTCTCTACAACCTCCTGTGCTTCTGCGAAAATCTGTGACCCAAGCATGACATTCTAAAAATAACCATATAAACATATGGTTTCTACTTCGCGGATTTTCCTATTTCGCGGGTGGCTCTGGAACGCAACCCCCGCGATGGAGGAGGGATTACTGTTATTCAGTCAGATCAGCTAAGAAGGACACATTGTATTTTTGGTGAAGATAGAGAACAAAAAGTAAGATAGGACCAGATTTTGTTATTAGTTTAACAGCCAGACACTCAAATGACAAAAGGACATTCAATTAGGAGTATTTTGATGTTCAAATCAGATGTAATAATTACTGTGACTCCTCTACCTTGTTTTGAGCTTCAAGTCTCTGTAAAGTAAATGTATCCATATGATGTCACCTCTGTTGCAGATGTAAATAATTTGGTTATTGTCCATCTTTTTTAAGCATAACATATCAAGGTTGGAGTCTGTAATGAATTCTGACAGCACCAATGCTTTGCCATTAAAAGATCTTTTGTTAAACAATGCAATATTAGCTAATGAGGGTTTGTTGTGCACAGATTAGCATACTGCATATCTGGCACACTGATGCTAATATTTCCAAACTCATGACCAGGATGGCGTTTTCCTGAACAAATGCTGCTGGTGAACTTTCCATTTGCAGCACAACGGTTGTGGCAGCCTCACCTGACCCTGACCTGATGTAAATATTTTGGATGCAACACAATACCAGATTCTTTTAAGACATTCCAGTCTGACCATTTTCTCTGGACAAACTGTTTAATATCCAGGAGTTTATCACAAGAGTATATTTCAGCATAGTAGAAAGCAAACAATTACCTGACAGTAGTAGAGCACCCTAAAGCAGTGCAGCACAGTGGAGAAGGTGAACCGGAGTGGCGCAAATGAGTGGCAATAGCAATGCAACAAGAATCCAGTAGAAGTACGAACTGATGCCACTAGATGATTGATCCATTTAAAAAGCAGGAGATATTATCCTACGAGAACCACCTTTTTCAACCATTGCAAACATATGCAGTTTTTAATGTCTGGAAAACATTTGGGATTAAATCACTTAGAGATCTGTACATAGACAATGTCTTTGCATTCTATGAACAATTACATTCTAAATTTAACTTTCCAGCAACACATTTCTTTCACTATCTTCAAATTAGAAACTTTGTTAAACAGAACCTGCCCAATTTCCCTCATCTCCCACCTCCCTATATGCTGGAAAAAATACTCATCAGTTTCAAGGATTTAGATAGCATCACTGCAATATATAAAACCATTTTATAGTCCCTCCCTTTCAAAGATCTAAGAGGACAACGGGAAAAGGATCTCTCCCTCAACATATCAGAAAAGGAGTGGAAGGTAGCAATGCAGAGAATTTACTTGAGCTCCATATGTGCAAAGCATACAATTATTCAACTAAAAATTATATATCGAGCACATCTGTCTCACTTAAAATTATCCAAAATGTTTCCAGGGCAAGATCCAACCTGCAAACGCTGCAATCAAGTTCCAGCCTCACTGGGTCACATGTTCTGGGCCTGCACCAGACTAACATCATTTTGGACCAAGATTTTTAAATGCCTTTCAGACAGCCTTGGTGTCACAATCCCTTCTAATAAACTAACAGCTGTGTTTGGTGTACTTCCAGAGGGGCTTAAAGTGGAGAAGGACAAACAAACTGTAATTGCCTTTACTACACTATTGGCATGTAGACTTTTTTTGCTCAACTGGAAGAATCCTAACTCTCCCCTTTTAAGTCAATGGGTAACTGATGTTATATATTATTTGAAATTGGAAAAAATAAAATTCTCACTTAGAGGATCTGTGCAGAATTTTTTCCAAACCTGGCAGGATCTAATCGATAACATTTTAGAATAAGCTTTTAAAGCACTGAGGAAGCAGATTCTCTCCCTTTTTCTTTTTTTTTTGTCTTCTCCTTTTATCTATATTCACTTATTACTCTACCTAGTTGCTTATTTTTACTAGGTTTAAATTTTATTCTGCTGGCCATGCTCTCTTTCTCAGGGGTGGGGGTTGATTTGTTTTCAATCCTGTTCTTGTAAAATTGATGTATTTGTATGGAATGTTGTGTGATTTCAATAAAATCAATAAAAATAAAAAAAATCAAGGCTAAAAACACAGCATCGGGTACTTTTCTTCATTATTCTCTGAGCCCCAATGCATCTCTGTTTCCCTTCTTCCCTGTTCACCCACTGGGTCTTCTCAAGTGGGCCTTTTGTTTCATTCACCGTAGCTGGTACCTGCTGGGAAGTCCAAAGTCCAGCTTCTTCATCTCACCACCATCCCTAGACATCCATAGGATGATCCCTGAATACATCTGCCACTCCTGCTCCTCACAATGCTTACCAGAATTGACCCATTCGGGAGCACCATTCTTCCATTTGTCTTGCTCCCTGCAGGGCCACCTCACTGCCTTGCCTCCTGTCCACCTCACTAGCTCAATCTTTCTTGATTCTTTCCCTTTGTTTTTCTTTCTTTTTCTATTTCTTCCCTCTGCCTGTCCTACACAGACCTTATGGACCATTATTATCATTGGGGATGTCCTAATGATGCAATGGTTCACACTGCCTGATAGGTTCAGAGTTCCAGGCTCATCTCTGAGTCCAGTCACATCCAGTAAAAACATAATCCTTATTTGTAACATTTGTTTCTTTTTTATGCTCTACCTTTTCTCCTACATCCTAAAGATATGCCTTAAATTGAGTGAGTGTTGGTTCTCGTCTCCTGTTCACATGACAGGCACAAGCTCATTGTGACATTGAACTGAATGAGTTATGAAATCAGGGGTTGGATGGTTGATTATTATTGAAGACTTTCTAACTGTCTCAAAAGTATTGTTGACATTCACTTTTTTATATTTTTAGAAATAAATACAAAATTAAGGATATGGCTATAGATTTTCAATGTTTTCTCCCTTTGATTCCCTTAATAATAAAAGGACTGACAGTGAAGATGCTTGTGCATCATAAATATTCGGAATTATAATTGGCAAAAGACTTCGCCTTTGCTATGAATATAAAATAAATCTATAAAAAAGAACAATAAAAACTGTTCTTCCTAAGGAAACTTAATTATTATTAAAGTAAATAAAACTACTGATTTTTGCAAGTCTTACATTGAATTAAATGTGGCATTTACTTTTTATATGTTGGCAGGTGAACCTTTGTGTTAAAAACTTTAACTGTCTGAATAATATTGTTAAAACTAATAGACAGTAATTAAGTTAAAATTAAAATTGGTCTCCAGTATTCATGTATTTATGAACTTTATAATCAAATTGGCAACTTAGAAAGCCACTTCTAAACTGACAATAGCCCCTGTCTTTGTAAAGTGACAGATGTAGCTATCATACACTGGATGTAGCTTTCCAAGAAATAAGAGCTATAGGTTTATGAATATTTTTCTTCACACCGCTATAAACAAACTTTAATTCACAATTCAAACTCACAAAGTGGGTGTAGGAGCGAGTTAGACCCAGATGTTCTGTAATTAATACAAAGTGTGATTATAATTGAATGCTTTCATCTGTGATAATTACAGACTTTCGGTGAGATTAAAGTATTGAATTTCTTGTTTCGGGATTCATGCTTTTGTACTTATAGAACGGTACTGTATGTTTGTAAATACCTGCTGCGAACATATTTCCTACTAGCATAATAAGGTCTACCTGTATCTATACATGTGAATATACAGCCCTTTGTTTCAATTTTCTGTGGCTAATACACAGTTACTTTAAGCATACATAGACTTAGACAAAACCTGTATGATATTCAGTAACACTGTCTTAACACATTGTTACAGGGCAATACATTAGTCAGTGACTGGTATATACATGTGAAACTCCAAAGGAAAGATCACATCTTTGACATAATTTTTGGTTTTGTGTTTATCTATGTACTGGCTATTGTACAGTTCTTCCATGTTGTCTTAAATTAAATCAAGAGAATAAATCATTCATGTGGTAACCAGTAGGGGGAGCAGTGAGACATAAGAAGTGCTGTTCAGGCTACGCTTTGCTCTTGATTCCCGTACTGGTTCCTCATTTAAATGAGCGCAGCTACAAAGAAAGGCAGCATGGTTTCTCTGTCTCCATTATTTTCCTAGTTTCAGATGGGTAATACAGGGTTTTACCACACTAATTATCATGAAATTACATAGCAACTCTTTACATTAAATATGTATAGAGTTATACAGTAGTGCAAGAATGCCTATTTTATATTATTGACAAGTTACAAAGTTAATCTTTATTTTTTAAAAGGACGCTGACTTTCCTTGTGTTAGCGGTGTACCACTTTCCTGCCATGAGACAAGACTTTAATAAATATAAATTATTGTATATTTGTATTAATGTGATATGCTCCTGTATACCCAAATCTCAACAGATTAATAATTTAATGGGTTTTGCCTTTATTGTATACATTACTTTACATTTCTATGTCACATATATGTTAACAAAGGGGAAAGGTCATGTTAATGACTAAAGAAGAAACGTTTAATTAAACTGTTAAACAGCTTGTAAAGATAAACTATATATTGTTGCATTGTGTGAATGTGAGCCAGCTCAGTTTTGAATGTTTAATAAGTGGTGAAAATAAAATTAGTATATAATGACAGTTCTCAATATTACTGTATAAAGTATGTGTTTTACTGAAATACCATTTTACAAGAAATGTTGCCAAAGATAGTAATTGACAGTGGTTTAAAACTGAGGATATATTTATATATATTTAATTGTTGCTTGTGTGCATTTCAGCACCTTTTACATTGTATGTTGCTAAAAACGAAACTGACAGTAAATTAAAACTTAAGCTGTACTTAACAAAAATTAAAATGATCATGGCTACACAGAAAGGCAGCATGGTTTCACTTTCTCCATTATTTTCCTGGTTATAGCTTTCATTTAGCTTTACTGCCCCACAGCCTGGGAGGTGTCACATAACATAACTCAATAACTTTGTTAGGATCTGGTTTTATAGCAGTAAGTGACTAATGGGTTGTTATTTAGGTGACCCCTAGTGTAAAGCCACTGGTGCTTTGTAGGAATAATTAAAGACAGATAAACCATTTGTCTTGTTACATGGAAGTTACTGACTGACTTTACAAAAGACCTCTTACAGCAGTGTAAGGCGTGTGTATGAGTAAGTAGTTTGTATGGACACATAATATAACATATCAAAACAATGAGAGGAGCTGAAGGCAAATGTACATTGTGTTGACCATAACAGTTTTCAATGTAAATGCTTTATGCTTATTTCTACAATGTATATAGTGCCACTTACCACATGCATCACTGTAATGTGAACGCAGACAAAAGGGGTCTGCAACATACTGCAGAATCAAAGTGATGAGCTAAACAAATAACACAAATAAAAACTAAAGATCAAGAAGAAAAAGAAAATGCAATATCCACATACATAAGGTGGAACTTTTTAAGGGCCTGGCATCAAGAAAAGAGGAAAAACAATTGAGTACAGTAAAATGTAGAACAGTTCATTTCAGAGAATTAATGCACAAAGATGGATGGACAGAAGTGGTTCTTCTTTTGTTGTTTCAAGTGTTGTTTATTACTAAATAAAAAAAGTGTACAGAGTTCCATGTATTTGAACACAAAAATAAAGTTAAGTTGAAGGAAAACTTTACAATGTAAAAAAAGGGAAAGGGCAAACATATAAGTGAACAAGAAAGAAAAAATATATAGGTCTATTTATTGTAACTGGAAAAACAGATAGAAGCAATGTGCATAAAAGTTTTGCTGATTCATTTTGACATGCAGTATTTAGTCCTTTACAGTTCTTATTGAGTTAATCCATACAATTAAGCAGTATAGTTGTTGGAGTTAAAAACTATCGTTTACATTATATCGCTTTCATTCATCACCAGACACTTACATTAAGAATAATTATGGTCCATACAATGCCCTTCCCTTTACAACATAATTTGATAGAAGAAGGTAAAATATTGTTGGGTTGAAGATGAGAAGAATTTCTTTGGCCACGATGTAAATTCTGGTTAAATGTTTTGAAAAACATAATGATAATGCTTTGCTGTGTGTTGTTCATAATTGAATGTTGGAGTAGTCTAAATCAAAAGGTGGGACGTAAGACAGAGCGTAAACAAGTGGGTGACCAACAGAGTTGAATTGACAGGCACAATGCAAAATACTCGGTGCAGTGAGTAATAGCTAAATGCCTGAAGGAATCTTTGGAATAGGTAGGGCACCAAGGAGGAAGCTGCTGTTCTCCAAAAAGACTGTCACTGCATGCCTGATGTTTACCAAAGACCACCCTGACAATCCACACCTCTATTGGGAAAAGGTTTTGGGGACTAATGAAACTAAGATTAAATTGTTCAGGAAGAATATGAAGCAGTACATAGAACATTAGAAAAATCTACACAAGAACAGACCACTCAGACCAACAAATCTAGCCAGTCCTGTCCACTTATTTCTTCCAAAATATCATCAAGTATAGCTTCGAAACTCCCTAAAGTCCTACTGTTTACCACACTTCTTGGTAATGTATTGTCTGTGTGAAGAAAGTTTCCTAATGTTTGTGTGAAATTTAGTCTTAAGTTTCCAACCGTGGCCCTGTTTTCTTGTTGAACTCATTTTAAAATGGTGTGAAAAGTGCACTGCATTTGAATATGCAAACATTGGCCCAGTGATGAAGTACAATGAAGGGAGCAACATGATTCAAGGCTGCTTTGCTGCCCTGGTGCCTGGACAGCTTACCATCATCGAGGAGTAAATGAATTCCCAAGTTTGTCAAGGTATTCATGTCAGGGTGGTTCTGTAGAAGTTGGGTGAGGCAGCAGGACAATAAAGCTAAACATTGAAATAAATCTACTACAGAATGAAACAACCAGGCCAAAATAAACTTGAGCTGGCCTCTTTGGTTCTAGTGTTATTGATGATCAACACATCAAGGCAGGCAGACAGATAATGCAGACATTTTTTTTTATTTCAGAATTGTAATCAGCATATTTCAAAACATAAAAATGAACAAAAATAGTAAGCAAAATCTACAACCATAATTCATGATTTAAAGAGTTTGGCCAAGGCACTAGCTGAGCCTGAAGCCATTTAATCATTACTAATGAACTAACTTTGTATAGATGCACAATCATGTCATCATTATCATTTTGCAACCAGTTTATCCAGCCTTATCTTAGACTGTTCCCGCATTGTTTATACTAGTTGGACCAGAATTGGTCATCTGACAACCATAAATATTTTATAGCTAAGTGAGTATGAGGCAGTGAGTGTGTGCCTTAGCATCCTGCTTTGGATTGGCTCCTGGATGAATCAGATTAAGCAGTTTTAGAAAAATGATCGATAATGTTAAGGTATGATTTCTTTTGACTTTTAACCATTTTAATTATAAAATTCTTTACCTAAATAAAAAAAACACACAAATGATTTTTAATAAAGGAAAATGTGTGATAGAAGTCTCTTTATAATTTAAACTCTGAAATATAGTGTTAAACGTAAAGTTGCTCCACTGCCACACAAATATGCTACCCTACTAATTTAAAGTGCACTTTTCTTCTCTGAAAGTCTGGTGTTTGTTTTGTTTTGTAGCATATTACTTGGCATTTTCAGATCGAACTATGTTTGTCGAATTTTTTTTTTCTGTGCATCTACTTATACTTCATTGTCAGGTACTGAGGCAGTATCTCAAAAGAAAAAAAAAAGCTGACTAATCCATGTCACTGTTTCCCAGGGTAGAATTTGTTTAAAACTGAAATTAAAGCCACCCAGTTATTTTTCAGATTATTGTAATCCTTACCATCTGTTAAATGACTCTGTTTGAGCACATCTGCCGAAGGCATCTTTGGGGACTTCATTTATTGCTGCCTATTGAACCAGTTTTACAAAAATTGAATACCAATGCTCCAACACAATAACAATTAGGTGTTTATTATTTAACAAAACTTTCTTTCAAAGTAACTGTGTAGCCTAAGACTTCTCCCTGTAGAAGCTGTTTAACCTTGCCAGGTTTGGTAGGTCTAGAATGCAGTAAACATACAAAGTGCTATTCATTAGGGCAGCTTTGCTGGTAAGACCTCTGGGAATCATGCACTGCCACAAAGGTCAGTCTGATTGCTCTTGAGTTGCTTGACAAGATAATAAACCTTAAGGGCAACATTGCTTTCCTGTATTACTATTTTCTGCCTCCTATCATTTTCCCTAATTGGCACACTTTTATATAATAAAATATAGAAATACAATGGGTGTTTATAGCTTCAGGCTTTCCCCAAATTGATTTATACCATAAGAACAATCCAATACTAACACAATATTCATTGAATATTTGGCAAAATTGTCAACAGAGAAATACACACATATTACATTCTTTTTGAATTAAGTTAGTATTATTTGTTCTCTGTCTAAACACACAATGTAAAATTGAGGTGCTAGCATTACATATACAAACAACTTGATTACAGCAAAATTTAAGGCTACATAACATACAGGATTTAAATTCATTCACAATACAAGGAATACCATTTTCTACACCCAAATAGATAAGCTTGTATAAATCCGAGTTTAAAATGTATAGTCTTGATACACTGGACTGTCGTAGTATTGAACAGACAAAAAAAATATTTATATAGTTTAATTATCTTCAGGAGATTCCAATATTATCTATTTTCACTGTCCTGGATTTTGGAGTTTCATATCATTAAAATGAAACATTATATAATCAATTCTTTTGCTGAATCTTCTTTTCCCAGACTCCATCCCAACAAAAATAAACCTGGGCAGTGCAGTAGAACAGTACAAATATTTAAAGTCTACAAGCAAAGAAATCTACATTGTGCCTTTGAACTTTGGGAGGGAATTCATATAAAGACATACTAGTACAATATTAAATTTTCTTACTACTACAATAAATTTTGATAGATGCCAAAATGTAATAAATTATATTGACAAATATTAAAGCCGAACAGCCTTTATCAGGTAATGATATCAGCCCTAATAAGGGCTGTTTGGTCCCTGTACAACCGGTGTCAGAGCTTGGTCCGCATTGCCGGCAGTAAGTCGAACCCGTTTTCAGTGAGAGTTTGACTCCGCGAGGGCTGCCCTTTGTCACCAATTCTGTTCATAACTTTTATGGACAGAATTTCTAGGCGCAGCCAGGGTGTTGAGGAGGTCCGGTTTGGTGGACTCAGGATTGGGTCACTGCTTTTTGCAGATGATGTTGTCCTGTTTGCTTCATCAGGCCGTGATCTTCAGCTTTCTCTGGATCGGTTCTCAGCTGAGTGTGAAGTGGCTGGGATGGGAATCAGCACCTCCAAATCCGAGACCATGGTCCTCAGCTGGAAAAGGGTGGAGTGCCCTCTCAGGGTTGGGAGCGAGATCCTGCCTCAAGTGGAGGAGTTCAAGTATCTTGGGGTCTTGCTCACGAGTGAGGGAAGAATGGAGCGTGAGATCGACAGGCGGATCAGTGCGGCGTCCGCAGTGATGCGGGCTCTGCATCAGTCTGTTGTGGTGAAAAAGGAGCTGAGCCGTAAGGCAAAGCTCTCAATTTACCAGTCAATCTATGTTCCTACCCTCACCTATGGTCATGAGCTATGGGTAGTGACCGAAAGAACGAGATCGCGAATACAAGCGGCTGAAATGAGTTTCCTCTGCAGGGTGTCTGGGCTCTCCCTTAAAGATAGGGTGAGAAGCTCAGTCATCCGGGAGGGGTTTAGAGTAGAGCCGCTGCTCCTCCGCATTGAGAGGAGTCAGATGAGGTGGCTCGGGCATCTGATCAGGATGCCTCCCGGACGCCTCCCTGGTGAGGTGTTCCGGGCACGTCCAACCAGGAGGAGGCCCCGGGGAAGACCTAGGACATGCTGGAGGGACTATGTCTCCTGGCTGGCCTGGGAACGCATTGGGATTCTCCTGGAAGAGCTAGAAGAAGTGGCCGGGGAGAGGGAAGTCTGGGCATCTCTGCTCAAGCTGCTGCCCCCGCGACCCGACCTCGGATAAGCGGAACAGGATGGGTGGATGGATGGATGGATATTAAAGCCTGACACAAGTTAAAAGGGGGGCATTGCTGTCAGGGCTCTTTTATTTATTTTTTATCTGATTTTTTAATAATGTGTAATAGACCAAAAAGCTAAGTGGATGGATCGTGAGATAAGGAGAAACTTATAAAACAAAAAAAGATTAGGATCAAAAGCAAAAAAATCAAAGAAAATCAAAGAAACCAAAATAACAAAGACCAAAATGTTAATGTCAAAAACATGTGAAAGTCTTACATCCCTAAAGAACCCCATAATGTCACCCACATGACAACTTCCAGTTACATGGTTGCAATGGATCAAAAATATGTGAACAATATGGCTGTGACCATAAATATGTTTTGCTAGAGATGGAAAAGGCAGAAAATGAGAGTTTTTACAGACCGGGGGGGTATTTTCCGTACGTCGCTTAAATCATCCCAGATCAGATGCCTGATCTTGGATGAGTTAATGCCGGCGAAACTCATCCGGGATAAGTCGGTTTTACAAATGCAGCCGCGTAGTAGATTAGTCTAGCCGGATCTAATCATTCGAGATGAATGCGTGTGCCCGCACTGAGTGAAAAGCCCATATATATTGAGTCTGGAAAACATGATCAGCAAGTCTTTGATAGGCTGTAACAAAATGACGAAAGAACGGGCGCATTTTTTTTCACACAAGCTGTGTGTGGGTGTGGGTGTGTGTGTGTGTGTGTGTGTGGGTGTTAGTTAGTTAGTTACTCAAAGGATTTCAAGATTTAATATGCACAAGGGGTAACACTGCAAAAGCAGCCCAAACCAGAAAAGACGGCTAGCAAAAAGTGTCCGACAGATTAAATGTGTGTGCATTGTACTTACTGAAAGCAGCGTTTCATTTCCTATGTGTCAGATTAATTATTATTTAATATGTCATAATTCCCTGCCGTGGGTTGGCACCTTGCCCAGGATTGGTTCCTACCTTGTGCCCTGTGTTGGCTGGGATTGGCTCCTGTGTTCGGATTCAGTGGGTTGGAAAATGGATGGATGGATAGATGGATGTCATAATTCCAGATCAAACGTGAGCACAAGGAGAACACGGGAACAGGTTAAAGTGAAGTACAAGAATATACTTCAAACTGGTAAATATTGGTATATAACTATTTAAAGAATTGTTGACATAAAGAATCATATATAATGTAAAGAACATTAATTCTAAAGCTAATAAGAAGGCAGACAAGCAAAAAACAGGTGGAGGTCCACGCGGTCCAGACCTAACCCCTGCAGAAGAGTTGGCTCTCCAGCAAAATGCCCATCGCCCTGTTTCTGAGGGCATTCCAGGGGGAAGCTCCTCCTCAGAACCAGTGGCAGGATGCAGTCACTTCATTTCAGGTAAAGGATGGTCATTGCATATATTTGTCCTCAATGTGTGCCATATGAATGTTCCATATAGCCCTCATTATTTGTTGGGTCAGTTGCAGGGAATGTCATATCCCTAGAACCTGTGTCTGACCAATGAGATATTGACAAAGGTCAAATATTTGATGAAGACACTGTGTCTGATTATTCATAAGGAGGAGAGGTACATTTTCCAAATCAAACTCCACTCTGATCAGTCCCATGTGCCCCAATCACATTTGGAAATCCTGGGTAATGAGAATGTTAGGCCAATTGTGAGATTCTTTATGGAACGGTGGGTGTTTTTGCCTGTGTATTACCTACCTGCAATGGCATGAAACGCCTCTTTTATTGTCTGCACATGCAGGTGTCCAGGAAACACTATGAAAACCCGAAGGAAATATTTCAGAGCCAAACAGACTTTACGAATTGCCTGGCAATCTGCACTTTTAGATAGATTTTCCACATCGCCTACAGTATATAAAAAAAGTGCCACTTGCAAAAAACTGCTAAGCAATGCATACTGTCTGTGTGGTTGTGAGAGCCCGACTTCGCAGAGTTTGACTTCAAATATACAGTCCTAATAAATTTTTAAGGTACAATATTCCCCCTTGGCTGAAGCGGTATCTTTTGAAAAGAATTTCCTCCGGGAGCAACAAAGGATCTTGCTGATCGTGCAAAACCCTCTCTATATGAAATTCTCTTCTTATAATTTGCGTACTGATATCAATTGGTCGCTCATTCATGTACGGCGAAGTCATGATTGAATGAATTCCATGCACGGACACTGATTAAGTGTGTGAGCTAATCCTTGTTTACATAGAACAAACCTGCTCCGAGGATTTGGATGTGTTGCTATGACAACACATTCAGCAAGAGTTTAGAAAAACCGACAGATCCAGGATCAGGCCAAATCGTCAACAATTACATCCGGCTAAACGAGTAATCCACGTACGAAAAATACCCCCGGGAGGTGGACATTACCAAAACAATCAAGCTAAACAAAGAGTTGAGCAACCAGTACAAAAATTCTAAATCAAAGTTGAGAATGTGTCCAGAATCTTGGATGTATTTTTTAATGTATCCAGAACCCACAGCGAGAAAGTGTGCCATGCAGGCCTCCATACTGCCATCTTTATTGCCACAAAAATTACATCACGTGTTGTAGATTCCAGTTGGAGCCAAGGGAGGAAATAGGTAGTAGCAGGCAAAAGTACACAAAACACAAAAATGATGGCACCCAGTGAAGAACAAGATGCTGGTGTGTCAAAATGTGAAATAATTATAACCTCCTCTGAACACTTCAGAATTGCCTAAATAGTAACAGAAACCGATTCCTCATTTTGCAAAACTCAGATTAGGAAGAAAAAACTAAGAAAACGCATTCAGCAACTCCAGAGAAAAACAAATAAGAAGACACAAAAAGAAAACACAAAATGGTGGTGTCTGTGAGTAAAAACAAAACACAAAGTACTAAAAGAAGTGACATTAAAAAATAACAATGATACCAATATGAACAAGTTAATAGTTCATAAGTATAAATTGTACATGTGTCAAAACCTTAAAATCATGACACAGTAACAACTGTTATTTTAAGGTACTCATTTCATGAAGTACATACACGCTCCCTGAATTAGCGCCTCATCCTTTCTGAACTTGAACTTTTGACTTTCTCCACCACTCTGCCACTTTCTTTTGTTGTTTATACAACTGCTTAAACCAACAAATAGTACGTTTTTCCTTGCCTCCACTTGGTATTCTCTGAAATTCTTCTTTTCCCACCATGCTTTTGCCATTGTCTTTTCACAGAAAGCAAAACATAAGGGTTTTTTTAATTTGCATTTTCAGAAAGAGGTAATTCTGGGAGGAGTCGGGGTTGGGCGGCAAACACATGCACGTGTGTTACATTTCACGTTGACTGGGATTATGCAGAGGAAGAACGTGGAAATTTGTGTATGCACAGATTTATGCATCTGGAGTTTTTTGTGCATATGCACATTTTTGTTTTTATCTGTATGCCATGTTTTACTGTGAATTCTACACATAGCATTATACATGACGCCCCCAGATCATATTTTATAAACCAATTATTGCAGAAAATCAGGTAAATCCCAAAGTTCACATACTTTTTCTTTCCACAGTAACTGTTCCTGGTTTGATTCCCAAGGAAGGCACCCAGGGGGCATTTCATGTTCAAATCCAAATTACCTCAACTGCCTCCATCATTAAAACAGCACTGTACTGTACTTCAAGGTCCCTTATTCCCAACCTCTTAACTCTGCCTGGTGAATCAGCCCAACAAACAAGGTATAGTATCTTCATTTTCTGTTGCTTGGACCTGCAATCTCATTGTTTCAGGCACTACATAGGGCATGTGGAGTCCAAAGCCATTGCTGAATGGTATTGACGTAATACCAAGTATACAAGCATAACTCTCACTGCACAATTACTGGGACCAAATGGCACTCTGCAGCTTCCCTGGAATCCAATACTTTTACAGCACCTTCCATAACATAACATGGTCATTAGCTTTTTCCAAGACTACTAAAGAAGTCAGACATGACCTCCCAAGTATGTGTATAGGGACAAATAGCTGGTACATTGATCCATGGTTAGAATGGAATCCACATTACTCTTTCCAACTGATTTTGAATTATTGGTTAGAGTCTTTGTTACAATACTCTGGTACAGACTTTCCTAGGGACACGTAACAGTGAGATCAATTGGTTTTATCCTATTTTTTCAATCAATCCCCAGTCTATACTTTTGGCACTGTCTCCTTCCCTGACAAAGGCATATCTGCTGGGTTTAGGAATTCCTTAAGGTGCTCTTTCCACATGTCAATGATATCCCTCCCCAGTTGAGAGAAATGTTTTCCCTACCTATTCTGAGAACAGCTTAAGCAGCATCCTGCCAACACTTACTGAGTTGACAAATCATTTGTCCTCCTGAAACGATTATGGCATCTCCCTCATGGAAGACTTATGCGCCAAGGGCCAGTTTTCATTCCCCGGATGTGGTATGGCTAGGTCAGCCCCAGTCTTGCCCAGCTCCTGTCATGCATTGCACCTGACCTGTTTTTGGGAACCTATGCTTAGCTAGCACCCTGGAGATTGACTGAATGCACTTTTTCTCATCCATTCTTCAGAACACACACATGAGCCAGCCAAAGCTGGATCTATGAATATTCTCCAGTGTTCTTCAACATAACTTATCCTATATGGATATAATGTAAAATATATGATAAATATATTATATGTGCCTGTTAAATTGTAATGTTAAGTATATTTATTAGTTTTGGAATGAATACTAAAGGTTATTACAAGTTTATAGTGCATAAATTAAGCTCTTCTCCTTCAGGCAATCAATAAAATTGCAGTTTAATTTTCTTTTTTGAAATGGTTAAAGAAGCTTAGTTTTGAAGAACAGAAATTCATATGTTCACCTGGAACACATTTCAATTTATTTCACAGAATGTAGTACTTTTTAAATTACTGCCTGAGCAGCAGTGTTGGTTTATAAATTATTAGATGAATAAATGCCTGTAGGAAAAGTTCATATTTTAAGCATCTTTTTTTTTTCTTAACTGTATATGTAATGACTACATTTTGCATTAAAAAAGTAATCTACCTGCATAAAAAAGTACATGCCTAGGCATATTTGCTCTAAAATCTCTTCAAACACATGCAAAGACGAAGTTAAAGAACAGAAATGACTACCACTGGAATAAGATTGTGAATAAAATAAACTCTAATATCAAACTGAGATGAAGGTGCTTACTCAAATATTTCAAGCTATAAGATAATTTGGAGCAAAAAAAATGATTTATTTGTTACTTTTCTATATTAAAAGATTGTTCTAGTTTCAAAATTTTGTTCTTAAGAAATAAATTAATTTAAAATGATGAAGAACATATATAAAGTATACACAAAGCATATACACAGTTTATTTTCACTTATACTAAAAGCAGAAAAATACATCTTCTTACATTTTCTTCATGCAGATGTTTCCTCATATTCTTTTGTACTACTTTTAATGATGACTCTTTGAAAAGCAATCCAACAAGAAACAACATTTTACAGCCAAATCGAGGTTACAGAGTGATGGACTTGTCAGTGACAAGCGTACCAAAATATTGCAGAGTTTACAGCGTATGGGCTCTTGGAAAGGAGTCCTTGAGTCTCTAGGTCTAGGATGTTATGTTGCTTAGGAGATGGTTAAGTGCACCATTAAAGAGAAAAAGAAAGATACACAGCAAACACAGAGATGAGTGACCTATTCAGACCCAGTAAAAAAATACACCTTGCAGAAATTCAAACACCATCCTCAGGGATTTAAGAGCTAAAAAGACCAAAAAAATTGAGTTTTCATTCATGAGTAATATGCTTCAGTGATGATAGGTGTGATTATAACAACTAGACAAATTACTTCTTAAAATTATTGTGAAACTATTTAAAGATTTGTTTAAATACACTACTAAGTAAGATATTTACAATTCATTTCAATATGTCTTTAAATTTTGTATTTTGAAATTAATTATATATATCTATGAATAGTTTGCATATATCTTTAAATCATGGCTTCTCCCACAAAATGATATCTTTAAAGGAAATATGCATATCTCAACACTTAACACTAGAATTACCAAAGCCTACGAAAAAACTCATAAATCAAGCTCATCTTAAACCCTCTTTGCACTTCTCAGTCAGCCTCTTTTGTCTTGTAAATGTGCCAATCAAGACAAGCAGCAAGCAGCCTGCTATCCCATCCCCCCACAGCCACAGAATGGCCACAAAGTTCTCCCTGTTCCAGCCTTCATTATCTGGGAGTGAAGTGCTGGAGTTTTAGAATGGAATAGAATTGTTATTTGGAACACATGCATTTCATGTGTGTTTCGTTTCTACAATAATCTGTGTAAACACATCATTAAAACAGAAACGTTTTTCATATTTTAGTAATAAATGACAACATGTAGACATAAACTATATACGGTAACATTTTTCATATTTTAGTAATAAATGACAACATGTAGACATAAACTATATACGGTAACATTTTTCATATTTTAGTAATAAATGACAACATGTAGACATAAACTATATACGGTAATGTGTAAAGCCTGAAGTGCAAAGATCAAATAAACACCTTCACAAAAGGTTCAAAGATGATACAACAGCTTCCATGGCGCAGTGGTAAGAATTTTCGACTTATAATCAAGAGTCCCCTGGTTCGATCCTGACTGCCTCGTATATTTTCCATTTTGAGTAGTGAGCTGCTCTTATTGTTAATATTATATAATAAACACATACATTTGACTTGCGTCTGTAACAGCCGCTGTAAATGTATAGTACTTGTAAAAGTTACCTTTTTTTTTCACTTTTATTCTCTCAGTCATGATCACGATACATACTACCACCCCCTCCCCAGGGATTTGACGCTGTTACTTTTTAACTGAAACTGGGAATAACTGTAGATGTGAGTGGTGTTTTGAGACAATCGAACTGGAAATTCTCTGATCTGGATGGATAAATGCTGACACACAAACGCTGGCAAATCTGCCTTATTCGTATCTCATTGTCACTTGATTTTTTTTATTCAGTTTTATTGAGTGTTGCTGAATTAGTATACGCCTTATGGTCCATGATGTCAAAGCCGCACTGACAGAGGCTTAGGTATATATGATATTTGGAATTATTCATTTTATGACCTGTATAGTACATTTTGGAAAACATTGTGGCACAGATGCAACATTATTCATATTATTCATATTCATTCGCGTACCTTCTTGTGCTTGTAATCAGTGACCGTGTTTTTTTTTTCCCCCAATCTTGCCCAGTCTTCACAGGACTCCAGGACATGCAGAGGAAAGAATGTTCCTCTGCAAGGTGAGCCATGAAGACTCTTCTTTTCTCAGTGGACCCCGTATATGCCTTGCACAGTACATGTGCGTTGATCGCCACCAGGTCAAGCTTCTTATAGCACAAGCAAACGGCCAGCTGCGTGCTCCTGTTCGCACAGAATAAGCTCACGCCTTCTCGTCCATGATGTCAATGCAGCACCGGGGTAAAAAAAAAAAGAGACAAATATATGTGAAATTTTGAAGAAATCATTGTATGACCTGAATAGTACCAATCAGAAAACATCCATCCATTATCCAACCCGCTATATCCTAATCACAGGGTCACGGGGGTCAGCTGGAGCCAATCCCAGCCAACACAGGGCGCAAGGCAGGAAACAAACCCCGAGCAGGGTGCCAGCCCACCACACAATCAGAAAACATAATCGCACTAATGCAATACTATTTGAAAACGAATACCATTAGATCGGGTGTAATATTTATGCTGGCGCTGTTAGTTAGGGTCAGATCAGGAGGGGGGTTTGAGGGAGAGCGTGAACGTGACTGAGAGAATAAAAGTGAAAAAAGCTAACTTCTACAAGTAACTTAAATTTACACCCGATCTGTTTGTATATACGGTGTATATATATATTCACTTCAAAACATTACCATATTTTTTAATAAACTGTAAAAAAAAACAAAAAAAATCCATTATGTTTTCTCAGCTGAATTTCGGAGTTGCAATATCATGGGCATATGCAGTGCAGCAATTTAGGAAAAGTCAGCATGACAGGCATGCTGAAGAAATAATTAAAGAATAAAAACACAACACTAACTGCCATTGACTGTGGCACTTTTAGTGTTAAATTACTAATTAAGAATATCACCTAATGAATTACTCATATTTTTGAATCACTTCCTGTCTATTAAAAGGTGTTTTAATTGATGCAGGGATATCATTTTAATACTGCCTGTATATATAAAGACCATTTATTTTTTTAATTGATGTACAGCTCTCATTAAATGGTTTACAGATATTTATAATGTATGTAGTATAATATAATGCATTCTACAATTAAGCTTTTATTTAAACAAGATGACACAGTGGTGTGTGTAGGGTGCAGATGAATGTGTGTTTAGGCAATAGCCCTCTTTTTGCGTGATCACTGAGAACTGATACATTTTCATTTTCTAGGAGTGCGTAGCGTAAGGCTGGGGCTCTTGCCTGGCTTTGATGTCTCCACGCTGAGACTGGGGGAGTAAGTGGGGCCAGAGCGTTACCTCCCCCAGGACGCTAGATGGCAACCCCCCTGGACTGCAGCAATGCCTCTGACTCCTGTAGGGCTGCATGGGAGTTGGAGTGTGGTGCAGCCCTGTTGGGATCCACAGGCACCACCAGGGGTTGCTGCAGCAGGAGCTGCTGAGCCCTTATAGGCAGTTCTTCAGCCACACCTGGAAGTGCTGCTGGAAACGAGTAATCAAGCACCTTGAGCACTTCCGGGTGCATTATAAAAGGAGCCAGCAGCTACTACTTGGAGAGCCAGAGTCGGGAGGAGGAGTGATGAAGCTTGACCCGAGGAGTGAAGGTGGAGAAAGATAAAGAGAAGAGACGTATTGTATTGTGTTGTGCTTGTGCTGGGACTGTGTTATACTTGTGGGGAACAGGGAAGGCATTTCCCACAAGGGAAAAAAATAAAAAATAAAACCTGCATGCCGTGAACTTGTGTCCCATGCATGTCTGTGTCGGGTTCAGCTGGCAGAGCCAGCCTGGTGGACCACAAGTGGCGTAGCAGGCAGGATGCCTGGCAGTCTGCAAGGCAGGGACCTGCATTGTAAAGTCTTGTGGCAACCCGACACAACAGTGTGAGGCACGCATGCACACGCACCTTTGGAAGCATGCGCTGAGGCTGTTCTTGAGAGAAAAAAAAAAGATCACAGCATCATCAGCAAAGTCAAGATCCATGAATCTTTCTTCACCAACAGATGCCCCACATCCACTGGACCCCATGACCTTGCCCAACACCCAGTCCATACAAGTACTGAACAGAGTAGGAGCAAGAACACACCCCTGATGAACCCCAGAATCAACTGGGAAAAATGCAGAGGTTCTGCCTCCACTCTGCACAGCACTCACAGGACCAGTGTATAGGCCGGCCATGATATCCAGCAACCTCGAGGGGATCCTGCAGCTCGATCAACTGAGTCGAACGCTTTACGAAAATTCACAAAGGCTGCAAAGAAACTCTGCCGATATTCATGTTTGCGCTCCATGAGAACCCTCAGTGCTAGGATGCGGTCGATAGTAGACTTCTTAGGCATAAAACCAGACTGTTCCGGTCGCTGGTAGGTAAGCAAGTGATCACAGATCCTATTGAGGACAGCCCTAGCAAGGACCTTACCCGGCACCAAGAGCAGTGTTATCCCCCTGTAGTTGCTGCAATCCAGGCAATCACCCTTCCCCTTCCAGATAGGGACGACAAGTCCCGTTTTCCGATCAGTTGGGATGATGCCAGTCTCCCAAATGGAAGCAAAGGTTGCTTGCAGTGCCAGGAGGAGAGTCTTACCACCTGCCTGGAGAAGTTCACACCGGATACCACAGATCCCTGCAGCCTTTCCTCCCCTCAGCCTCTTCACCACCTGTGCAATCTCAGTGAGATTGGGTGGTTCACAGCTAATTGGAGGATCAGCCCCAAGCACCGTGGACCCAGATATATCCAACATCCTAGCCGGAGGATCAGCTTTGAACAACTGCTCAAAGTAGCCAGCCAAGCAGGTCACAAAAGCAGGACACGGGTCGCTAGACCACAGACGGTGTTTCACTTGCTCACAGATTCCTCTAAAAATGCCTCTTTATCTGTCCTCAGAGCCCTCGCAGCCGTCCTTCTCAGTTCCCGGTACAGACCAGAATTGCCATTGCGACTGTGCTGCAACTTCTCTCGATGATATCCAGGGTGTCCTGCGAGATGAAACACCTTCTTCTGGGAACACCAGAAGGAGGTGTTTACCGGTGTTTCGGTTACTATCTACATTTTTGTTCTTAGATTAGATTTTAGAGGTTTTTTTTTTCACTTTTTGAATTCTTGTATTTTGAAATTGTTTAAGGTGAAAAGAGGAAGAATGAGACAGGGACATACATGATAATTAAGTAGAGCAGTGCACCAACTTTTGGGAGAGCTAGATGAAACATTCTTTGCGACTACAGAAATGTGCGTATGCACAAAAAAATCCAGATGCATAAATTTGTACGTTCGCCAACGTCCACGTTCTTCCGCTATATAAATCCCGGTCAGCGTAAAAAGTAACGCACATGCACGCGCCTGCGGCCAAACTCCTCCCAGAATTACGCCTCTCTGAATATGCAAATCAATATAAATAACCCTTAAGCTCAGCGTTCTGTGAAAAGGCAATGGCAAAAACACGGGGGAAAATAAAAGAATTTCAGCATATAACAAGTGGAGGCAAGGAAAAACATACAATTTGTTGGTTTTAACAGTGGTATAAACAACAAAAGGAAGTCGATCGAGTGATACAGAGTGTCGGAGAAAGCTCAAGTTCACAAAGTCACACAGCGCCCGAAATAAAAAAGAAGTTGTCAGATATCAAAGTCGCCGTGAAAAGGCGAGTCGTAGCCCACCGTCTGAGTGTCATATGAAAGCTTATTAGGGTACAGAGAAATAAAAAAAAAATAGACACACATGACAGCTCGAAATGTCAACTTTAATCTCGAAATTTCCACTTTAATCATGTAGTTTATTTTATCATTAAAGTAAAACATCATAAACTTCATCTTAAAATCTTTAAGTTACTAGTTTCTCAAATACCATCGTAACTAAAGTAGCACGTTAAATGCTTTTTTTTGTATATGTTCTTCGATGTGCTCTGTGTGTGTGAATCACTACATGCTTCTTAAACGGGCTTTCTCTTCCTCCAACAGGACACAGAATCCATTACATTCGTGATATTACAGCTCTCTGAATAATTAAAATACTGAGACATATACTTGATATCATTTTCATGACGATAGGAGTTAAAGCATGTTATTAAACATGGGAACACTGTGGTGCAGTGATAGTGACAAGCTGGTGCCTCATCCAGTGATTGTTCCTGCCTCCCGCAAGATGCTTGCTGTGCTATGCACAACCTTCGATGAAATAATTTATTACAGCAGTAGTGTCTCTTTCAAACGTACTAATTCCTGTCCTTCCTTTTCTTTCTCCAAATACCTAATCAACACACAATCAGCTCTGTAATAGATGTTAAGCCATCTGTAAGCTTAGAATGCAGATTCTTCAAAACATTTAAAGAACATTGAAATATCTTCGTAGTACATGTTTAATTATTCCATTCATCTATCCTTCCAGGGTCATGCCAGTCCTAGCAAGCATACAGCGCAAGGCAGGAACAATCTCTGAACTGGGCACCAGGTCATCGCTAGCACTGCGCCACTGTGTCCTCACATGATTAATTATTAACAATATACATTATTTAAATGATGTTAACATTTTATCTGTATAATGTAATAAACATTTTACTGCTTTTCATCTTAAAAATGATATTGTCATCATATGTAAATACGCTCTTTATAAAGTGGCTGATGTTGTGCAATATTATAACTGTATAGCAAGTTTACAGTGAGGTTATTGTACTTATAAGTACAAACAGTTCTACAAGGAGCACTTGATGGACTGATTGAGTGCGTTTATAGTTCTTGGGATGAAACTGTTTCTGAACTGCGAGGTCTGTACAGGAAATGCTCTGAAGCGTTTGCCGTTAGAGAGAAGTTCAATAGACTGTGCACATGGCTGAGGCAGTGTGTGCTTAATGCTGTATACCGATAATTCTCTTTCCGATCAGCTGCTGTAGAGCTGTGATTCCATACTCAGATATAGTGGGATAAATACTTGAGAGTAACAACGCTAAAGCAGCTATGGTATTTGGAATAGTTTGGCTATTCCGTGGATCATTATATTGTTACAGGTTAATTACAATCAGATGCCTTAATCTAGTAAACAATTTGCAGTTAATTTCAGTGTATTTGATAAAGCCGCGTCAGGGACATGGACCTACAAAAGAAAGGGAAACCACACTGGAACAAAAGCACTGCTTTGACACTGGGTGCCACCAATTTGCAAAACGGAGCAGAGAACATTGCCTATGCCAAGCATTTAGCTGGCATGAAAATGTGCGTGGCTTTACGCCAAGTTTAGGTTTTATACATCGCAATGTGAGCGTGGAAACGGGCTTATGCAACATTTTTGTGTGTATGCATCGTTTATACATGAGGCCCCAGTTCTTTAATATGTGAAATCAGTCAATTTCATACTGATTAGTCAATCTTGTCTTTAGAATAAAATCAGAAAATTTATACTAATGGTCAGCACTATTACAGTTAATTCTATTTAAAGTTTATGTGTTGTAAATGTCTTCAAGGTTGTTATAGTTTCATATGTATTATTTTCTTTAAGGTGAATGCTAATGTGTAAGTTTGCTATGTTTACTTACAAAGGAACAAAAACAGGAAGTTTTCAGCTTACACCTTCCAGATCCATCTAACTCTGTATATACAGATAGATAGATAGATAGATAGATAGATAGATAGATAGATAGATAGATAGATAGATAGATAGATACCTAAAGTAAATAACATACATTCAGCAGCATAGTAACCTCTAATAATGCAACATGAAAAATAAATATAACATAAACAAACACAACATAGATATAAATGCAGTAGGAACAGTATAATTATGCCCTGTACATTATACATTTGGAAAACATACACCAAAAGTCCAAATATTAATGTTACTCTTCCATTTAATAATTTAAAGATCTTGCACCAATCAGTAAACATAGATTACAATAAATTTCTAATTACTATATATGTCACCAAAGCTAAACAACAACTAATAAAACACTGTTTGAATATCAACAGTCCTCATACAGTATATAGTAAATAATTCATTTCTTACTAAAATAAAAAATGTCATTCTTATTTTACTATATGTGAATATTTGATGATCTGATACACTTATGTTCTACACAGGACCTTTTTTATCATATTAGAGGCTCTATATGACAGTATGTAGCACTTAACTCTTCTGGTCGTCTTATTAATCCTCAAACACCTCTTAACACATTAATCTAGATCATAGTGTTGATACTCAAACAGAAGCAAAATATTATCTAATAATTAACAGTGAATAAAATGAATGAATGCTTGCATCACTCCACCTCATGGTGAAAACTAAATTCTAAATATTTGTTAATACTGCTAACTCTGTTAGAACTTCACTAATGCCTCTCCGGATTATTAGGCTGTTTTTGAACATCAGTTGTTGTTAGCAGGTTTTCTAGTTGTTCATTTTTTAAGAACATGTATTTTTTTCATTTTAGATTTTTTTGATCGTTTAGTTTTTAGTTGAAGGTTGTGTATTACAATGGACAAATACTGATAAAATAGGAGATAAAAAAACTTATTAAATATATCTCTTGGCTTCTGTGGTTATGACCTTCAGGCTAAAAACATATGTAAAGAGAGGAAGAATGCAAGCTTATTAAAGGAATGGTATAGGGCAATAAACAAATGGTATGCATGAAAATATTTTATTTAACTACTTCTATTTATTCTTGACTGTCTATGACGCTTCAAGCCTTTAACTTAAACAACAATCTTTTATATCCGACGATACAGAGCACTAATAGGTCACGGAGGTTCATCTGGGAATGTGGATATCAGCTACAGTGGAATCAGATGATGTTGAAGAACCAGTATGCTTTCAAACCATCTAAGATTAATCTGAATGAAAAATGAAGAAGATATTTAAATCTAAACTCATATCAGTGTTCTAATTGGTGAATATTCTTACAATTCCATATATTTGACAGAATTGTTTTGTTTCAGAAATATCTCTGCTCAATTTTTCAATTATAGGATACTTTTTCAAATAAAAAGAACTTGACCCAAATTGTATTTGGTGTGGCTTTCAACTTCTATCCACATATCTGTGTGACTAAATATATGAAGCTCTGATGTTTATGAAGAAACAGTCGATTAATTAATTGATTATTGGCTTTGACATAATTTACATAACACAAGTATTCGGTAGTTCTGCAGTATCATCAGCTACTGTATCTGCCTGAAATGATGGCGGCCATGTTTTGAAGTACTCAATGAATTCAGACTTTCTTTTCGAATACTTTACATTATTTGCTGGTTGCTTGTCATTATCCAGGTAAACACCCTTTGTTGTCTACCCAAATAAAATGAATGATTATTCAGTGTTGATTAAAAAACAGACTTGACCTTCTACTTGACACTCACCATCTGAAGTTATGGAAAGAACACTTGTATTGATTGTTTGATCTGCTTAGAATTACAATTGTCACATTACAGGACACTGTTGTGCATTGCTTCTGTTAATTTAGTGATGCTTCTAAAGTCTCAGTGCAACACATTGCAAAACCAACGTCATAAATTTCAAAACTTGCAAGACCATTCATTAATAAAATTAATTTAAAAGAAATCCATTATAAAGACTTTAGATATATTTAGAAAGTAGTAAAATGCCATAATTTTGTAACCTTGTGAATATCACTGATCTTCTGTGACTTTTTCTTCATATGCAACAGCATTTAAAAAAGTTTAAAATTAGAGAAAAAGTATAAACTCAATCCCTTTTTACTTTTTACTTCTAAATGTACAATGCATCATTACATGTGCTTTATAGGGTAATTGAGATATGAGCAGAATATTACGCTGATAAACGTATTGGTTAACATTAACAGATTAATTAATCTTTTCAAACACCTCATTCCAGGACATAGGGAGCTAGGATCCATTCTTGCATTAACGACTAAAAGATAATCAGTAGCCCAGAACAAGGAGTCAGTCCCTTGCATAGCTCACTCATTTACAAAATGACGTGAATTATTTCTGGGGCATTATATACTCATCAATTAACTAAACATCCAAGTTGATTGGGGTGAGTGAAGTAATAGAAGTATCTAATAAAATACGTGTAGATAATAAGCAAATTCAACACAGATGGCACTCTTTATGGGATTTGAAACCAAGAGCTGTAAAGCGGCAGCACTAACGCCCATGTCAGCTGTTGTTTGAGGTTAATGAACATCTCAGAAACAAAAAATGCCAGTTGTGATGGATGTTTGTCAGGACAAACAATGAAATACTGCTGCCTTGCTAGATAACCAGCTGAACAGAAACAGGACAATTGTGCCATTTCTAGACATCTTACTGAATAGAAACAAGACAGCTTTTTTTCAGCATTAGATGACAAGCTGGACAGGGAGAGAAATAAAATAAAACAAAACTCTAGGAGCTTCTAGTCATTCTATACTTTTCTGGTCTCTAATTAAGAACCACAAACTAAAACAAAATGTAACTATGCTTTGAAACATAGGAAAGCCTTTCTTTTTAATTAGAAATTTCTTTTTCTCTAAAAAATACCTTGTTTTCCAAGTGGATTTATAGTAATGGTATCAATAACATAATGCGCATGGCATATTATGCCTACACCACAGAATTACATAATGGCACGTAATTGTATTATCAATATATGGGAGGTCATGGGTGTTAAATCATGAAATGATAAGAGGTAAGCCATTCACAATGGCCAAAACAAATAAAGATTACATACAATTTGATACATTTTGTGAAATTATTCCCAATACTACCAGTGTTATATCAAATTGCATAGTGTATCTAATATTGGAATCAAAGGTGCTACAAGGTCAATTATAAACATTTCATTTAATTTGGTTTCCATTAAACATCTCTTGTAGTTGTGTTATTAATAAATATGAGCAATTACTAATGATCACTTTCAAGCTTGTCCTGTAGTGAGAGCACTGTTTGTATAGCTTGTAATGCCTGCCTACAGGAAAGGGAAAAATCATGTAATATCTGCTCACAGATGTGAAGTGTTGCCAAGCTTATTGCAACCCATTTGAAGATTGTTTGATTAAGGCATTAGCTTGTACTCTCATTTTCTTTATTTAGCAGAATGTGTGCTCAACTCCTAGTTTTGTTATAATCCACATTTCACAACTTGTGCTTGACTAATAAAACCATGATGTTGTCACCTAATAGGTCCTAGTAGCTTGTAAACCAAACAAAAATAGGTAGAGTGACAGACTCACACAGACACTTAAATGTACAAACAGTACTGTCCTTTATTACAACGAAAGTGCAAAAACAAGAATAATTGAAAAACAGGTATCATGTGAGTTAATATTGCATAGTTCAGCATTGACACAAACCACAAAAGGAAAAAAATAAAATGAAATGCAAAAACCAGATGCTGAAAAATAAAGAACTGTTTACAGGTACAATATATTCCAAATTCTTCACAGATGGAAGATTACAGGTAAACAAAAATAAAAAAGGCAAAAAGGGTTTCTTACTTTGGCAAGTAGTTAGTCCAGGAAGTTTACTCCCAATGGAAAGGGAGAAAAAAAAGCAAAAGGAAAAAAAAATTGCAGAGCAAAATCTCCATCCACACTGCACCTCAGATAATCTATAGTTGGATCAGCACGAAGACAACCCCTAGCATCCATGCAGCCATTTTGTATTGTTGCAGATTTTTTATGGCAGCAGACTTTACAAGGAATCCTCTAATTCCTTTCCATGTAACAATGTTTATCATGCCACACCCTGTTAACACAATGGGAAATGGCTATAATATTACTTAAAGTTTGTCTTGTGTGCCCACACGTGAGGTCTCCAACACTGCAATTTCACTGTGGCTCTCCCCAAATGGCCTTTGTTTGCTTGTGTGTGTCTGCCAGCTACCTGGTCATGTACCTCAACTACACAATAGCAGACTTGTTGAGATGACGGTTTCATGCCCTGATGTAGGCCTCCACCAGATTCCTGCTTCAAGACTGCTACTGAATCTTCAATATGACATTATGGAGTCGTGACATTGCCTTGAAAGTACACTGTGTGCACCACCCCCCATGCTGACCAAAGATAAGTTGTTACCAATAAGTTGCACCCTTTAAATATTTACAACGAAAAAGCCTTGTCACAGGTAACTACTCAGGCTGACATTTTAAATTATCTGATATTAAGTGTATCAGGTACAAGTAAATGTAGAGTCTCTACATTTTATACAGTGGTGCCTTGGTTTTGCGAACATAATTCGTTCCCGAAACGTGCTTGTAATCCAAAGCACTCATATATCAAAGCAAATTTCCCCATAAGAAATAATGGAAACTCAGATGACTCATTCCACAACCCAAAAATATTCATATAAAAATGATTAATACAAAATATAAAGTAAAAATACATAAAACAAATTAAACTGCACTCTACCTTTGAAAAAAATCGTGGCTGGTGTGAGGGAGACGAGAGGAGAGGAGAGGAGGAGAAGGCTTATTGTGTAGGACGACTTTCACTATAACTAATGAAATCACTGCTATCTCTTGTCTCACTGGAATGTTTTTCTTTTTTTCTGACTTTAACAAGAAACATATCCTATGACAGTTGCCTTTGCCTCCTTTTGAGGATTTCGTGGAAATGTGACATTGTATTGTTGTTAAACAGATTCATCGTTCACATTGGTACTGACTTTTTCAGATGGTGCTTTTCTACAAAATGTTTTTGTTGCAGTACAGTTTCTAAAGAACAGTCACTATACTTAGATACACTTGACTATATGAGTGAGGCACGCTGACTAAGACCAAGCATGGGAGACAATTACCCACAATCCTGCAGCGGGAGAGAGAGAAGAACCATCAGCTCAGTTGTAATAACATGAAACTCGACAGACAAAGTATATACGCTCTACTTGTATTACAAGACTTCACTCGTTTATCAAGTTAAAATTTATGAAAAATTTTTGCTCGTCTTGGAAAACACTTACAGACCAAGTTACTCGCAATCCAAGGTTTTACTCTATAGTCGAAAAAAGTTCTTGTAAATTTCAAATAACTGAAGCTAATTACTTTTTCCATGCAAGTTTTCTTCAACTGCAACTTGAAGAACTGACTTTCAGCATAAGTAGACATCTTTATGACTGTACCCTATTTCAGTGGGGTGTGCACTATCAGGAAATATGTGTAGGCTTTCCTTGCCTTTAGTAATGTGAACACTTAAAATTAATTTAAATAGAAATCATTTTTAGCCTTCCCTGGCTCCACAAATGACATTGATTTTTGTTCATATAACACCAAACTACAAGGAAATTGACAGAATTAGTTTAATAACATCACAACAAATTCTAATAATGCATTGCCTTTCAATAAATAAAGCTCTTTGCCTAGATTTTACCACTTCTGGTTTCACTTTCTTTTTTTTTTAATTTTATTCTCATCATTCCATACAAATAGATACATTTTTACAAAAAATAGGATTGAAAACAAATCAACCCCCACTCCTGAGAAAGAGAGCATAGCCAACGGAGTAAAACTTAAAAGCTAGTAAAACTAAATAAATTGATGAGTTTAATAGGCGGATACAGATAAATGGAGAAGAAAAAGAAATGGGAAGAGAATCTACTTCCTCAGTGCTTTAAGAACTTATTCTAAAATATTATTGATTAGATCCTGCCAGGTTTTGAAAAAGTTCTGCACATATCCTCTAACTGAGAATTTGATTTTTTTCCAATTTCAAATAATATAAAACATCAGTTACCCACTGACTTAAAAGAGGAGAGTTAGGGTTCTTCCAGCTTAGCAAAATAAATCTGCGTGCCAATAGTGTAGTAAAGACAATAACAGTTTGCTTGTCCTTCTCCACTTTAAGCCCATCTGGAAGTACACCAAACACATCTGTTAGTGGATTAGGAGGAATTGTGACACCAAGGCTGTCTGAAAGGCACTTAAAAATCTTTGTCCAGAATGATGTTAATTTGGTGCAGGCCCAAAACATGTGACTCAGTGAGGCTGGAACTTGATTGCAGCGTTTGCAGGTTGAATCTTACTCTGGAATCATTTTGGACAGTTTTAAGCAAGACAGGTGTTCTCGATATATAATTTTGAGTTGAATAATTGTATGCTTTGCGCATATCGAGCTCGAGTGAATTCCCTGCATTGCTCCCTTCCACTCCTTTTCTGATATGTTGAGTGAGAGATCCTTTTCCCACTGACCTCCTGGAGCTCTGAAAGGAAGGGAGTGTGAAATAATTTTATATATTGCGGAAATGCTGTGTGAGTCCTTGAAACTGAGCAATATTTTTTCCATAGAGGAAGGTGCAAGATGAGGAAAAAGTTTCTAATTTGAAGATAGTGAAAGAAATGTGTTGCTGGAAAGTTAAATTTGGAATGTAATTGTTCATAGGATGCAAAGATGTTGTCCATATAAAGATCTCTAAGCAATGTAATCCCAAATGTTTTCCAGATATTAAAAACTGCATATGTTTGTGAGGGTTGAAAAAGGTGGTTCTCATGCAGAGGTGCCACAGATAAAAGATTCTCCATCTTAAAATGCTTTCTACATTGGTTCCATATTCTGAGTGAGTGAAGCACAATTGGGTTATTAGTGTATTGGCGATAACTTGTATTTATTGGGGCACAAAGCAGGGAATATAAAGAAGTACTGCAGGATTTTATTTCTATTGCGGACCAAGCCTGTGTATGTTCATCTATTTGTGTCCAGGTTTTTATAGCTTGTATGTTTGCTGCCCAGTAATAAAACTGAAAGTTAGGTAGAGCCATGCCACCTTCTGCCTTAGGTCTTTGTAGGGTCGCTTTTTGGATACTTGGATGTTTTAAGTTCCAAATAAATGAGGTTATTGTTGAATCTAATTTCTTAAAAAAATATTTATTGATGTATATTGGAATGTTTTGAAATAAAAAGAGAAGCTTAGGAAGAATATTCATCTTAACAACGTTAATTCTTCCAGCTAGAGTGAGATGAAGGGTTGACCATCTATGCAAGTCTTGCTTAATTTTTTCCATACAGACCTAGTTTCACTTTCAATGGAACAAACATTCAGTTTTTGCATATAAGCCTAACCTTTTGGTTGACATTTGTTACAACGTTTTGTTCATCAGTGTTTTCCATGTTTGAGTTATAACCCTTTGTTCACTGGGCAAGTTTTGGATGGTGCATCACACAGACATTGCTTAGTGTCACTTTAACTGTTATTGATTATTTTAACAGGTAAGCCCAGTGGGTGCATTCCAAACAGGTCATATGGGCAGAAAGTTGACACTCTTGTTGGAATTAAGAGTGTCTGGCTGGATTATTTTTTTCACAAAATTGTATGTGTCAAAGCATAGTAAAATGGGCAATGCCAGTCTGTCCTCCACCAGAAATCATGCCAGATCAAAGACCTATCATCTCAGTAGCACAACGTAAGACTGAAAGAGCCACTTCATATCTAAATACATTGAGCTCCAGATTTCTAGCAAGAAATGCTGCTATTGGTCCATGTTTAACTATTGTCACATTCTTTTACTTTGCTCCTGCATCTGGCACATCAAGAACCAAAGTTTAGAGAATGTTATTTTAAATTGAGCAAATAAACTTTTGAACCCTCTTCTCTGCTTCACCTTCAACTCTTTCTAATCCATGTGTTGTATTCTGTTTGTGGTTATTGTTCCATCAGCATCTTTTGTTGTTTAAGGCACAGTATCACAGTCGTTAGCACTGCTGCCTCACAGTGCGGATCATATTTGTGGCCACAGTAATCAGTCCAATATAGTTGCCAGATGGTTCTCTAGCCCAAAGGGACACTTAGAGGACCATCACACCATAAGCCACTGAAAACAGTTCACTTCCTCTTTCCCCGCTGACTTCAAATTATTTCATGTGATTTCATGGTGAAGAAAACTCCATGGGGTTCACTCTTCACTAGTAAGAAATTACAAAGTAAGAAAACCAAAAGACAAAAAAATCCCCTACCTTATAGATTCATTTAAGAAGACAAAATATTATATGTAGTTTCAAATAAATTTTCTTCATTTTGAATAAGATTACTTTCTGTTGTGCATCTGATGAATGCTTCATTTGAAATAACTGAACGCTTTTAACATTAACTTTTCAAATTACACTTTTCTGTAACACTATTGGTACCACTTTATATTTTGATAAATGCCACATTATAGTAAATGCTAAAATGGTATGTATTGATTAGGGCAAGAATCCAGTAGAGATAATGTAAAATTTCCCACAACCATCCTTCTCTTTAATGTTTAACTGCTTCAGCTGACTATGCAATGAGTAGCCATGAGTGCCTCTTGTTACACAGATAATCAGTAAATTCTCTCTTAAAAGATCTAGTACAGTATATCTGGTTTTCTCACTTAAGTATTCTCTGTTCAGTTTAAACACTGTTGCTTGGAACCCTAAATGTGCCTCGGAAACAAGTGCTACAAGTTGCTTCTGTCTTCTGCTATTTGCTGGTTCACATTTATTAACACAATGTCTTTGCTTTTTGCTTCTTAGTATCACTAGTATTATGCTTACTGTCTTCTCTTTCATGTCAGAGTGTTGTTGACTGTGAGGCTACCTTCTTTGTGTTGTTGAATGCACTAACACTGAAATGTGCAAAATCATCAGCTTCCTACATGTAAGTCTTCTAACATAAAGCAGCCTAATCAGGTTCCTAAAGGACAATAAGTGTCCTAGCCTTATCTTTACTTCTGTAAAGTTAGTCTCTATCGACTATGACTGCAGTATGCTACCCAGTCGTACTAAAATGTTTGTGGTCTCACTGATGACCAATTTTAGTTCTTCTGATATTTTCACCTTGACCTCACTCTGCACCAGATGCAACAAAAAGGGCCTTTTCCTATGACATCTACTATAAGCGTAGGGCAATCAAACATATCATTTGGATAGATTTCTAAAAGAGTTGAAGGCGTCTTAAAATACAAGTAAGTAAATTAAAAGTACATTTATTTCAATATATTTCAGTTATCCTTGATAAGTTTTCCACAGTATATCTAAATAATTTGAGTTTACCTTTCAGATAAATGTTTTAAAGGTATTACAAAATATCTTTAACACATAGTACCTTTAAATTCCTCAGGATATACTCCACACAAAAATGGATTTTTTTTATATGTTACTTACCCTATGTAGTTTGTAGCAAAGTCTGAGAAAATTTTAATCTTTTGGAGAAAGTATATATCAAGGATTCTAATAGAATGGAACCTAATAGTGACCAATGTCAGAGAATGTCAAAAAATGTGAAAAACATCCATGGAAAAAAGCCTAATTGCCACATAACTTGTGTTGCATAATCCAAGTTGTGGTTATCCATTTGTGTGCTCAATATTTGCAAAATTCATATATATTTATGCTTCACATATTATACAGTTTATGTCTACATTTTGTCATTTATTGCTAAAACATGAAAACCATTTCTGTTTTAACAATGTGTTTACATAGATTGTTGTAGACACAGAACACACATGGAATGCATGTGTTCCAAATAATGATATATTATTAACTCTAGGTATCTCATGGGTTGGGCTGGGAGAACTTTTTGCCCTTTCTGCGGTGGTGGGGGAGATGGGATAGCAGGCTGCTTGCTGCTTGTGTTGACACATTTACAAGACAAAATACACTGACGGAGAGGTGTGAAGGGATTTAAGGTGGACCAGGTTTACGAGTTTTTTCGTAGGCTTTGTAGTAAAAAGTCAAGCAAAATGACACCTTTTATTGATTAACTAAAAAGATTACATTTTGCGTGAAGAAGGGGCCTGAGTTGCCTCGAAAGCTTGCATATTGTAATCTTTTTAGTTAGCCAATAAAAGGTGTCATTTTGCTTGACTTTCCACTACATTCATAATGGCTAACATGTACAACACACTAGTACTTCGTAGGCTTTGGTAATTCTAGTGTTAAAATATTAGTAACACTTCCAGAAATCTCAGCATACAATATAAACAGGAAATGTGCTTTTGATCGGATTCTTGACCAATGAGTGAGCAGAAGAGGTGGCTCTTCACTTCATAAGCAGAGTATTTACAATTGGACAAAATCAAATTTAGGCATAGTGGATCTGTTTAAAACTTTTTTTTAAACATGGCAAGATTTAATTAAAATAAATTAGATTTACCATTCATATAAAGGGAAAAAGATTTTTTTTTCAGTTCTTGGCTCTCCTCTCTTTTTCTTTTTTTCAGATGGGAGTTGAATTGTTTTGTTAGGTTTTGTTTTTTACTCTTTTTTTAAATTCTCTGATTTTTTTTTCTAGCTTAATTTTGAAATAATTTGAGGTAGAAGTTGTACTAATTTTATCTGCTTAATTGTATGCTATTTTATTATTTTGAAAAAAAAAGTAATAACACAATGTACATTTTAAATGAAATAAAATCTCTCTGCAATTGCTGTTCATAATAGTTTTGTTATTAGTTCTAGGTTTTGCTGTGTGACTGCATTACTTTTTTATTTTAAGAAAGCATACTTTGGCCTTTAAAGACATTAACTGTCTCCTGTGAAATTATCAAAGCATTCTAAGGATTGTGTTAAAGCTGGTTTTCAAGGCTTTTAGCAGTACTTCAGATAGTAGATTGTTGAGCTAGCTTCATTTCATTTTTTTTTCTTTTCAGTAAAAATAAACAGACACTATTATTTTACATGTCAGCTAATGCAATGCTCTTTCATGGCTGTATTTAGTCCAAATCCGCCCAAGTACCTAAACTTGTAATTCAGGAGTAAATGGTGAGAAGGCTAATTTTTCAACTTTGGCTAAAGTGCTGTTAAAGCTTTCAGCATACTTTTGTTTTTGCATTTGAATACTTTAGAATTACAAGTTGCTTTTGAAAAATGAAAAAATCTAATTTGATTCAGCACCTCCAGAATGCTTACCAAATGCCAGCATCAACGTTACCTTGAAAGTTTCAGCATTTCCCTCAGCAGCCTTTTCTACATCCCTGTATCCCATATGTGAGTGATTTGGAAAACTTACCAGAGTACTCTACCTTGTTGCAGTAAATGCTCTAGCCAAACCACAGTGACTGAGATGTTTAAAGCAAGTCTTATTCCTGATTTGATAATCTGGTTGAAGTATCATGTACTTTCTCAACAAGCCTCTTCTTTAATATTTATTATGTGATGCACCTGAGTATTCCCAGATTTTTCACTCACAGGGCAATTCCTGCGCTTTTTCTCTTATCTAGACAGTATAACTCATCATGTTGTGATTATTCCCAAATGGTAATTAAAATATTGCCTAAAGCAATACCTTTTGAAGCATTGTGTTAAAGCTGCATGTAAAAACTTCAATAAAAAATAAAGTACAAACTCGCATCTTTTATATACAAAAATTCCAATAAGCAGCAAAGCAATTATCAACAAATTAAAAGTGGGGGTACCAACCAGCCCCTCCATTTACTGCCAAAGTTAAAACAAATACACAAAAATGAGTGTTCAGTCGCACAACAGAAATCAGGCATAATAGATACCTATTTAGCTTCTTGAGCATTTCAAAATGTTCTTCTCTTTCAAGGAGGTCTTGGTCGAGGAGCTCCATCATGCAAGACTGTGTTCTTCAGACTGAGATCTCCCTTCAAATTTATGTCATCCTGACCAGAAGAGGTGTGGTTTAGTTGAACTGAGCCATGGCTGAAGCACCTTCAAGAAGAAGAAGGAAATGGCTTTGTTAGTGTTGGCACCCCTCTTGCCCCTAGAGGGTATTGCATACCTTTTGTCTCAGCCTGGAAGCGGATCTTCAGGTGCCCTTTGTGACACAAGCTATTCTGTAATTGCAGAAGAAGAATAATTCATAAGCTAAAATAGTGTAAATATAAATATTACAAAGGAAAGAAAACAAATAGGAAATCACAAAACTCAGTTCCAAATGTATCCTTATGCCACAGTAGTCTAATAAAATATACATTCGGGGACAACCATAAATTAATTTTCCTTAAAAGTGGGTGGAAACATTCAAATGGCCCAGGATACGTCACACTTCTAAACCAATCCAACGCCTCATAAAGGTGGCACTCAAAGCAGGGTTGATGGTTTAAATATAAATCATAAATTTGGGTCTCGTGTGCGGAGAGTACGATGCATGCATTAAAAAATTAAACATAATCCGTTGCAGGGCAACAACCTTTCTGTTGAAGCAGAAGTGAATGATACTTTGTTACTGTTGTTCAGAGTTAATACTATAGCGTTGGATGTAAAGTTGAAAGAATTGACAACTATGTTTGTGAAAACATAAATTGCAAAATACTGCATGCATTTGAAGTAAGGTGTGTATCATAATTCATCAAAAGGAGATAAAAAGGACTGAAGTTACGATAGTTGATAATGAAGAACCACAGGAGATACACCTTTCAATACTCTGGAACATTCTACCTGTGGAAAGCATTAATACAATATTCACATGACCAAACTTCATAATAAAATTCCATTTACAATATATTATATTCCATCTCCCTTTAATATAATTAAAAACTTTTTTTAACATGAATATTAAATGATCTCCCCATTCAGGATAAACTTTACTCCATAATAAATTCTGCACTATATAAAAACAACAGTTTGTCATCCTCATGGCTCATAATGATTTGGTTGTCTCACAACCCACTTTGACTGTGCCTGGCCAACTGGTTCAGAGGCATGCAGCTCTGGAGTACTTACAGGGTTATGAAACTCCTGTGGCTTTTCATGCTGATCACTGAGATTGACTTCAAAATAAGAACTTGGATATTTCAATGAAGTTTCAGGACTAACACGAGCCCTCAGTTGATCCCCATGACGTCTGGAAATTGTGTCAGAGTCCTGACTTTGAACTTCGCAAGAGATTGGACCTGTCTGTTGGGTAATGATGCCTGGGATCCACTGTGGGCCTATTCTTGAGGTATACTGAGTCGTTTATTTCAAATGATCTTTATTGCAAAAAGAGATCATGATAGTTCTTCTGTTGATATTACTTATTCTACACCTTCTCAACAGTGCTAGGTTTAAGGAAATCAAGCCTGGTATGAATATGTCTCCAGAAAAACAGATCAGCGGGTGACCATCCAGTGGTGCAATTAGGTGCAATCCAGTATTGCAACAGGAAAACTAAAATGTTACTCTCTATTCCAAGATTTGTATTAGCCAGCTTCTTCATACTGGATTTAAATGTTTGTACATACCACTCTGCCAGATCTTTGCTTGCTGGACACCCTGGTGCACTGGTTGAGTGTATAATGCCGTATTGTTATGCAAAATTTTGAAACTCAATTGATATAAATGCACTTCCATTGTCTGTTACTTTTTGCTCAGGTAACCCATATACTGAAAACAGTCTTCTCAGCCTTGTAATAGTGGCTTGAGAGGTTATTTGAGACATAAGAAAAACCGCTAACCATTTAAAATATGCATGAACTACTATCATAAATGTTTTACCTTGAAAAGGGCCTGCAAAATCTATGTGTATTCACTTCCAGGTCTGACTAGGAAATTCTCAAGGATGCAAAGGTACTTGCTGTGGAGATTTTTGTTACATTTGGCATGCTTCACACTCCTTGCAAATTTGTTCGAATTCAGAGTCAAGCTTTGGCCACCAAACATATAGTGCTTTCTTTCTCACTATGCCTTGATACATAGAGTAGACTTCTTTAAATACTGTACTTCTGAGTTTGACTGGAGCTACCTCACTGGTGCTCCATAAGACAAATTCCTGTTAACTGATAGCTAAAATCTCCTTTTGTGAAACACCTTCAGGTTTTTTTGTTCAGTTTGTCCAGGTCAACCTTCCATGATATACTGACATACTTTAGATAGCTCCCTCTTTCTCATGCTACCTGCGCCACATTCAGTGGTACTGCCTCCAAGTGCTCTGACAGCAGAGTGTAAATATGTGCTGATAATATAGAGAGGTTCCTTCATCACTAGTTTCAGATGATGGGACCCATAATAATCCATCCGCACATCCATGCTGCTCTGACTTGCAATAAACTATTTGATAGTTATAGGCTGATAACAAAATAGCCGAACACTTGGATACATTCAGCAGTCATCATTGCTGGAGAGAGCGTACAGGAGGCATTAGTAAATTGGATATTCATCCCCATTTGGTATAGTAAGCTAATGTATGGCCCTGATCCCATATGTGCTTGCATCACATGCAAGACAAAGTGGTAATTTGGAATCATAATGGACTAATACTATATCACTAGTCTGAAGTTCCTTACATCTTTCAAAAGCATGCTTTTCAGCACTGCTCCAATACCAAGTAGTTTTGTCTTTTAATAAACTGTAAAGTTACACGAACACTGTGCTTTTATCTGGCAATGGGCAATAATAGTTTACAAGACCCAGGAAAACTGAGTTCCTTACATTTCTTGAAGTTGGAGCCCCCTGGATGACTTTCATTTTCTTTGGAAAGGTGCACTCCATTTCCATAAAGCACATATTCCATACTCTCTCTCTGTCTTTCCAAACTCATATTTGGATCTTTAAACCTAAACACCACTGTCATGTAAATGTTGCAGGACATTTTTTATTTTTTGCATATCTGACTCTTCATCTCTGCCCTGTATTAAAAGGTCATCTCAGAAGACTACAACATCTAAGTCTTTCATTATGTTTTCCGTATTTCTCTGAAAAATGGAAGATGCTCCACTGTAGCCATATGGTATTCTGTTGTAAATAAACACACTTTTATGTGTGTTAATGGCTGTATATACCTTGGCATCATTCTCTGATAGCACTTGTTGGTATGCTGATGCCAAATCTCCACACAGTATAGACAATATTTCCTCAGTATGTGGCAAGGAGTAAGTTTCAACATGTACAACTTGATTAATAGTCACTTTATAGTCCCCACATAAACAAATGTATAATTAGAGGTACAATGGGAGCTTCCCACTCACTATGCTTCACAGGTATAATTACACCAGCTTGCATGGGTCTGTCTAACTCTTTATCAACTAACTTCTTCATTTCAAAACGTAATAGTCTACTTCTAGGAAACTTAGGGGCTGCATCTGCATTCACTAAAAGCATAGCTTTAACACATTTCAGTGCCCCAAATTCGTCTCTGAACATCTCTGGAAACATGTTGAACGCATCATCTAAACACAAATTCTTCTGACTTCCCACAAGACTCACATTTTTAATTTGTTTCCAATTCAGATAGAGCTTCTGAAGCCAATTTTGAATGCTTTATCGCATTCCTTTCACAAGTATCAGCTTCAAACTAAACTTCTTGCTTTTTGTGTGCCACTCTAACAGGGAACTGGCCCAAAACTGGAATATGTTTCCCATTGTACATCTTCAGCTTAACATTTGTTTTTTGTAATGGCAAATATGCAAATTTCTGCCAATATAATTTTTCAGAAATCATGCTAATGGCAGCACCCATATCTATTTCCATAATTAAAGATTTTTCATTTACTACAAAATCTGCTTGGAAACAATGCCTGTCCTGGACATTTACTAAATGCACAGAAAACATACCTAGTTCACGCCCTTCAGCATTCACATACAGTATTTAATTTCTTTAATCTGCCGTTTGTTACTGCATGCCATCTCACTTGACTGATGATGTCTCTTACTTTGACATGCCTTTTTTATATACCCCACAATGCCACAAAACTGACATTTAGTGTCCTTAAAATAGCATTCCTTTGTGTTTTGATTCTTAACGTTACAGTAGTTCTTGTTGTAACAGGCAGACTTAAAGTGCATCTTATGTACACTCGCAACCACTTCATCCATTTTCCTTAATTGTTGTGTGCCCCTTTCTACTACTTCCATAATGTGAGCAATTTGCAATTTCCTTATAAAAGTCAGCCTGCCCTCTGAAAGCAATCTTCTCTGACAGACTTCGCTCTTTATCCCACTGACAAAATGATCTCACAGTGACTGCTCCAAGTTAGTGGCAAAGTTGCAACTGACTGCACACTGCTTTAACTCTGCAGTGAACTGGTGTACTATTTCATTAGACTTTTGAGTGCATTGCTTGAACCAGAAATGGTCTGCAATCAGTAACTGCTTTGGCTTGAAATGTTCCTTTAAACTATTAACTATCTGTTTGAAAGTTTTATCCTTTTGTTTGTCAGGCTGTACTAAATTTCAAAGTAGGGATCTGTGGTATCTGGGGTATTTGGGGTGAACGTCTCCAGGGTGGTGGTAAGGCTGTCCTACTGATATTGCAAGCAATCATTGCTTCCATTTGGGAGACGGACATCATCCCAACTGACTGGAAAACTGGACTTGTCCCAATTTGGAAAGGGAAGGGTGATTGCCTGGATTGAGGCAACTACAGCGGGATAACACTACTCTCGGTGCCGGGTAAGGTCCTTGCTAGGCTCATCCTCAATAGGATCTGTCATCACTTGCTCACTTACCAGCAACTGGAGCAGTCTGGTTTTATGCCTAAGAAGTCTACCATCAACCGCATCCTGGCACTGAGTTCTCATGGAACATAAACTTGAATATTGGCAGAGTTTCTTTGCAGGTTTTGTTGATTTACGTAAAGCGTTCTACTCATTTGATAGAGCTGCTGTGTGGGACATCCTGAGACTTCGCAGGATCCCCTCAAGGTTGCTGGATATCATTGCCGGCTTGTACACTGGTACTATGAATGCTGTGCATAGTGGAGGCAGAACCTCTGTGTTTTTCCTAGTTGATTCGGTGGTTCATTGGGGTGTGTTCTTGCTCCTACTCTGTTTAATGCTTGCATGGACTGGGCAAGGTCATGGGGTCTAGCGGCTGTGGAGCATCTGTTGATGAAGAAAGATTCAGTGATCTTGACTTTGCTGACGATGCTGTGATCTTCAAAGTGTCAATGGAGGCTCTGATTGGGCCTCTCGAGAAACTGAGTGAGGAGTCTGAGTGGTCAAGATCCAAGCCGTTAATGACCTCTTGGGCACAGCCATCAGCAGTGTGTCTGTCTGTGGAGAGAGGGTCGAACTTGTTGGGAGGTTTATTTACCTTGGCAGTGACATTTATGAAGTCAGTAGATGGATTGGGAGCACATTGGGGGGTCATGAGCTCACTGGAAAGGTGTGTGTGGCACTCCCGATATCTATGCAAAAGGAAGAAAGTCCAAATCTTTAGAATGCTGGTGCATTCTGTCTTGCTATATGGTTGTAAGAAATGGATGCTATCCAGTGACCTGAGACAAAGACTGGACTCCTATGGTACTGTGTCTCTTCTGAGAATCCTTGGTTACCACTGGTTTGACTTTTTATCGAATGAGCGGTTGGTCATGGAGTCCTGAATGTGGTAAATTACCTGCATTGTGAGGGAGAGACAGTTATAGCACTACAGCCCTGTGGCGCAATTCCCAGAGGGTGATCCAGCTTGTAGGATCTTTATTGTTGAGAACCCGAGTGGCTGGACCAGGCCTATGGGACGCCCACATAACACCTGACTACGGCAGCCAAATGGTTGTTTCCGGAGGGTGGAATTGGTGAGAAGTCGTCCACATTCGTAATTGAGGCTGGGAGCTGCTAATTGCCACACCTGATCCACGTCCCCATGATAAATAATAGAAGCAAGAGGCGGCTGGGGGGAGAGACAAAAAAAGAATGGGAGGTTAATGGAGAAGAAGGAAGCAGGACTGACAAAGCTGGTGAGAGAGAGAAAGCGAGCAAGCAAGCGCAGACTCACGCTGTTTGCAAGCAACTGGGAGAGGCGAGCCAGAGTGGGGTGTTTGGCCGGCGTCCAAGAGTTGATGGTAGTGGTCGCTCCTGCTGAGCATTTGTTTGGAGCAGGAGTGACCGGGAGAAGGTTGGCTCGCCGCAACAAAGGCAGTGGGAGTCGGGGACTTGGGAAGTGGAAGCCCCTGCGTGAGCATCCTGGTTGCTGGGGAGCCCAAGTCTCGGTCTGGGTGAGCAGAACCGGAGCCAGGGATCGGAAAGGGCACCAGACCAGAGAAGTGAAGAAGGTCAGCTGCATGTAGGGTGACTCCCCTGGCGTATAGACTGGATGGGAGAAACAGGGGAGTAACCAGTAAAAGAATGCACCGGGCTTTGTTTTAAAAGACTGCTTCCAGCCATTGTTTTAACCTCGTTGTTTTTAAAGGATTTTTTCTAGTGTGTTTTTAACCTCCACAATTCACCGATTTTTATGGATTATTTATTTATTAACTTTGATGCACTGCACTTTAATTTGGACACTTTATTTTTGGGTTGTTGATTTTAAATAAAAGCACTTTTGCACTTTTTGCATCATCCCCTTGCTTCATTGTTGTGCCTAACTGTTCAGCTCATCTGTGACATTACCGACGGTGTCGGGTTCAGAGCTTCCAGAAGCAAGATGGGAGCATGGAGCGGAACCCACATTATCACAGGGACTGGACCACATGTCTATCTGGGGGGTGTCCAACCAGGATCCTGAGCTGTTTCATCATGTGGTGGCTGCGGCAACGCACTGTGCCAGTGCACGCTCCCCAACATGACCTGACCTGACCTGACCTGCTACCCCCATTATGTTGAGCAACGTGGCCATGCGCTTTATTTCTGGAATACTGTTATCTTCAAACAATTTCTATAAATGTTCAGTGTATGCAGACCACAACTCACTTTCAGGTTTAAATTCGTCCATCCTTCTTATCAGAGCCATTATGCATGTTATACGAGTCTGAAGTTTATTCTCATCGCCAGTTATCTTGTGATGTATTAAAGAGAAAAGCACGTATTGTAAGGTTTCTACTCTTTGGGGACTGCCCCCAATGGGACATACAGTGAAGGTTTTAAAAATTGCTCACAGTCACGTTTTGGGGGGTCATCACGGCGCGGAAAAAACGAGGGAAAGCATTTCAAAAAGCTTTTATTGGTTGAATATGGGCTGGGAGGTGGAGCGATTTTGTAAGGCCTGTCCTGACTGTCAAATAGTTTACGCTCACAAACCCACGAGGGAACGAACCCCTTGTACTGATGCTTATTTTAGACATCCCCTTTGACAGGGTGGGATTAGATATTGTTGGCCTGCTTCCCAGGAGTAAAAGTGGTTTTCAGTATATGCTTGTGTTCATTGATTATGCCACATGATACCCAGAAGTAGCAGTGCCGCGATGGGCGAATGCTTGAACTATTGTAAAAGCACTCTAAGATATGTTCACACATATTGGTATCCTTTACGAGATTCTCACTGATCTGGGCACACCCTTTATGTCTCGCATCATGAAGCAGCTATGCGAAAGTTTCGGAATTAAGCAGTTACACTCCACAGTTTATCATCCGCAGATGATTCCGCGGGTAGCCCATGACGATCCAACTTCCTGGGAGGCCCTGCAAATGTCAATCGGGATGAGTCCTTTTGAACTATTATTTGGCTGGCAACCACAAGGGGTGTTGGACATTTTTTGGGATAAATGGACGGAGAAATGCGTAACGCCTTCAATAGGGAGATTTGTCGACCGAGTCGTTTCACTGCAAGAGCAGATTGCCAGATGGTTCTCTATTGCGGTTGAGCATCAGCAGCTTGAGCAGGAGGCACAAAAACGTCATTATGACAAGACGAGTAAACTCTGGAAGTTTAAGAAGGGAAATCGCGGGGCTGGTGTTGATCCCATCCGATCCACATAATTTCAGGGCTGGCAGTGATAGAAGAGCGTATGTCCCCTGTGAATTATAAAGTCAGAATTCAAGGGTGGCAGAAACCAGTACAAATTTTGCATGTTAATCTTTTAAAGGAGTGGCATAACTGTCACAAAGTACTGGTCACGGCCACAGTGGCTCCCCAGACTGAGGTCGCTATTGGGGATGATTTAACTGACACCCGGAAAGCGGAATTGCTATCGCTGATTGAGGGGAACTCGGATGTTTTCTCGGCAATGCCTGGCCTGATGACAATTGCAGAAGATTGTCACTCTATCTGGTGTTACTATACAGGTGCCACCGTATCGCCTACCACAGGCAACAAGGAAAGTGATACACGAGAAAGTGACTTTACAGCACTTCCTTTTGGTCTCCATGGCGCACCACTGACCTTTCACCGAATGATGGACCAGATCCTGTGTCCCCATGCAGGTGCCTATCTTGACAATGTGGTCATTTTCAGAATCTCATCTTGTCTGCCTTCGGGCAGTGCTTGACAGATTATGGCTGGCGGGGTTGACAGCCAACCCTAAGAAGTGCAAGCTGGGTATGTCAGACACTCACTATCTGGGATATTCCATGGGGAAGGGTTTGCTCAAGCCTCAAATGGACAAAGTGGGGAAGGTGCTTGCATATCCCATCCCGAAACATAGAGGCAGGTTCATGCCTTCCTCAGGCTCGCTGGGTATTACAGGTGGTTCATTCCCAATTTTGCATATCGGGCTGCCCCCCTCACTGACTTGACAAAGGACAAAAAGAATCGTAGTGTTGTCTGGACCAATGCCTGTGAGAGAGCTTTCGCTGACCTAAAAGCTGCTTTATCATCATTCCCAGTTCTGCACAATCCAGACTTTTCAAAGGAATTTATTCTGCAAACAGATGCTAGCGCTTTTGGTTTAGGAGAAGTGCTCTCACAATGTTTTGAGGGGGAAGAACACTCCATCACGTTTCTCGGCAGAAAGCTGCTACCCAGGGAGCATAATTATTCGACAATTGAAAAGGAGTGCTTAGCAATTAAATGGGTGGCGGAAGCCCCCTGTTACTATCTCTGGGAACAACGGCTTACCCTGGTGACTGACCACACCCTACTACAATGGCTGTACAAGCAGAAGGATACAAGTGCCCAGCTCACCTGGTGGTCTATCAGCCTTTTGCTTTTGATGTTCGCCACCATCCTGGGGCTGCACACACCAATGCTGACATTCTCTCCTGCCTAGCCGAACCCGGCTTGGACAGTCACTTTGCCAAAACCGGTGTGGACAAAGCTGAGGGGGGACTCACCCCAACAGAACGACACACTGAAGAGCGTCCCAAAGCACAATCGCCGCATCTGTGGAAGACAGTTTATCAGTTTCTGGGGCAACCATGAGCTCCCAACGCTGCAGCAGCTCGCAGCTAAAGCAGATCTGAGTCGATCGCAGTCACACTATAAGTGCTTGCTGTCAATGGGTGATGCAAGGAACATTATAAATGCAGGGAACAGTATTTCTTGGCCACTAACCTGGCCACAACCCTGCCTGATTGCTGTGTCTGTGTATAAGAGAATGGTAGATCCCACTACAATAAATAACCGTGCTGTTCCTGTTTCAAGCTGGATAAAGTTGGTTTTGCTAAAGTACTGAGACTCAGCCTCGTGTTTTGGGGTGCAAGATATGGACTCACACGTCATAACATGTACCTTACTCAGCCAACTTTTTTATTATATCCAACCCAGGAAACACTTCCCCCTCCTCCAGTTTACACATGTGTACCTGCGGAACATTGTACCCATAGGAAGCATTTTAGTACAATACCCACATGACAAAACATCATAATAAAATTCCATTAAACAATACACTATATTTCCTTGCTCTGATTTATGCATTTAGTGGTGGCAATTAGAATGATGTGATTTAAAGGCCAATGCATACTACTAGGGTCCACTGTATTCAAGAAAGTATTACGGCTTACAGAAACCATGGCTTTTGCACCATTCCAGCTTTCTTGCAGAGTGCAGTACCAACTGACTTTTTAAAGCAGCTTGACCAGCAATTGGAAGATTATTTCAGACATAACACAGTAATATTGTAAGAATTACTGACTTATCCAAAAATTTGTATTTAAGGTTATTTAGCTTACTTTAAGAAATCTTGTCAAGTAAATTTTGCTTACCTCTTTGGCAGATTTTTTTGCTAAATACAAGCAAAACAACTCACATTTAAAATTTTATTTGTACAGAAGCGTATTAGGGCCACGGTGTAAAAAAAATATGGACACAGTGAAGAAAAAAAAAACTAAATGTCGAGATTAAAGTCGACATGTTGACTTTATTCTCGACATTTCCACTTTATTCTCGACATTTACATTGAGATTAAAGTTGACACGTTGATTTTATTCTCGACTTTTCCACTTTATTCTCGCCATTTATGTCGAGATTAAAGTCTACATTCCCACTTTATTCTCGTAGTTTATTTTGTCAGTAGAATGTCGCAAACTAAACTTCATCTTAAAATGAACGTTTAATTTACTAGATTTTCTCAAACCCCATCATAAGTTAATGTAGCACATTAAATGCTTTATATTAAGTGTTCCTGATCCATTTGTTAATCTCTACACGCTTCTTAAACTGACTTCCTCTTGCACTGAGGAGGCGCCGGCAGCCATCGCCACACATTCACTTCATGATATTCCTGCTCTATGAACATTCAGAATACTAAGATAAATACGTGATATCTTTTTAATGATGAAATGCATTAAAGCATGTATTAAACATGCGTGGAGGGGGGCACTGTGGCGTGTCTATAGTGCTGCTCCCTTGCATTAAGGGATCCCCAGGTCTACGTTCAGTGTAGAGAACTTTATGGCATGTGTGTTGAGGCTCCAAAAAACTGGATATATGAATAGGTATTGCACAGATTTAACTGGAATATTGTGTAAATGTTGGGTTCATGATGTGGTGGTCGGAGACACGAACAAAGAATTCAATGGATGTTCTTCTGAGTGGGCCAGTACATCGCAGGGTGAATACGAGCAACACATACAGTAGCAGGGACAATAATACATAACAAAATCCAACATCCTACATGACTTTGAAAGGAAACTCAAGCACGCCGAGTAAACCCACCAGAAAAACATGCACTCTCAAGGCAGGGAACACCTGGGACCCCCTTGCTGCGAGGCAGCAGTGTAACCACCACGCCACCGTGCCCCCACATGCTTTAATACATTACATCATGAAAATGATATCAAGTATTTATCTTAGCATTCTAAATGTTCAGAGAGCAGGAATATCATGAAGTGAATGTATTCTGTGTGGCGATCGCTGCCTGCGCCTCCTCTTAGTGCAAGAGGAAACCAGTTTAAGAAGCGCGTAAAGATTAACAATTGGGTCGGGAACACTTAATATAAAGCATTTAATGTGCTACATTAACTTATGATGGGGTTTGAGAAAATCTAGTAAATTAAACATTCAGTTTAAGAAGCGCGTACCGATTAACATGGGTTGGGGAACACAACACATAGCATTTAATGTGCTACATAATTTATGACAGGGTTTGAGAAAATTTAGTAAATTAAACATTCGTTTTAAGATGAAGTTTAGTTTGCGACATTCTACTGACAAAATAAACTATGAGAATAAAGTGGAAATGTCAACTTTAATCTCGACATAAATGGCGAGAATAAAGTGGAAATGTCGAGAATAAAGTCAACATGTCAACTTTAATCGCGACGTAAATGGCAAGAATAAAGTGGAAATGTCGAGAATAAAGTCAACATGTCGACTTTAATGTCGACGTAAATGTCGAGAATAAAGTGGAATTGACGAGAATAAAGTCAAGATGTCGACTTTAATCTCGACATTTCGTTTTTTTTTTTTCACTGTATCCATATTTTTTTTTTTTCACCGTGGCCCTAATAGGCTTACGTATATGTGTCTAGTTTTTGCATATGCATTTTTTGCAGTTCACAAGTAGTTTTACCTGCATATCAAACCTGCATATCAAAAGGTTTTAATATGCCACACTGCACATAAATAACCACTTTACTGATGCTTTATAAGTGTTATTAAGAGCAAAAGAAGCCTTGTTAGGGTCTTCTTACATAACAGTATATAAGTTATAGATGCATTTTTGCTACCAATATTTGGGTTATCAAAATTTAACCATGAAAATGAAGAGTTCATTTTTTAATAGGTATTTGTTTCAGTGAAATTGGAGACTTGAGGTGAATCTCTGGCAAAATATTTAATGGTTATTGCTTAGGAAGAAGGACCACCAGAGGAGAAGAAGAGGAAGAAGACATTGTATTTATACAGCTCTTTCTAAGGCATTCAAATCAACTTAGATGGAGAGGGGGGAACCGCTTCAACCAACTTCAATGTGCAGCATTCACTTAGATAATGCAGTGGCAGCCATTATGCGCCAATACACTCATCACACATTAAATATTAGGTGGTAAAGGTGGTTAGCCAAATACAGACAAGGGATGATTAGAGGGCTGGAATGACTAGGCTGTGATGGGCAAATTAGCCTGGACATCAAGGTACAGCAATACTCTTTTTGAATGATGCCCAAGGATTTTTTATAACTACAGAACGTCAGGACCTTGGTTTTACATCTAATGCAAAGGATGGTGCCATTTTTACAGCATAGTGTCCCCATTGCTACATTGGGGCTTTGGGATCCACACACAGACTACAGGGTAAGCGCCCCATGCTGGCTTCACTAGTTCATCTTCCAGCAGCATCGCAAGCTTTTCCTAGATGGTCTTCCATCCAAGTACTTGCTGGGTCTGAACATGCTTAGCTTCAGGTGGATTACCTCCTCTGAACTGCATGTGGTATGGCTGTTGGCAAGAGAGAAAAGCAGAGTAGAAAAACAAAGAGTTAACTTCTGAAATGGTGGATGCAAATACAGTTTTGAAAAAAAAAAAGAAAATGCATTTGGAAGGGCCTCGAGGAAGAAGAGGTAATATGTTTTAGCATACCAAATGAAAAGATATACTTTTAAAAATGGGATGACACTTAGACGCAGATAACCCTTAATATTACTTAGCACTACTTACTACTGCAGTAAGGTACAAAAGCACAAGAAAATCAAAGAGTGACAAATTGAAGGTAAGAAACAATTGACAGTGCTTAATAGGGATCTTCAAATAGCTTAGAGTGAAAACTGGGAAAGGGATTCAGATAGAACTGAGAGAGAGAAAGTGCTGAAGTTATAATCTGGAAAGTGTTGAGAGATTTAATACTGGAAGAAGCGAGCAACTGCATGGGAAATAAGAAAACAATCAGGACGAAAAATCACAGTGAGTGAGCAAGGGAGAAATAGTTCACAAAATGTAATGAAGAAGCAAAGAGTTTAAATTTGTCAGACTATAAAATAAATCATTGATCACAGGATAATCATTTAAAAAGAATAACAGAAAAAAGATCTGCAGGTTTCTCTACTGTCCTAGTTGTTATCCATCCACCCATTTTCTGTTCCAACTTACCCAATTTTGGATGAAACCTATACTGACAGTGTGATGCACAAGTCTGGCACAATCTTTAGAAGTGGTTGAAGACGTAGTAAATGATACATCAGCACTTGCTCATACTGGGCCAATTTAAAGAAGTTAATCAAATGAATGTGCGTGTACTTAGGATATGGGAGGAAAACTGAAGTACTAGGAGAAAAAAACTATGCAAGCAAACTCCACACATAGACCAAGTCACAATTAACACCCAAATGTTTGGGGACATGAGGAAGTCATTTTAATTACTGTGCCATTGCCAGCTTGTCTAATTATTCTATAAAGCAGTATCAACTTTATGTAAGAGCATGAAGTTCATTAAAGAAAGGGCGGAAAAATTGCCACAACATTATAAGAGGAGAGGGTCGTGTGAGTGAAATTCTTAAGAGCCAAGTATAAAGGAGACAAAGGGCAGCCATGAAAAATGTTAAGTGATATTAAAAGAAATGTTCAAACTCACAAAAAAGCAAGGAGCAAAGCACAGGTAAAATGGCATAAAGTATGATGGTAACTATTATGAATCTTTATATGATGACATTCAGATTATACATGCCATACTTTAATTTAGAGTGGGCACTGCCAGAGCAGCATTAGTGAATTGATTTCTTCCATTAGGTAGGGTATAGCTTCATCAACCAAACTATTGATATGCTTGCATTTCAGTCAACAGTGATTCATTACTACATGAGAATTTTTTGTTGAAATATAGACATGCGTTAAACATCCAAATGGCAAAATGCAGTTTAATTTTAATTGGCATGTTTAATAATAAGCCAGTTTAATTTTGTTGTTTTTATTTACACTTTTTCAAGGAATAATTAAAAAGTACATGTATTTTAATTGTAAAGACTGTGGTTGAACTGGATTGAGCAAGTAAGGTAATGAATAAATGAAGGAATGGAGGCTATTTTCAAGTTTTGAACAGCAGGATAACATAACATAACATCCTTAATATCCAGTTTAGGGTTGAGGTGTTCCAGAGTCTACCCAAGTGTAGTGGGCACTAGGCAAGCAACAGCCACAGAGCGGGTGCCAGCAAGATGAACCCTTTAATTCTTTATTCTGTGTTATGGTTGAGTGTTAAGGTTACATAATGCTTTGAGGATAATTTTATGCTAATGGTGGATCCAATTTTCAATATTCACTGTATACTTTTAGCCATCATAATTTGTTCAAAAATTCTGATATAATACATGCTTTTTTACATATTGAAAGAAAGTTCAACCAATTGATTCTATATACAGTACCATCTTGTTCAGTACAGAGAAAGCCATAGACTATTGGGTGTCAGTTCTTCACAATGAGCACTCGAGCATAAATCTACATTAAGTCATTCTCAGAAGTAAAGTTTAACATTGCTGGGTAAACAAATGTGTTTTTCAATGGAGGAGGAAAACAAACTTACAAGAAAAGAAACAATCCAAATAGAGAGCATACATATTTTACATAGGAGAGCAAAGTGAAGGTATTTTAGCAGTAACAGCAGTAACCACTGCACCACTGTGCTACCAAAAACAAAATATGGTAAGTTTATTTAAAAAAAAATAAAAAATTGTGTATGTACTAAAAAAGAGCATTATTAAATGACCCATGCATCTTTTACAAAATACACCTAGGAAGTTAATTCTTTTAAAAAATAGATAAAAGTATATAGGAGTTTGGGAAACAGGAATCTTTTCCTGGTAGAAATGTGCTCAAAGCAAGAATAAGGCTTGGATATAATGTTGTCCACCAAAGCACACACATTCATACTAACACTGAATCAGTTTAGAGTTGTCAATAAATCAAAATATTTTTGAAATTCTTGAGGAAAAGGCAGTCCCAGGAAACCAACATGCATATAAACATAATGCTCAAACTCTACCCTTTTTGCCACTTTGTTATTTTTCCATACTGGTTAAAACACATATATAGGGATTAGGAGGTATTGTATAGTGATTATTACAACATAAAAGTATAAGGGGTTTTGCAAATGAGAGGACACTATTCCATCCTAAGTTATTCCTGCTGTATCCAGACAAAAAAACTTGTTACACACGGGTTTTACCCAAATGTTTTTCTTCCCTTCTTTTTTTTTCCCACAAACTACCAGCTCACCACACCCCCTTATTCCCATCCTGCCCCTTGTCCTTTATGAAATCAGCTATGTACAAAACTCTTAAAGAAACACAGGGTTCAATTCTGGACATAACAGTTCCACTATTCCTTTCAAATACTTTTAAAAGGTTGTCAAGGCTTCCACTTCAACTGCATGGTAATTTTTCCAGACTATGTTTGAAATGTTTGTGAAGAAGTGTTCCTGTTTGTAGTGTAAAGTACACTTCCCCTTTACTTCCTCTGGAATCCTAGTGATTTGCTGTTTCTACTAAATACACAAACTGAACTCCTGCAAATTGGGACTAAAATGCAACTTAATAAAATGAGCTCCTTCCCAGTCCATCTTGGCAGTGATCTCATCAGACCTGCCTCTACTGTAAAAAATCTTGGTGTCATTTTTGACTCCTCCCTCACTTATTCCGCCCACATAAATCACATTAAGAAACTTTCTTACTTTCACCTCCGTAACATATCCCGTGTTCGCTCCTTCCTCTCCTTCTCTAATGCTGAGAAACTTGTCCATGCTTTTATCACATTCCGCATCGATTATTGTAATTCCCTACTGGCAGGTGCCCCTTCTAATCTTATATCACAGCTCCAGCTTATTCAAAACTCAGCTGCAAGAGTCCTTACTCGAACCAGCAGCAGCGAGCACATCACACCCATCCTGCTCCGCCTTCACTGGCTCCCTGTGTCCTACAGAATCGAATATAAAATCCTACTAATAACCTACAAAGCTTTAAATAACCTCGCGCCAAACTACATCAGTGACCTTCTCGATCACTATGTGCCTGCCCGCCCACTAAGGTCCTCTGATTCTGGTAATCTTGTTGTGCCCGTCACTAATCTACACTCCATGGGTGACAGGGCCTTCAGCTGTATAGCGCCCAGACTCTGGAATGACCTACCAAAATTAATCAGGTCAGCTGACTCCATGAATTCTTTTAAAAAACAACTCAAAACTCATCTGTTCAGGAAGGCTTTTAGCTCTACTTGACTTTATTACCTTTCTCTCAGTTTACTTCTCTGTCAAGATGCTCATGTAACCTGTGTGTGTGTGCGAGACCATCAATTATGTTGTCTGTTTTTTTTTTCAGAATTTACTGTCTTAATCTTCTTTGTTTATTTATCTGGTTTGTACAATGCTATATACTGTATATTCTGCCGTTCTTTATTTATTCTGTAAGTGCCTTGAGCATGGGAAAGGCGCTATATAAATAAAATGTATTATTATTATTATTATTATTATTATTATTATCAATAACTTTGGGAATTTTGAAAACAAGGTCCACACATATCACTCTTAAAAATAAAGGTGCCAAAGTGTTTTGTCAGAGCAATGTCATAAGGGAACCATTTTTATTTCCCAAATGAACCACCCATAGGAAGGTTCCAGAAAGACCCTGTATTTATTTAGATCTGTAACAATTACCCATAAACACATGATAACACATTTGGAAAATACCAGTGGGACTCTTTCTGTATAATATAACACAGGCTAAGTTCAAAATTTTATAGATCTACAGTATTATATAATTTCTAGAACTGTTATATACATTAAAGATTTCTGTTTTGTCCACATATTAAGAACCTTTTCAAAGCTCAAAGAATGCTTTCCAAGAATGAAATGGTTTTGTGTCGACCAATAATTCTTCCATTAACCACAAAACCCAGTAATTGCCATTAAAGAGTCAGTATTTTTTATTTTGATTTTATTAAAATCACACAACATTCCGTACAAATAAATAATTTTTCACAAACATAAGATCGAAAACAAATCAACCCCCACCCCTGAAAAAGAGAGCTAAGCCAACAGAGTAAAACTTAAAGCTAGTAAAAATAAGTAAGTAGATGAATTAATAATAGAATAACGATAAATGGGAAAAAAAGGAAAAAAAGGGGAGAGAATCTGCTTCCTCAGTACTTTAAAAGCTTATTCTAAAATGTTATTGATTAGATCCTGCCAGGTTTTGAAAAAGTTCTGCAAAGATCCTCTAAGTGAGAATTTGATTTTTTCCAGTTTCAAATAATATATAACATCAGTTACCCACTGAATAGGAGAGTTAGGATTTTTCACATTGAATAAGAAAAGTCTATGTGCCAATAGTGTAGCAAAGGCAATCACAGTTTGTTTGTCCTTCTCCACTTTAAGCCCATCTGGGAGTCCATCAAACACAGCTGTTAGTGGATTAGGAGGGATTGGGACACCAAAGCTGTCTGACAGGCATTTAAAGATTTTTGTCTAAAATGATGTTAATTTGGTGCAGGCCCAAAACATGTGGCCCAGTGAGGCTGGAACTTGATTGCAACGTTTGCAGGTTGGATCTTGCCCTGGAAACATTTTGGACAATTTTAAGTGAGACAGATGTGCTCGATTTTGAGTTGAATAATTGTATGCTTTGCACATATGGAGCTCGAGTGGATTCTCTGCATTGCTACTTTCCACTCCTTTTCTGAAATATTGAGTGAGAGATCCTTTTCCCACTGTCCTCTTGGATCTTTGAAAGGGAGGGACTGTAAAATGGTTTTATATATTACAGAAATGCTATCTGAGTTCTCAAGACTGATCAATATTTTTTTCAGCGTAGAGGTAGGTGGGAGGTGACGAAAATTGGACAGGTTCTGTTTAACAAAGTTTCTGATTTGAAGGTAGTAAAAGAAATGTGTTGCTGGGAACTTAAATTTGGAATGTAATTGTTCGTAGGATGCAAAGACGCTATGTACAGATTTCTATGTTATTTAATCCCAAATGTTTTGCAGACATTAAAAACTGCATATGTTTGAGAGGGTGGAAAAAAGTGGTTCTTGTGCAGAGGTGCCACAGATAAAAGCTTCTTTATCTTAAAATGCTCTCTACATTGGTTCCATATTCTGAGTGAGTGAAGCACAATTGGGTTGTCAGTATATTGACGATAACTTGCATTTATTGGGGTACAAAGCAAAGAATATAAAGATGTACTGCAGGATTTTATTTCTATTGCCGACCAAGCCTGTGTATGTTCATCTATTTGTGTCCATGTCCAGGTTTTTATAGCTTGTATATTTGCTACGCAGTAATAAAATTGAAAGTTAGGTAGAGCCATGCCACCTTCTGCCTTAGGACTTTGTAGGGTTGCTTGTTGGATACATGGATGTTTTGAATTCCAAATAAATGAGGTTATGGTTGAATCTAATTTCTTAAAAAAATGATTTATTGATGTATATTGGAAGGATATTCATCTTAACAATGTTAATTCTTCCAGCTAAAGTGAGATGAAGGGTTCACCATCTATGCAAGTCTTGCTTAATTTTTTCCATACAGACAGCAAAATTTTGTTGATAGCTTTATGTCTACTTGTAATATTTACCCCTAGGTATTTAAACTGATCTGCAATGATAAATGGGAAGCTGTCCAATCTAACATTGTGTGCTTGAGAATTCACTGGAAAGAGCATACTTTTAGTCAAATTAATTCTGAGACCAGAAATCTTTTAAAATTCTGTAAGCACTGTTAGGACTGCAGGCACAGTATTTTGTGGGTCTGATACATACAGTACCATATCATCTGCGCATAGAGAAATTTTCTGTTCAAGTCCTTCTCTGATAATCCCCTTTATCTCATAAGCATTTCTACAGTGAACTGCCAGTGGCTCAATGGCGATTGCAAAAAGCAGTGGTGACAAGGGGCATCCTTGTCTGGTACCACGTTCTAATTTAAAGTAGTCTGAATTAATGTTGTTACTATAAACTGAACTTCTGGATTGGTATACAGTAGTTTGGTCCATGCACAAATGTTCGGGCCAAACCCAAATTTTTCCAATGTAGTGAAAAGGTAGTTCCATTCAATCATATCAAATGCTTTTTCTGCATCCAACAATAATAATATCTCTGGAGTCTTTGACTTTGCAGGTGAATATATTATATTAAATAGGCATCGAAGATTGGAAGCTAAGTGTCGGCCTTTAATAAATCCTGTTTGATCTTGTGATATTACTGAAGGCAGCACATTTTCCATCCTTCTAGCTAGGACTTTGGAGAGTATCTTAACATCATTACTGTATTCAGAAGTGAAATTAGGCTGTATGATGCACATTGCAATACATCCGTATTTTGTTTAGGAAAGACAGTGATTAATGCTTGGCGAAAAGTTTGAGGTAGAATTTTATGGTATCTAGCTTCTGTAAATGTTGCTAATAAGAGGGGAGCCAGCTGAGTGAAGAATTTCTTGTAAAATTCAGCAGGGTAGCCATCAGGGCCTGATGCTTTCCCACTCTGAAGTGACTTTATAGCATCTAGTAATTCTGATAGTGCCAGAGGTTTATCCAGTTCCTCTGCACTGCGAGTATCTATTTGTGGTATCTGTAGTGCATCCAGAAATGCATTAGATTGTGTGTTATCTTCTTTAAATTCAGTAGAATATAAGGATTTATAGTAGTCTCTAAATGTGTGCATTATATTTTTATGGTCAATGATTTTGTCTCCGTTTGTGGTGGTGATTGCTGGGATTGCATTGCAAACTTCTGCTTGTGGATTTATTGAGCTAAGATCTTATTAGCTTTCTCTCCATGTTCATAGTAATGGTGTCTTGATTTAGAAATGAGTTGTTCTGTTTCTTTAGTTGTCAAGGGGTTGAGTTCTGAATGCAGAGCCTGCCTTTTCCTATGAAGAGCCTCACTTGGACACCTGGCATGTTCTTGGTCTATTCTAGTAATTTTGTTGATTAGCTCTGATACCTTCTTGGTGTCCAATTTATTTCTGTGGGAAAGATATGAAATAATCTGTCCTCTTAAGAAGGCCTTCAGGGTTTCCCAGAGTATTCCTGCGGAGACCTCTGAGGATGTATTTGTCTCTAGAAAAAAAATGATTTGTTTGGAAATAAATTCTGTACAGTTTTCGTCTGCTAATAAAAGTGGGTTAAGATACCATCTGCAAGATGAGTATATGGGGCATAATGATTTTAGCTCCAAGATCAAAGGGGCATGGTCGGAAATAACAGTAGCGTCATACTTGCAAGATTTAATTGTAGGCAAGAAATTGTTATCTACAAGGGAATAATCAATTCTTGAGTAGCAATGATGCATTAGTGAGTAGAAGGAATATGTTCTTGAGTTTGGGTTTAGAAATCTCCAGGGGTCTGATAAGTTCGGGTCAGTTACAAACTGTGTAATTGCCTTTGCAATATTAGATGTCCTCACCCCTGTGACAGGAGACCTATCTAGGTCTGGATTTAAAACACAATTAAAGTCCCCAGCCATTATAATTTAATGAGTGTTCACATCAGATGTTGCATATACAAATGAGACTGTTCTATGTATGAGAATCCCCACACCTCTAGTTTTCTTTGTAAAGCTGGAATGGAATATTTGGCCAGTCCAGTTTTTTTGCAGCTGGAACTGATCCTTGCTTAATAAATGGGTCTCCTGTAAAAATACTATTTTAGCGTTTAGACCTGTTAGGTGAGAGAATACTTTCTTAGTCATTAATTTATTATTTAACATTCCAGTATTTTAAGAGTGTAGCCTTTTCAATTCTGGACTAAACAGGGTTTAACTCCATGGGACTGTCCAAGTAGTTTATATTCTTCGGATAAAAGATGGTCTTGGCTCCTCCACACTCCACAACTTTACATGCTGCTATGTCTTTTTTGTAGCATGGGAACCAGAACTGAAGGGAGAATTGCAGATGCAGTCACATGAATGGATTGTATAGTCCTGACATATTTATATTAAACAGATTTTACAATATATCCTAACATTTATTTGCCTTTTCATTGCTTCTGCATGTTGTTTAGACAAAGTTATGTCAACATAAACCCCCATTGATTACAGCATTTTTATTAACTGCCTTAAACAGTGGATTGGCCTTTCTGGCAGTGCCTTGAGTTGGTTTCTGTCTTATCACTAGAAGAAAATTCTGTCAGTTGTGGTGAATATATGTCATGAACTATTATGGACCTTTTATTAATCTCCATCTTATGGTTCCATTAGGCCTGATCATTTCGAAACATAAAGTGAATTATCATAGCTATGCAGATGACACACATATTTTTTTGCCTCTGACCCTGCAACTTACTAGCATCAATGAATGGATGAGTAGTTTCCTTAAACTTAACAAAGAAAAAACAGACATTTTAATTATTGGCAGGAAACAAAAAGAGAAAGGATCTTAGAAATAACATGACACCTGGCTTTACAAGAAAGGCAAAAAGTAAAGACTATAGGCAGCATTTTAGATTCAAAGCTAAATTTCAGATCACACATTAAGCATAATCCTATTATTCTTTCACTAAAGAAACATCACACAACTTTGCTTTTTATATCACTATAAGATGGTGAAAAGATTGATTTTTTATATCACTACAAGATGCTGTAAAGATAATACATTTCTGTCTTTAGATGTCTATATTATTACAATGCCAAAGACAGATATGTCTGCGTTTAGTTCAAAAAACAGCAGGTATTTTAACTAAAAAGTGGAAATCTAAGCATCATTGCACTGGTTGCCTGTGTTCTTTAGGACTGATTCTAAATACTTTTAATTCTATGTATAGCTCTAAACAATCTAACACCTTGTTTTATTTTGGAGTGTTTTTCCCCCAACATTCCTAATCGTAATCTTATAACCCCTAATGTTGACTTGCTTGACATTCTGAGAGTGAAACATAAAAGAACTGGTGAGGCGGCTTTCTGTTTCTAAGTGCCGAAAATCTGAAAGTACTTTACCATTAAAGGTATTTCAAAAACTCATAAAAACCCAACTCTTTAATGTGACTTTCTCAGTCATTTAAGGAATTATCAGCATCATTTGAATTCCTTCATACCAAGGAGAGGTGGAAATTGGTTGTTTTCATTAGATGCAATTCTAGTGGGAATCTAGTTAGAAATAGGGCTGGTCACTAATCACTTCTTTTGTGTGGTTTCCTTTTTTTTTGGGTTCTTTGTGGTGATGCTATGCATCACTGTTCCCTGGCCTAAGTATTCTGCAGACCCCTGAGATGCTGGAAAGAGAGCACCACAAGAGTATTCTGTTAATGGTGTACATTCATGGTCTGTTGAACATCCAGTGTAGACTGGGTAGTCTTTTGGCCTTGAAATCCCAAAGGTTTATTCTCCAGCATCCTGCCAACCTGGTCATCTGACCATAATTTGTTATTAAGGCAGACATTTTGATTTTCTACAGTTATAAATAACTTTTCTAAAGTTTTAATTTTTTTTAACTCAGCTTTCACATTATTACTGAATAGCACATTGAGTTACTTGAAAATGTGCTACGTAAAAATATGTTAAATCTTTTTAAAAGTTGCTTTCTGTTTCTGCTTTTCTTATAATGAATATTCCTTTTGCCAATGTGTTGCACTTTGTTCTTTTTTACATTAAAGCTTATTTACCCACCTCTGAAGATTTTCATTTAAATTATTTGTGCTGCCTCCTCAATATAAACAAAAAGGAAATTGCCAGCTAATCAAGAATAAAATTAATAATTATGTGATACCAATAGCTGTCAAACAGTATAATACTATAAGGTTATTTTATAAAAACATAAAAACATTTTTATCCAGTTTGGAGCTGGTTGATCTTTCCCATTAATCCACCTTCCTGGTTTGCCACTGAATTCAGTATAGCTGCCTCCAGACCTTATTTTCTTCTCCCAATCACAGCAATAAAACTAAAATACATCCATCCATCCTTCCATCCATTTTCCAACCCGCTGAATCCGAACACAGGGTCACGGGGGTCTGCTGGAGCCAATCCCAGCCAACACAGGGCGCAAGGCAGGAACCAATCCCGGGCAGTGCGCCAACCCACCGCAGGACACACACACACATACACACACGCACGGGACAATTTTTAGGATAGCCAATGCACCTAACCTGCATGTCTTTGGACTGTGGGAGGAAACCGGAGCACCCAGAGGAAACACACGCAGACACTTGGAGAACATGCAAACTCCACACAGGGAGGACCTGGGAAGTGAACCCAGGTCTCCTTACTGTGAGGAAGCAGCGCTACCACTGCGCCACCGTGCCGACCCTAAAACTAAAATTATACTAACAATTTAGAAGCATTAGTTTCCTATATTTTGTGCTTCTGGCACAGGGTTAACACACTTTTGAATTACTGCCCTAAACAGGCACTTGCACACTCCCATCTTCAACCATTCTGTTTTGTATATAGGTGGTCATTCCACTTCATTTCCTTCATGTGCCTCCCTGAGATCTAAGTTTGGAATCCCATCCTCCTCTTTTATCTATTATTTAGAACTATGGTCTGCTCTCAAAACTTGCATTGTTTCCCTGTGATGCACTGTTCCCTCCCTTCCAGTTTACAATTTCTGTAAGTCTCTATTATCTACCTCAAGACCTGTGGCTTCTCTATATACTTTTCCGTGCAAGGCCTTATATCATCCTTTATCATTTCTCTTTGTTTGGTAGTGAGAACTTTTCTACAAACCCTCACTTTCTTGGAAATCTACTTTTAGTGTATCTTATTTACATCTAAGAACCCCAATCTTCAAAATATTCAATTTACGATTGTTCATCACATTTAGTTTTAACCTTCCAAAGGTGTTTTGTTACTGTTCTATCCCCTGATCCTTATTGTCCCTTCTGCTAGGCGAGTGTGCCAGGTACTTTTTTGCATATGCTGTGGGAGTGTCACCCAATCTCAGCTTTATGGTTGTCTATTGCTATTTTTCCTACCAACATCCCTTCATTTCCATTGCTCAGATGTTTCTCTTGCTGGTCCTCTTGTCTCTCTCTCTCTCACTTCTATCCAGCAGAGGCTGTTTTGTCCAGGAACGGTATCTGCAAAAACATCCCTAGCTTTTCACTGGATTTTTGAGTTTTCCATCTCCTTTGCAACTTGGCAAGCCTCATTTTTCAATTTTACTTTCCTAGAGCTCTCAGCAGCAGTGATCAATGGGAAATCCAGTTCATATATTACACAATGGCATGCTCTAGAGGAAATTCTGTGGAGCCGGATGGGTAGTGGTTTCCATCGTTCTTCTCTTCCTCTTTCTTGAATATTTCCTAAGTGGGGTCTATAAGTTTGGGCTTTGTTTCTCTACTAGGTTTTTCTCAGGTCATTTTCTTGGAAAGGTGGGGGATGTTTTTATTGTTTTTACTGTCTTTAAAATTGTTTTCTTCTGTTTATTTTATGAAAAACCTGTTGCTATTATTATATCTTTTGCTCATTAATATTATTTAAACTTCAATAAGCTTAAATGTGAACAAGGTCTATCAATTTCTCTCACAATACCCCATCCGACTTTGTAGCTTTCCTTCAGGATCCATTTAGGAACAAGATCCTGAAACCTGGAAACATTTAGTTTCCATACTAACAGAGGCTGCCTTTGTTTTGCTATATATTTATTACTTTAGCTTACCATAATTTTAACAGAACTGCTGGTAATGTATAAATGTATGTGTATTGTTTTTATAATGGATAATTATACTGTAACAATCATCATAACTAGTCATTAGTAATCCTTTCGCAATATCATTTTTGCTGGGTATCCAGCCACAAAAAACAAGTGTTTCCTTATTGTAGGGCTGGATGTAATATGGCTCTTTTGTTACATCTTTGGGGTGGGTTGTTTCAAAAATAAAAAAATTACATCAGCACTGAGCATTCCTTTGGACATTTATGACTTCCTGCCACTCTGAATTTGAGTTAAAGAATAAAGTTAAACTAAAAAGATCCACTGTAGCTTGAAATACTATTTGAAATAAGAATTACACTAAAAATTGACATTATGCTCCTAGCACAAAGGCAAGATAAAAGTTTACTGTTTAAATCTGTCCCTTGAGCATATAACATTGTGTTAAAATAAAATAAAGATATGACGAACATGTAGTTATTGTGAAACACTGCCAGAGGTGGCCTGCTTTGACATATTTAATTGTAAGCTATACTTCCTGCCTGAAAGCAGATATCCTTGGAGACATGAGATTTCTAACCACTGCCATAAAATGTTTAAGGTCAGAAAATGGGAACTAATGACTCCCAAAAGGGTAATACAGTTTCAAAGGTCCTGGATAAGGTAAGTTCCAAGCATTTTTAAGAACTGAATGCAGCATAATAATGGAGCAAAACAAGGTACATTTCATATTATGGCAAGCCTCCAGCTAGCTACAGTACTTAAGCATTAAATACTCATTTTACTGTTCTGTTTTCATGCCATTAACTTTCGTTTTTATATCATAATTAGAAGGTTGTGGTTACTCTTCCATGTTTCCATACGTATTTTTCAATATAATATAAAATGGCATTTACAGACAGTTAACCATAGTATTAGTCCACAGATGATCGCCTTGATTGAGCATAATAGCAGTACTATTGAGCATACATTATAGCACAGTGGAGGCCTAAACACCTTTTGAACCATATGTGAGGTTTGCAAATCAAAAATTGTAATGAAGCATTTTTTATATTAAAGTACTGTCATAACAGCATGCTCGCAATACCATTATCTCCAGTAGTTCATAGTGTGTCAAGTTGTACAGCGTTTAAATTTACACTGAGGTGTTTAGTGATTAGAGGAGATTAAGAAAGGATTTAGAAATAAGAAATATAAAATTATTCAAGAAATTGAAAAACAGAGTGGAACAGGTGTAAACCCTTTTTCAAAGAAATCTACATAAGGCACCTACATATTTACATGAATACATGAATATAAATATAAATGTCATAGTTGAACAGAAAAGTGTGTCTCTTTGCAGGTGGCTCAGGTATTTTGGAATGAGCCAGACCTACTGGAAAATCCTTGGGCTTAGTCTTATTAAAATGACTCATTTATTAATCTGTCATGCAGAATTTTGGAGTTTAATACAATTATTAAAGTACCAGGAGAAAACCCAAAAGGATTGTGTAAAAAAAGTAAACTTCATGCAATGATTAATCCTGGAGTTTGAAACAATTCTCCAGAGCAGTGTGGCATCAGTGCTAACCACCGTGCCACAACATGACTCATACTGTGTATGTTGCACATATATATCACTTACCTGTAAATATATTATCCAACATACGCTATTATTGTTTGCCAGAAAGCTGTGGCAACGGGAACTGTAGTGGATACCCTTACCAAGCCGGAATATCACAGACATCCTCAGCTATCGATGAATTATACAGAGGCAATAATCCTTCCAGGATTGTTCAGCTGCAATGGTAAAGGTTTCCGCAAAGGTTGTTTGTGATGCCTTAGGTGCCCTAGCCTGGGCATTACCCCTTTCCCAAGACAATTAGGAGACAAACAACAAGATAGGTGCACAGTGCTTTGTGCAGTTATTTCAATCAAGGAAGTGTCCAATAAAAAGTCCAATGCAGGTTCTTTAAATAAATAATCTATAAAATGAGTACTCTTGGAAGAGATAAAATCAATAAATAAATAACTCCAAAACAATCTTAAAATCAAGACTAAAAATATAGTCAAAATTGAGTTGTTTTCTTCCTTCCTCTCTTTGTCATTCTCTCTGAGCACCTCTCTCTCCCATCTCCTGTGCTCACCCTCTGGGTCTGCTCAACAGAATGAGATGCTGGTGAGCGTGATCTCCCATTACCGGCTTTTACCCCAACCACTTCAGCCAGTCACTACTGGGATGCCCAAAATCCAGCTCTGCAAAAAATGCATATGCAAAAACTAGACAAAAAACTTTAAATGGGAGTTGTTTTGTTTTTATTTAGCCAACGAATCTGCCAATGGGGTAAGCAAAATTTACTTGACATGATTTCTTAAAGTAAGCTAAATAATCATAAATACAATTTTTTGATAAATCAATAATTCTTTCAATAAGGCAAATAAGATTTAATGTCATGTTATAAATATTTTCACTTGCTTAGATTTCATTTTATCACCATCATCCCTCAGCATACATGGAACGACCCTCAAAACCATTGGCCCTTCCAGCTTCTTCCAGTGCTCAGTAGGAGTGACCTGCTTCTCTCACTCCCTGTGTGGCCACCCAGCTGCATTGCCTCCTATTCACCACACTGGTCTGATCTCCCAATTTATCTTTTTTCTTTAGCCAAACCAACTTTTTGATATTTGCCCTTTCTTTCATTGCTTTTTTCTTGCAACTGTCAGTCCTACTCATACCTTATATATTTGGTGGGTATAGGTGCTTGCCTTAACAACTCATAGAGTATCAAATAAGTGGCTGAGCTGCTTGTGCTTGTACATAAATCAAGCAATCAACCAATTTTCCTTTTAACCCCCTTAACCCAAACCCCCAGCCTCATTGCTTTATACCGGTTTCTCACCCACACCAACAAGTCTGAGATGCACTGGAAGGTAGGAAGAAATGCTTCAGTTAGTTGGCCTAGAAGTGTTCCTTCCAGTGCATTCAGAAAATATTCATACCCCTTCACTTTTTCACATTTTGTTATGATGCAGCCTTGTGATGAAATCATTAAAATTATTTTTTACCTCATCATGCAACACTCAATACCCCAGAGTGACAACGTGAAAACGAGATTTTAGAGATTCTTACAAATTTATTAAAAATAAAAAAACTGAAATGTCACAAGTACTCAATCCCTTTATTCAGGGCTTAATTGAAGCACCCTTGGCAATGAATACAGCCTCAAGACTTCTTGGGTATGACAAGACAAGTTCCACAAACCTGGATTTGCAGATTTGTTGTCAGTCTTTTCTGCGGATCCTCTCAAACTCTGCCAAAACACAGTATCTCAATGATTACCAAAATATTTCAAGTGTCATACCAAAGGGTCTGAATACTTGTGTCAGAGTAGTATTTCATTTTTTTTTAATAATTTGCAAAAATTCCTAAAATTCTATATATTCCATATATTATAAAGAGTGATAGAGAGGATGCCTATTGAAAGTTTTCACATTTTATTAATATACAACATTGATTTCAATTATCATTTTTGACACTGATCAAAAAGACAAAGGCCTTAATAATAAAGTGAAAACATTAAGTATTCACCTCTTTCAGGTCAGCATTGTGAAGCACTTGGACAACAGTTGTATGCACAATTTTTTGAATCTCAGACATTGTAGCTTGTTATCATATTTCTCTTCGTGGCTTCCTTGTTAGTCTCATTCTAGCACAATCACTGTTTTTATGGACATTCTAATTTAGACGGATTTATGCTCTCCATTTCTTAATGATTGATTTAACTGGACTCTAAGAAAGATTCAGTGACTTGGATGTTTTCTTATCTCCATCCGTTGACTTGTGCTTTTCCGTCATCTTTTTGCAGAGCTGTTTGGAGCATTCTTTTGCACATTGTGTAGGTTGTGCCTTGGTACTGACTTAGCACGAGTCAGGCCTTCCAGATAAGTTACATTTATACTACAATCATCTCCATCTCCTTCACCACAGACAGTTGATCTCCATTGAATTAATTTTGTGACTGCTAAAACCAACTGGCTGCACCAATGATGATTTTGGTGTGTCATAATAAAGATGCCAAATACTTACACAATCAATTATTTTGCATTTTATATTTGCAATTAATTTTTACGACTTTGCAAGGATCTGTTTTCACTTTCACATTAAAAAGTATTTTTTGTTGTTGATCACTGCCGAAAAAGCCAAATTAAATCCAGTGTGATTCAATGCTATATAACAATACAATGTGAAAACTTCCAAAGGGGTGAATACTTTCTATAGATACTGTATCATACATACACAAACTGTAGATATATATGCAAAAGAATTCACAATCTTCGACAAAAAGTAAGTCTTCAATTTTCAGATATCAGTCAGAAGGCTACAAAGATATTTCAAGGCTAAGTGAAGGCCATTCATCCCATGCAAGCTTACATAAATTCACAATATGAGGAAGATTCTAGTCATACAGTTATCAATTATTGGCTCAGAGGATGGTCTATAATTGCTGACTGGTTAAAATTGTGTTGGAAGGCAAGATGTGATCCATCAACCACTTACAATAGCATTTTCTGATGGGAATTGGATTACTATTTTCATTAAATTTTGTCCATATCTTATATATGAATCTGAGACATTTAAAAACATTTCCCTTGAGTTTCTAATCTTCCACCTTGAGCACTTTCAGCAGTCTGCTATATTACGTTGAGGCACTCTGGTTAATACTGCAGAAAATAGGATTTTTCCGTTTTGAGTGTTCATTTAAGACAGTCTCACTAAATTTGAACATACAGTATCTTAACTTTTTTTACAATACTTTTATTTCACACTATTAGTTGCATATAGTGCATGCAATGTATGTTACTTCTGTGATGTTTAAGAGACAAGAGAAAGTAAATGGACACTATTTTAACTCCTTTTACAGCACATTACATTAAAAAATGTGGGTGTATTTGAAGATGTTAGCAATCAATGAGGGAATCATCTTAACCTGTGATGCAGAATACTGTAAGAGATAATTTGTAATGTAGCAAACAAAATGAACACTTAATTGTTTCATAATCACATTGAATAAAATCATTGAATAATACACAGCAGAAATGATTGCATCAGCAACATACACCCATTTATGAAAACATATTGACAATGGACGCATAAGTGGTTGGATGGATTGATTGATGGTGGATAGGTTATGATTAACATTTGTAACAATTAGTTACACACTTATGTAGAGCTCAGATTGCTTTTCCGGTCTAAAAATTAATACTGGAGTTTTATTATAAATATTTCCAGCCATCCTGTAATCCATTCCCTCAGCCCACATTTTCTAGTTCAGAGTCTCTGGGAAACACCCTTAACACCAGTTCTGTGGTCTTGCTTATAGTTTTTGTTTTTTTTTTGGTTTTAAATTCACTGCTATACAATAAAGGCTATGCAAAAACAGGTAAGTGCACAACATATTACACAAATAATTCTTAAAATAAAATTAAATAGATTTCGTGGAAATGTAAATTTAAACTTGGTCCACCATGCGCATGTGCCCCATGTGTAATTGGCAGCTCCTCGCACACCAGTACTTGCACACTACATGCTTGTCTACCGCTCCCACGTGTGTAAATTTATGATCTAACCTCATCTACCCTTTCTTTGACTATAATACAGTTGGTTGGTATTTTTTGTATTTAACATTTCTTGTGCTCACTCACCACTAAATATGCCAAAACAGGCACCAAGTAAGCTTACCCTCAAGCAGAAGATGGAAATATGCAAAAAGCTTGAGAAAGGTGAAAATCTCACAGTGCTTATGAAAGAACTTAATGTTGGTGGATCAACAATCTATGACATTAAGGCTCAGTCTCAGAAGATAAAGGAGTTTTATGCTAAGTCAGAGAGTGACAGGAGTGTGGAAAAGCATCATACTCTTCAAACACTGAAGATGGAATTGTTTGACCAGGCCTTGTATGAGTGGTTTTCGCAGAAAGGTCTGAGGTTGGTTTTATTTCTGGACCCATGATTCAAGATTTGCCATGGCCTTCATAAGCAGAAATTGGCAGATTTTGAAGGTGCAACTTCGTTTCATAATGTGTTTAGTGAATTGGTTGAAGAAAATGACTTGACTGCAGTACAGATATTAATAATGCAGATGAGACTTGGTTAACGTGGAAGTGTTTGCCCAATTTTACTTTGGCTGGGGGAAGTGAAAAGGTAGCTCACATGTTCAAGCTAAATAAAGAGTGTATAATTGTGTTCATATATGCAAATGCATATATCAGTAACTCATAAGGTAAAGTTATGTGTGATCTTCAAATTTGCCAATCCAAGGTACAGTAAAGGCATAACTAATCTCCCTGTGGATTATCATACACAGAGGGACAGTTGGAAGAACACTGAAAGTTGTTCCATCATTAGTTTGCTCCCAGTGTCAAAGAAAATTGAAGAAAGGAAGGACTGTCAGAGGATTGTAAAGTTCTTTTGCTCCTGGATAATTGTCATGCACATCCTCACGGGGCTACAGTCAGCACTGCGATCAGCTGGGGACTGATCAGCTGATGCTAGTACATCATTTTCGTTTTTGATCTCCAGATCACTTGCATCAAAATGGGAGTGTGATAAGTCAGAGTCTGATACAGCAATAATACACAAAACATTGTCTACAGAGTATTTTTTTTTTTGCTTTGCACATTCTCTCGCCATATCAACCTTTAGTTCTGGTGTCCGACACCTGCGTGAAGACTGATCTGGCAGCCAGTAGCTGCTCTGCTGTGCATTCCTGCCAGCTGCCCAACAAAAGTATTCAGAACTCAAAGAGTTAATTTGCATTTAATTATCTATGGACTACAGTATTAGGCTTATTTTTAATAGTAACTCTCAAGCAACCAGAAACTACACTTATCTGTCATCTACCAAACCCCGTTGGTGCCGATTAACTGAGAGTCTACTGCCCTACAGAACTGACTGATTTCCAAATCATGAAAATAGTCCTTGAATACAGGTACTGCACATACTTGCATGTTGTAAAGAGGCCATGCTGTCAGTGAGACTATACATTTGGTTGGGTCCTGTAAAAAAGTGTAACTTAAATATCTTGATCTAACATCAGCATGAATATACCTTTTCTTTTAAATGTATGAACAGAGTATTTACAGAGTACAGAATATACTAAACCGTGACAAAATACCTTTAGTAAGAGGAATGACATGCTTGTGCCCAAACAGGTGAGAAACTGCTGAAAGGAATTTTACCAAAATGCATACGTCGTATTTCCACTGAGACGAAACCATTTTTTTTTTCATGTTTGTCCTGAAAGTAGTTGGATCAATCACAATGGTAACACTATTTTTTCTGCCCTGATTGAGAAAATTGTTAAAATGACAAGTTAGCAGGTTTTGTAATGTTGTCTTTGTTATGCACTATCCAAATAAAAAAAAAGAAATTAAGTATATCACATGTTAACCATTTAGTACAAACTGGCAAGACATCTTGTTTTTATTAAATCTTGGAGGTTGTAGGGCTGCTGGCAAGGTGTCATCATCTTCATCAATTGATAAAAGTGCAGAATTGTACTTCTGATTTGGTCTAAAATAGGATTTTCTGGTTAGCACAAAACAATATATCACAGATGACCAGTTGATATGCGTTTGTGTCTCAGATTCCTTGTGCTTTCTGGATCTGTGTCCAAGGTGGATCCATTTTCAGACCAAAGCAAATAGTCATGAGCCTTCTCATATGAATCTAAAAAACTACACCAAAAATGGCTTTTCTGACTGTGTGATGCCACCAAAATTGCCAAGAATTACACAAAGTAAAGTGGTACTTACCCTGATTGTTGATTGTTGATACGCAGATGTGAATTGCTGTCTATGTTCTGTAAATAACTAGGCAATAATATCTGAAAAAGATACACTTAATATCGCTTATATTCTTCCACTAAGAATGAAGCTTCTTTCATTATTTAGGTGGCCACTTCCACCATTCAGCGACACATACCTTCATCTCCGAGCCCTCTGGCGCCACCGCTTGCATACAGCTTCTTTTATGCTGACTTCTGCAGGTAACGCAGAGTCATTCATCATGCCTCATAGTGCCAGGGTCTGCACAAAATACTTTTTTAATCAGTGAAAAAAACATAAAACATTGATACTGAAGACTTCATAATAAATGCATCTGGTCAGAAATGCATTTAGTAAAGATTAGGAACAGTGATGATTAAGAAAAACTATATCTCTTACAATACAGAAAAATGATCATTATGCTTTTCTTTTTTCCAAACTGTGCTTATTTTAGCAGTAAACATTATACTGTAACAGATTTCAATGTAAGCAATTACTTTTAGCTCTTGGAGCAGCGATGTTGATAAACGTCATGAAGAAGAAACAGGAGTAAAGGAAGAGGCAGCAGGCAGCCCCCAAGCATGCTTTTGGTCCTCATTAAACTTTTGTTTTGTTCCTCACCAATCATTTTTAGAAGTAATGGATTGTATGAGGCCATCTTTCTACTTTAGAATATTTCTTACACAGCCAAATATTTATAAAACTCAGCTGTTTCCTATATGCTACATTATAAAGAAAACAGAGTAAAATATTGCTCCAATTATTAAAAAAAAAATACCTCTGCAACCTTTCCCATTGAGAGGAATTGGTGGACTGCTTTAGGGTGTGCTTTAGGGTGCATATGGCCAAAGAGTGTACATGTATATGGTACATGTGCGCCTCAAAATGACTTGACAGGTGTAATGCAAATTGGAGAGAAAGTGAACAAGAGAAAAAAATCTTTACAAAAGCAAAGAGTCTGTTAAGTTTTTGCAGAGACCTCTTCTTGTTTTCCAAAGGAGAAAAGGGATGTATTTTACATAGTACCTAGGGTGGAAACCCAGCACTTGAAGATGGCCATTTGTTCCAGACATCAGGCAACCAAATATTAAAAATGATCATTATATTTATGATTATGTTAGTTAATCCAAATACCTTTGAACCCCTGAAGAAAGGGAGACCATATGTAAAAATGTTTCTCATTCCTAAATGGCTCATATGATATTTTGACAGAGCAGTGTGAGGCTGGCATATATCACCTTTGATGGATTCATGGCACGTCTGACTCTGACTCAACTTGTGCTCTTATGTGGCTTGGTCTGCTGTTTGTCACTTATGCCAATCATCCATGGCAAACAACAATGCATGAAGAAATGCAGTATTTTAAAAATTCAGCATCTTAACTAATTCTTTTATAAATTGCAAAATATCTCCACTTATTTGGTTTTAACTAAGACCCATATACTGTAGTTCTCAAAACATGCATATTACTTTAAATTCTTTAAACATGTATTTTTGTGAATATTGCTGCATAATTTTACATACTTCTATTAACAATTACACATGCATATACAATTTGATAAAATAACAACAGCACCACCTCAAATACTTAGTCCTGTTAACTTTATTAACTACTATGCAAATATAATATGATTCTTTGATCATTCTATTATTTGACAGCTAATTATTAATTATTTTTAATTATAAATATAAACTGCTTTTTTATATTTTTGTGCAGATACTTTGCTTCGTTTTAACAGACCTAAGCAACCTGGGGTTTTTTTTCTGACATCAGACTATAGCTAGACAGAACTCAGTAATCACAAAAGAAAATTCAGACTTGTTGAGTCTCCAGGTAAATAAAGGAGACTGTGAGGGCTGTCTTCTGTCATGACCTCCAATTATAACAGTAGCCACCTGCCTATCGTAACCTGCCAAAGCGAAATTTTCTGCACTTAAACTGCTCTAATGGCCTTAAGAGTTTTGTTGCTTTCCTACAGATCAATATAAAGGATTCTTTATTTAATAAGTCTCATTACATCAATCTTTATTGTATACAGTAGTATAGACTTTAAACTCTGCACATTTTGGAAGAACATAAATGTACTGCATATAAAAGAACTAAACACACTGCATGAAATAAAATTGAAAAGACCTCTGTACAAGTAAAAGCTTTATCTGACAAAGAATCTGATAGCGTAATGCTGAGGCTTAGGTGATAAAACAGCAAAAGCCAGTGAAATGCAGTGCCTATAAAAAGTAGTCACCCCTGTAAGAACAACCCCCATATAATAAAATTTCAGAAGAAAACAAAACAGAAATAAGCATGTTGAAGAAACGTTTTTTCAAACAGGAGTCTGGTTCTAAATGACTAGAAGATGGCAAAGCTTCCAGTTATGTGGACTTCTGGCAGGAAGAGACGAGTACAGGTGGACGGACACTAGAAGTGATGTCGGTGGTGGTAAAGCCATCAATCTTCCAGTCTTCAGAGGGAGGAAAAGAGAAGGCATTATAACACAGTGCCAACCACTGGAGTGATGCGGAATTACCCTCACCAGTGCTCTTAAACTGTCCCCTATGCACACGTGCATGACACCCCTTGGAATTTTTCATATTTTATTGCTATCACAGTGGAATTAACTTGTCTTTTTTGACACTGATCAATGGAAAAGACCTTTTAATGTCAATGTGAATACAGGCCTCAACAATTCAGTCTCAATTAACTACATATGTATTGACCCCTTGTAATACCACACATCTAAATCATGACTGGTCAAGCCAATTGGTTTTAGATGTCACAAAATAAGCTATATGGAGATCACCTGTCTGTAGTTAAGTTGTTTCAGTTGATTGTAGTATTAATGCACCTTATCTGGAAGGTCCAATTTGTGGTGAGTGAGTATGGTGGACTAACTTACACAATAAGGACAAAAGAACACTCCAGGCAACTTCATGGAAAGGAGACTGAAAAGTACAATTCGTGGAATGGGCACAAGCAAATATCCAAGTTACTGAATATCCCTTAAAGTCCAGTTAAATCAATCATTAAAAAATGTAAACAGTATTGCACAACTGGAAATCTGCCTATAGCAGGTCGTCCACAGAATCTGAGTGATTATGCAAGAAGTAGACTGGTAAGGTAGGCCATCAAGAGAATTATGACAACTGAAAGCTACAAAGAGACTGGAGAGACCAATCACGGCTTTATGAGTGATTGGCAAAGAGAAAGCCACAGCTAAGAAAATCACAAATGACATCTCAGCAAGAGTTTGCCAAAAGGCACCTGGGAGTCAGCTGGCAGAAGCTTCTATGGTCTGAGCTTTTTGGTCATCAGACTAAATGACATGTTTGATGTAAACCATACAATGCATTATCAAACCATACATTACATCATCAAAAACACATCATCCCTACCATGAAGTAATACCATGAAATCCTACAGGAAAACTTAATGCTGTATGCCAGAAACCTGTGTCTGAGGAGAGAATGTGTTTTCCAGCAACACAACAACCCCAAACATAAACCAAAATCGACAGAGGAATGGCTTAAAAGCAACAGTTTGAATGCCCTGGAGTAATTGAGTCCGATTCAAGATCTCAAACCAAATGAGAACTGGCAGCTGGACATGAAAAAGTCTATTCACTCACAATCCCTAGCTTGTTTCTGAGCAGTTTTGCAAAGAAGAATAGGGATAAATTTCAGTGCACTGTTGATACAGTCATATGTACAGAGACTTAAGGCTGTTGTGGAGGTTAAAGGTACATCTACAAATTATGATTTGAATATTTATGCCATCAATAATTTTCTTTGATATTTGTAGTTAATTTACACCACTTTGCAGAGATCTGTTTCCACTTTGACATTTAAGAGTCTTTTTCTTTTGATCAGTTTCAAGAAAGACATAAAATCCTCTTTGATATAATGTTTTATAATAATAGCATGTGAAAGCCTGCAAGGTAGGTGAATACATTTTATAGACATTGTACACAAATGAAGTGTAGAACTGTAAACACAGGACCATCCGCCAATAATAATATTGAACAAATTTCAATGTCTTAAAGAGGACCCAAATATAACTATGGTGCCGGACTATAAAGGTAACAGGAAATAAAAATCGATGAGTTCAAGGAGAGGATTTGGGGTTGTCAAGAACGGCTGATGTTAAGAACATGTATGAATTTAAATTTGAATTACTACCACGTTCCCCATATAAGTTTTTAAAATTTGCAATGCATTAAATTGATTTATCACAGTTGTAAAAGAACACTGGGCAATTTTATGTCTAAATCTATACAGTCAAATTTGAAAAACGAGCTTCAGGGTCCTCATGTATGACACGTGCATAGAATTCACACTAAAACATGGCGTACAGACAAACCTTGAAATGTGTGCATGGACTAAAGAATCCAGATGCATAAAATCGTGCAGACACCAAGTTCCACACACCCCTTTATAAATCCCAATGAATGTGAAATTTAATGCATTTGCACACACCTACAGCCCCACCCCAACTCCTGCCAAATTTTCACATATTTCAATATATAAATAAATATAAATAGCCCCTTTCATTCTGTGTTTTGTTAAAAGACAATGGGAAAAGCACATATAAAAAATAAGAAATTCTTTTTCAGTGAAATGGAAGCAAGGAAATACGTACTTTGTGGTGGTTCAGGAGGTGGAATGATCAACAAAAGGAAATTAATGGAGTGACACTCAAAAGTTCAAGTCTGCAAAGTCACACAGTGCCAGAAATAAAAAAGAAGTGGTCACATGTTAAAGTCAAGGTGAAAAGGCAAGTCGTAGTCCACTGTATCAGTGATATACGGAAGCATATTAAGGCACAGAGAAAAAAAACAGGGACACAGTGAAGAAAAAAAGGTTGAAATGTAAACTTTAATCTCGTAGTTTATTTTGTCATTAAAGTAGAATGTCATATACCATACTCTTAAAATTGATGTTTAATTTACTAGAGTTTCTCAAATCCCATCGTAACTAAAGTAGCATGTTAAATGCTTCATATTCTATATGTTCAATGTGTGTGAATCACTATGTGCTTCTTAAATGGGCTTTCTCTTTCATAGACAGGAGAGTGCAGGCAACGATTGCCACATAGAATACATTACAATCATGAAATTACAGCTCTCTTAACACTTTAAAATACTAAGATGTATACTTGATATCATTTTCATGATAAAATCCATTAAACCATGTATTAAACATGTAGGGGCATGATGGTGCAGTGGTAGCGATGAGCCGGCACCCCGTCCAAAGATTGCTCCTGCCTCCCGCAAGATGCTTGCTGGGACACATGTGATCCTGAATAGAATAATTTACTGCAGCAGTACTGTCTTTGTGAACGTATCAACCCCCAATTCCTGTCCTTCCATTGTCTTTCTCCATGTAACCAATCACCACACAACAAGCTCTATAATAAAAGTAAAACCAGCTGTAAGCTTAGAAAGCTGATTCTGCAAAACGTTTATGGAACATTGAAAAACATTCATTATACATGTTTAATTATTCCATCCATCCTGGATTGCGCCAGTCCCAGCAAGCATCAAGCACAAGGCAGGAACAATCTCAAGACGCGGTGCCAGCTCATCCCTACCACTGCTCCTCCGCGCCCCCATGTTTAATTATTAAGAGTATACATTATTTAAATGAAGTTTACGATTTATCTGTAAAATGTAATATACATACTTTAATGGATTTCATCATAAAATTGATAATGAGTATACATCCTATTATTTCAACAGCACACAGCTCCAAGAGGATAGCCATCATCATCTGTAAATACGCTCTCTCTTCTACTGAATTGAATTGAATTTCTTTATTGTCATTGTATGGTACAATGAGATTCAATATGCAAATCCTCCATAAATTTATTTTCCTACAAAATGATAAAATAACAATAATAATAATACAATAAAAAACAGTGAAAAACATACAATATGAAAGAATAAGACAAAATACATTTAAAAATAGTGTAGATAATGAAAATGGTTCATAAGGTGTCACAGAGTGTGCAATGTTACAGTTGTAATGCAAGTTTACAGTGAGGTAATTGTAATTATAAGTACAAGCAGTTCTACCAGGAGCACTTGATGGACTGATTGAGTGTGTTTATATCTCTTGGGATGAAAGTGATTTTGAGCCTCAAGGTCTGTGCAAGAAAGGCTCTGATAGACTGTGGCATGGTTGAGTGGAATCCATGCTGATGCTGGTTGCTTTGTGGAGGCAGTATGTGCTATTAATGTCCTCCAGGGCTGGAAGCTATATCCCAATAATCCTCTATGCTCTCAACACAACTCACCATAGAGCTTTCCGATCAACTGCTGTACAGCTGTGATTCCACACTCAAACACAATGGGATAAAATACTCTGAGTGGTGCACAGATAGTAACAACGCCAAAACAGCTATAGTACAACACAATACAATACAATTTATTTTTGTATAGCTCAAAATCACACAAGAAGTGCCATAATGAGCTATAATGGGTCCTTCCTTTTGACAGCCCCCCAGCCTTGACTCTCTAAGACAAGGAAAAACTCCCAAAAAAAAACCCTTATAGGGAAAAAAATGGAAGAAACCTTGGGAAAGGCAGTTCAAAGAGAGACCCCTTTCTAGGGAGTCTGTGCGTGCAGTGGGTGTCAAAAAAAGGGATTAAATACTATACAATACACCCTGCCCGGGGTTTGTTTCCTGCCTTGCGCCCCGTGTTGGCTGGGATTGGCTCCAGCAGACCCCCGTGACCCTGTAGTTAGGATATAGTGGGTTGGATAATGGATGGATGGATGGACAATACACAGAACAAAATACAAGTAATCCTCAATAAAATATAATAGTGCAATAGAAATATTACAAGTACATGGCAGAATTCAACAGTAGATGATATCACATAATAACATTTGGATTTGCTCAGTGTCCTGGAGACCTTGGCCATCAAGCTGCCTCCCCCATTGACCATTCCACAGCTGAGTTAATGCTGGGCCAGCTAATCCGATTAAAGAACACCTCTACCCAATGATTCCTGCAATCCTCCATCAGAGAAGACTTTACTTTAAGCAGGCAAAACAACTTGGCAGGTGGGCAGTGGCACCACGTTCCATATTTGAGTACCGAGAAGAGAAACAGAATAGGTAAGGGTTAGTAACAAATTAGAACAATCATATTACTTATGTTTTAGTGGTAATGACTAACAACAGAGATGCAGTCTGTATAATTAATCAGCAGCTCTAGTCAGGATATGCTAAACTGTAGTAGTGAGTTTTCAGCTGGGATTTGAAAGCTGAGACAGAAGGGGCATCTGTTGCAGTAACAGGCAGACCATTCCTAAGTTTAGGGGCCTTGTAACTAAAAACTCAACCTCCCATTGTTATTTTATTAATCCTTAGAATCATAAGCAGACTGACATCTTGAGATCTTAAGGTACGTTCTGGCTTGTAAGTCATGATAACTTCAGATAAGTAAGCCGGACTTTGGCCGTTTAAGGCTTTATATGTTAAAAGGAGGATTTTGAAATCTTTTAAAATCTTTTAAGTGTAAGGATTTAAGAACTGGAGTTATGTGTTCGTATTTTCTTGTTCTTGTAATAATTCTTGCAGCAGCATTTTGGATTAACTGGAAGCTGTATAAAGAACAGTTTGAACATCCAGTGAACACAGCATTGCAGTAGTCAATCCTACTAGAAATAAATGCATAAATTAATTTCTCATAGTATTTGGAATAGTTTGGTCATTCCATGCACCATTATTTTGTTACAGAATGATTACAATGAAGTGAATTAAATTTGTAAATGATATGCAATTAATTTCAGAGTATTTGATAAAGCCCATGTCATGGATGTGCATATGAAAAAACAAGGGAAACAACACAGAAACAGTACCACTGCTTTGAGGCTGGGTTTGCAAAACTGAGCAGAAAAGTGTGTACACGTGGTTTAAGGCTGCTGTGAAAATGTGCGTGGCTTTACACACAGTTTAGTTTTTATACATCTCAAAGTGATCATGGGAACAGGCGTATGCACCGTTTATATGAGGCCTCTGGAGAATGGATGGCAAGGTTAGCATCATTTTCCTAACTCCAGAAGAATCAGTTTAAATCCAAACCTAGAAGTTTTCTTATTCTTTATGTGTCTCTGTGTGTTTTTCTGTGGCTTATCTGGTCTCCCACAATCCACAGACCTAAGTGACTGGACCTAGGTGACTGAATGTGGGTGTGTTAGTGTGGCTTCCTGTTTAGAGTAGGTACCTAATTTATACTCCACACAGTTACAAATGGCTGAAACCTCCCAGTTATGACTTAGCTGGTTAAACAATGAGTAAATAGTTTGAAGAGTACAGTAAACATCAACTAGTATGGCTCATTATAAACAGAAAAGAATTATCGGTAGTGTGACCAACAGCCAAACTTTGTGAAAGAACCAAGCTTTGAATATAAGAGTGTCTCTCAAAATAAAAGCAGATAAGCAGGAAGAAACACAACAAACGTGCACTTGATTTGAAATGAGAATGGCGAAAACTTTGGCATAAATAGAGTAGAACTAAAAATACAGATAGTGTGAAAGTATGTAATTGCTATCTCATACTTGTTATTTGTCCCACACTATATTACAAATTAATAAATTATAAAACAGGTAGTTCAGAACAGAGGCCAACAGTGACATACAATGTAAAATTCCTCTCAGCTTTAGGAGCACATATGTTACTAAATTTATTAACATTTGGTTTGGTTAGGTAGACTTTTATTGTTCCAGAGGAAAATTTGTTTGCAACAAAAAAAATAAAAAAACAGTTACACAGACAGAAGATTTGACACAGTTTTATGGTTAATGGAAGTGCCCAATGTTGCCCCAGTATATTTGTATAGTTTTATAAGGTAAGTAAGCAAATATTCTATTTTTTAAATGCTGACTCTTCAGTCATTGCTGACTGAAATGCAAATGTCCCATCTGTCTTCTACACTACCTCTCTGATAACTACCAATTTCCCTGATTACATGAATTGTTCTTTTTTTGCATGATTGAATTCAATACTTTCCGTATTGCCCTGCTGAACTGCAACCATTAACACTACTTCTTTTGTATATTCTGGTTTATTGTAGTCTCACAAATTGATATTTAATCCCACTTTAATTATCTAAATTACAAGTTGAATCACTGAGTCCATGCATAGTGGAAAATATCTATAGTAGGATGAAGTGGGATTGGGGTTCTCAACTATTACTGCAGGTCTCCATTTTATTATAGGAGACTGCCCCAGTCACTGTATTTAATAATTTTATAAATATTATTCAAAGTTGATTCATTCACCCTTGAGTTAAAATTTCTACAAAAAACGACAATGGATAGGCATCAAAGGCAAAATTATAACTCCTATAAAATGACATAAAAACACAGATAAAGATTTGGGGTACTACCTTGGTAATCCCATACAATTTGACAGTCTGAAAAGAGTAAATACACAATTGGCTGTGGTGATGTCTTTATAGATGCAAACCCAAACAGAACCCAAGTAGGTAAACAGTTTGCTGGTTTATGAAGGAAGAGAATATGGTAGGAACAGGTGGGTCCAGGCGGATGGACGCTGGAGATAACATCAGTGATGGTAGGGCCATCAATAACCCAGCCTCAATACACAAATGTGACAGTAAAATCAATAAAAACATGCAAGGAAAATCCAAGAAACCAGAGAAAAACAATACTCACACGAAACGTCTTAAACAAACCCAATGCTCCATTGCTGGGTTTCTTCTTCTGACTGATCTATAAGCCAATATGAGGACCCAGCAGCAATAATTTTAGAGTGGCAGAACCACAGAATATAATTGACATCAGAACATTTTACAAGACAGTGCATAAATGTTAAATCATAAACAAACCTAAAAGAAATTACATACAAATATGAAATAGAGGACTTAAAAAAACAATAAAACAGAAAATACACATAGACCCAGGCTGACACATAAGAGTAAATATTCTGAACAATGACTCTGCATGTGTTAATAAAACATGTTTCATTGTGGCTTATCTATATGGCAAATTGTAACAATATGCAGGTTTAGAATAGTGTTGGCTTTTTCAAAAATGTAAGGTTTTGATTTAATAAAAAATGTAATATCATCAGCTCCGTTCAGATTTATTCTCACATGTACACAGTGCAATTAAATTCCAATCTGCAGAATTAACCAACATGGAGCAGGCTACCACTGTCCTTGTCAGTGAATCTTCCTCTAACATCAAAAAATAATAGGTATTGGTAAGAGAAACAACCTTCTTTCACAAACATTTTTAAAACTGAAATTGAAAAAACTGAAGTTTTTTGGGGAGAGATTGAAAAACTGTATTATTATGCCTTAAGGATTTCAACTCATGTGTTTCTCAGAAAAAGGTCTAGATTAAAAGAAATACAGAAAACAAAACTGCCTTTTGGAAATTTAATATGGGTAAATACAACCTACATTGATACAAAAAGACACTCTTTGACCAAAGCTATAATCGAGTGAAACAACGAAACTGTTATCCAAATCTCTCTGTTATAAAAAAAAAATCTTGGAAGAAGATGAGACGTGATTTTCTCGGAGAGACACTTACACGTTCCGCAAGACGAGTCTTTGTGCCCGGGGCCGGAAATAAAAGGCAAAGACTAGATGACGAAGTGGAACGTCGTAAAGAATTCAAAAATGTTGGGGCAGTACACATGCAGAGCAGGTTAGAGATAATGGAAGTACGAAAATTCGAAAGTCTCAAAAAAAGGATAGGAAAGATCTCATTAGCGCAAACAAATGGATATGATTACTCGGTGAAATAACAGAACAGCGAAAAGAGATTGAATATATTGTTCGGATTTAAACTGTAAGTCGGAGACTTGTAGATCGTCTAATTCGTGTTGCCATCAGGGAAAAAAAAAGTAGTGTTTCTTCCCAATGAAGAGGCATATCTGTGAGAATTAAAAGATTCCAAAAACGTTGGCGCGGTACACATGCAGAGCAGGTTAGAGATCATGGAAGCACGAAAATTCGAAAGTCTCAAAAAAAGGATAGTAAATATTGCATTAGCGCAAACAAATGGAAATTATTACTCTGTGAAATAAAAAAACAGTGAAAAGAGATTGAATATTTTGTTCGGATTTAAACTTTAAATCAGAGACTTGTAGATCGTCTAATTCGTGTTGCCAATGAGAATTAAAAGATTCCAAAAATGTTGGCGCTGTATGAAGTCCCATGAGACAGAGACTTTTAACATGAGATTCTTTCAAGTCACGCCATACTTGCAACCATTGGAAGCAAGTCCCAGGGTGCGGTGACTTTTGCCATTAGATTCTTTCAAGTGACGCCCTACTTACAACTATATTCAAACAAGACCACAGTCATCTAACCTAATCATCTTATCAGTCATGTGAATGCTTTTATTAGACACAGTTCCTGTGCTCTCAGCTCTTAGTCATATGAATGCTTTTTGGCAGAGACACTTCCTGCGCTCTCAGATCTTATACATTTTATCAGGACAATAATTTTATACGTTCTAGATGACATGTCAATGACTAAACGAAGAAGAAAGAGCATGGACAAACATTCGAGAAAGAAACATATTCACTCACAGGCAGTTATACATTGCGTTGCCACAATGTAAGTCCAAACATGGAGTCAAAATTCAATGGGATCTTAAAGAAAAGTTCATTCCAAATATTGTTTTTACTAAAGTTTTAAAGTAAAAGTGAAAATAATGCATATGTAACAATTCCCATGAAAATAACAATCTCTTTAAATTATATATCCGGTTAACCAAACCCGGGGTGGGTGAGCGAAGTGAGCAGGGGGCAGAGCCTCCTAGTTAGTTATGAAGAAAATGCTGTACTTGTGGTCTCAGAAGAGACCCATACCCCCCGGCAGTACAAAACTTTATGCATGCTGGTAACAGTGTCGTCCCATCAGCCCCAGCAGACTCCTGCTGTCTGATGAGAAATGTAGTCCCTGCATCAGCACTGGTTTTTGGACCCTGCCCCCATTACAAGTCCTCTTCAATGCATCATATAGCCTGTATTTTAAATTGTATAAACGGCAGCACACAGGCAAAATTGTGAGTAATTGGCAAAGAAATTGAGCAAACTATGATTTTATTTATATAAATGTACATATGTTCAGTAGAATGTGTGGTAAAAAATCATAGGCACCCAGAAGTATACTCACAATAGCTCAAATTAGAATCAAGTCAATTAACCTAACACACATTTTTTGGAGATGTGGGAGGAAAACCACAATTTCAGGAGGGAAACTTTATTGTTAGGTATTTGGTAAAGTGACACACTGACATAACAGTTTGCGTTGTTGCTACACAGTGTGTTGAAACTAGATTAATGTCTGCTTGGTGTCCTTCTATGTGGGATATACATATTCTTACACATGGACATCAGTTCCTTCTCAAAATTGACATGAATTCTAGTAGAATGATTAGAAATCTTAAATTGAGGGGATGTTAGTGAGTCGATACCATCTTGTGTTGAGTTTTCAGAATTCTTTTCTCAAACTTCTAGCATATTTAGCAAAATAAAAAGAAAAAGATTTTTTCCCCTCACTGATACGCGATCATCGCTTTAAAGATAAATGCAAGTTCAAGATGTATGAATGAATGGATGGTCATTTCTTAAAATTGTTACTGTGTTTGGTAGTTTGAGCATACTCAAAAAAACATTATTTCAGTTCTTTCATTTTGACTAAAAGCAGCACAGTTTTGCAAAAGGTTAATCGCCTCTCTTACTTTTCTTGCTTCTCGTTTCATTCTGGTGCTGAGTATCCATTATATATAGCTAATATGTTTCATATTTCTTCTTCATTCTACCAGGGCCTCCCACAGTCTAAAGATGTGCAATTAAGTTAAGTAGACTTTGTGATTTTGTCGAGTGTGTGTGTGAGCAATGGATTACGGTTCACTTGTTCTGTTTGTAAGTGCAGGTATTCTGCTTTCTGTTTTTTTGGGAAAATGAACAACTGTTCAATCTAGGATCATTTTTTTAAGTATTAGGTAAAAAATACAAAAAGCAAAATCTAACCTTACTGTAACAAATGGCGGTAATAAATGAAAAGTACACAGCTGGGAATACCATGCTGACAGCACAATAAAACTCACTAATGCTTGTGGTAACGCTGAGGAGACAGTTTGCTTTTAAGTGTGTTTAAAGTTTTCAAAGGAAGTCTAGAAAATAAATTGAAATAATGAGAGGGTACTAATGCAGTTAATTTATGTAGAAAATTTCAAAAAAGTATAGAATAGTTTCAGCTTTAAATTGCTTTATGGTTTCAGGTCTCAGATAGGTAATAGAATAAATATAAGGATGTTATATAACACATATAAAAGCACACTCATTCCAAAGCAGTCCAGAAATCATTTTTATCCTCAAGCAGAATTCATAGTGAATAGCATTGGGTAGTCGAATTGCATGACTGCTAGCCTTTACACACAGTTAACTATAACTTCATTATATACTGCTCATTTTTGTACATTGCTGTTTAGATACCAATTTTGTACTGTTTGCATTCCCTACTTATTTTTCTTTTAAAATTATTGCTACTTTCAGAACTTAATGCAATGAATTCCAAATCATTGATTAGAGACTTGACCTTGAAGGTTTGGTCAATAAAAGAGAAAGCTAAGAATCTAGAACTTAAAGGAGGGTCATCAATTTATATTGTACAGGGTCTAACTTTTCAAATCAAACTAAAGCTATGCATGCTAATCAACATTGGGACACATTAGAAATCTTACTTTCTGCATGAATCTGCAAGTTACACCGTGTTCACCTGCACTCTGTGCCCTCCTTCTCTGCCATCAGATAAAGAGGTCAGAAGAACCTAGATGTCGACATTTTGCTTCTTGCTAAACTCTTGCAGTGTAGATACCCATAGACAAGGAGGCAGCTGTAGAGGAGAGCTGCCACAAAAGTGAATGCATGTTTACAGAAGCTTATCCATCAAAGCCTTTAACAGGTAAAAGTCTAGGGTCACTAAATTCACCAAAACCTGCAAATATAGTTATGGTCAGAAGTGTATGCAACTGATGTTTAAAGGTGTGTGTAATTTCCATACTTTGCAGGAACTTTATAAGAATTATGACATGAACAAACATTTGATGAAGACTAAAAATATTTCTGAGAATAATGACCTCTTCTTCTGGTAGATCATTACCTTAGCAAGCATAATATTGCATGCACTACTCTTCTGTACTTTCTGAGTTACCTGTAAAATATTTAGAAGAAAGTGTTTTCAGTTAACATTAATTAAATGCTACATTTTTTATTATGTCACCTAGGTGTGTTAGAGGAGTTTATATACCTAGAAGATTCTTATATCTGTGTTGTGGTAGGCATGTTCTCATGATAATAATACTCTTAGCAAATTGGTTATAAGTAGGTGAAAGAGAGTTCCATAATCTACTCCCATAATGACTGAGACAAAAGCTATGAGAAGCAATGAGAGCTTCAACCACAAAAATGAATACTAGAGGAGATGCTGATATACAGTAAGTGTGTCTGGTTTAGAGTCTGCAGGAAAATTCCCAGGCAGATTAAGATGTTCTCACAAGCTACTGGCTTGGTGCTGTGCACATGGAATTTGTGCTGGTAGATGAGAATGCGGTGTCTATGCATGAGAAAAGTTATGACTGGTATTTGCTGACAGGTGCCCAACAACCACTCAAATTCCTGGGCCTTTTTGGAGAAAGTACATGCAATGGATAAAATCTTCAAAGTCTGGGCTTTCCCCAAAGGTTAATAATCATGAACTTGTACTCAAACAATAGAATTATTAACTGTTAATGAATCTGTCCTTTCCTGTCTAGTGCCCAAATTCTCAGCATACAGTTGACTTCACTTATGTTCCTGTGCTAGTATAAGGCCACATTATCAGCAGCAGAGAAAGTGATGAATTTGGATTAATACTATTTTTGTTCACATCATTTCTATTATATTGGTTTCATGCACAGTAAGAAAGTGTAATATGTTGTATTTGATATTTTACTACTTCACCATCACAGAAATTAACGTTTTTGGCATTTCAAACTTGAGAGACCATATTGACACCTGCAGTTTTCATGCTACTTGTGCATTATGTTATTATTTTGTAAATGTTCATTTTTTAATATACAGTATACAGCTCCTACAAAATGAAACATATTGCAATATACATACAAATATGTGAACATGTCTTTCAGCACAATGTGAAATAATTATTAATTGTTCTTCTTGTCTAGGGCAGGGTTGCATGGAAGCAAGGGTGGTGAACAGGGTGCCAGTCCAACTTAGGGTGAACACATGTATGCACACACATTAGGGCCAATTTAACAATGCCAATACAACTAATCTGCATACCTTTGAACTGTGAGAAGTACCCTGGGCACATTTCGGAGACCCATGTGCACATAAGGAGAATATGCAAACTCTAAGCAGGGACCACCTAGGACATGAACTCTGGTATCATATTTGCAAGGCAGTAGTGTTACCACCACACAACCATGCTAGCCTGATGTAAAATACTGTATATGCAACAGAAGCATATTTTTAAGATTATATCTGAAATTTTAAAATCTTTAACAAAATGATATGCTTGGTGGCACTGCAAAGATTGGCAAGTTACCGTTGTGTGTAAAGTGTCTGTATGACCTTCCTCATGGGATATCCAATCCAATTTGAGATACCACATCCTAGAAGTATCTCTCCTTAATGCCAGCCGGAGCAGAAGGGGTGAGGCTCCTTTGGCTCTGTTGCCCTCAAGAAGCAACTTTTCAAGGTTGTGAGGGAAAAGGGAGACAAGCCTGTCAGTGACAGTGCTCCCGCCCTCCCAAGGTGGTACTACACACCTTAGGTGAGCCCAGAAGGCATCAACTTTTAGTTGTAATTTACAAACCATATACTGTACTGTGGCCAGAACATTGCACAGTACAACATTATTACTTAATTGTCCTAGGTTATTACTGGATTTAGAATTTGTGCTGTATCACAGTGCGTTTTGGTGTAGGATAAAGCTAAATGTACAAAACATCTATGAGATCTTTGGGGAGCCTCTTGAACCTGCCACCATCAATAACGTTACCGAGATGAGCCAGGTAGATGAGGACATGTGCATCCAGACAAGGGGTAGGGTGAAAAATAAACAAAATACTTTTTTTAAACTTCAAAAACAAATCAGTGTCCAAATAGTGCAGTGCTCCAAATCCATTAAATAATTAATCCATAAAAAGTCAAACTGAATTTGGAGATTAAAATCCTGTAAATAAATCCATAAAATCGAGGTTAAAACACTACAGGAAGCAATCTTCTAAAATGCAAGTCCCCTGGATCTCACAGCATGAAGTGATATCAACCAACAGGCACAGACAACCTTCAGACCTGCTCATGTCCCCACTGCCCATCCCATGGCATTCCATAGGGTGCTGCTGAGCATCCATTCTGCGGGGGAATCTTCCAGAGAAATTGTGTTGCTCATGCTCCCATGTTCAAAATGGAACCATCAGGCACCTCGAGAGCTGGCCACATGTTCCTCTCCTGGAGCTCCATTCCTGTTCGCCAACTTCTTTCACTTTTGCACCGCCTCTCTCTCACTCCTGCCCTTCTCTCCACCCGTTAATTAATTAATCAATCAATCAATCTCTCTCTCTCTCTCTCTCTCTCTCTCTCTCTCTCTCTCTCTCTCTCTCTCTCTCTCTCTCTCTGTTCTCCCCTTCTGCCATGCAGGCTCCTTTTTATCTGTCCTCTCTGATTGGGTGCAGGTGTGACAAGCTGCTCAACCTGAGTCACAATTGAGGAGCTCGACAAATCCACCAGCCTCTGCAAGAGTATGTGGCTCAATTGGCCAAGCACCCCAATTAAGCACTGAGTGAAAGACCGCACCTGCACGCTACCCGGAACCTGATTATTTATTTAAAAAGTACCCTGCGCCACAGACCATCTATGACAATTATACAAAAATAACAACCACATATTAATGTATACTCTAAAATATATTGTAATTAGTATATACAGTATTTTAGATTATATTTTAATACATATATATCTAATATAATATATACTTAATATAATGTATATTTAATATGTAACAGCAAAATATATCTTATATTTAAACATTTTTTAAGAAATACATTTTTATATTATGGAGTATATATTGCATTTTAACAAAATGTCAAATTTTTAATTATTTGAAAATATTTTTTTAACATAGTACTGTTAATATGAATATATATTTTCCATATACAGTGGAACCTCGGTTTGCGAGTAACTTGGTTTACGAGTGTTTTGCAAGACGAGCAAAAATTGTTAATAAATTTTGACTTGATAAACGAGCGAGGTCTTGCAGTACGACTAGTTTTTCTGCTGAGTGTCATGTGATCACAACTGAGCTGATGGTTCTTCTCTCTCTCTCACTGCGGGATTGTGGGCAATCGTCTCCTATTCTCCATCTGAGTCAGCGTGCCTCACTCATATAGTCAACATCCGTATGAGCGTATAGTGTTTACTACAGCATTAGCATTGTGACTGTGTGCGCGCGTGTGTGTGTGTGCGTGCTCGCGTGCGCGTGTGTGCTGTGACGTGCAAGTCCCCGTCTTGCTCCCTAAAACACAAAGCTGAGTCTCAGTACTTTAGCAACACAAGCTTTATTCAGCTTGAAACAGCAACAGCTTGGTTATTTATACACAGACACAGCAGTCAGGCAGGGCCCTGCACATTTATAATGTTCCTTGTTCCTTGTATCACCCATTGATGGCAGGCGCTTATAGCACACGCTATACGGCGCGCGCTCATGTGTGTGTGTGCTCGCGCGCGTGTGTGTGCTGTGACGTGCGAGTCCCCGTCTTGCACCCTAAAACACGAAGCTGAGTCTCAGTACTTTAGCAACACAAGCTTTATTCAGCTTGAAACGGCAACAGCGCGGTTATTTATACACAGACACAGCAGTCAGGCAGGGCCCTGCACATTTATAATGTTCCTTGTTCTTTGTATCACCCATTGACGGCAGCCACTTATAGCATGTTCGCGATCTTTTCGGATTCGCTTTTACGGAGAACTGCTACAGCGCTGGGAGACTGCGATTGCTTTGGGACGCTCTTCTGCATGTCGTCCAGTTGGGTGCAATCCCACAAGAGTTTAGAAACTCACTCACACCAGCCATGATTCTTTTCAAAGGTAAAGTGCAAGTTAATTTGTTTTATGTATTTTTACTTTATATTTTGTATTAATCATTTTTATATGAATAGTTTTGGGTTGTGGAACAAATCATCTGAGTTTCCATTATTTCTTATGGGGAAATTCACTTTGATATACGAGTGCTTTGGACTACGAGCACGTTACCGGAACGAATTATGCTTGCAAACCAAGGTTCCACTGTATTACATTTTTGTAAGGAAACATGTATTACAATTAGAAGTCAAACAAACAAACTAAAAAAGTAAAAGATTCTATGATTTGAGCAACAATCACACTAGCAACAGAAACAAAAAAACACACACAAAAAAAAAATACATAAAAATAAAAAAACACCAAACCAAATGCAATTAAAATTAATGCTTAAGGTTAAAATTACTGTGGTACTCTCACTGTGGTACAGTTCTGAGTATGATATGTAATTAATATATAAGTATATAAAATGGCTAGAATACCTCACCTCTTTTCTTCTAATTAAATTGAGGGTGTAATTTATTGTGCTTTAAAAGTTTATAGTTAATCTTCGGCGTAAATCATTGTATGATTTGAACATTAATCTGTTTGGCAATCCCTTAATTATGCTTTTTGTCCATTGCTACTTCACTGAGCCAAATACTTAGCTCTGTTAATGAGCATCCTATTTATCAACGAAGCAACCTGCTGTGGCTGTTAGGTAATATATTTTATTTAAATTTGGCAATATTAATACTATTCTGTTTCCACTTTCTTAAAATTTTCTCTCTTTAATTGCATTAATTTTAGCCTATTTTGTTTTACATCATGGTGTAAAATTTTAATGGTATTATAAATTTTGTTTTACACAAACAGAGGCATATCAATAAAGTTTGAAAACATCTCTTTTAGAGGTTAGAATAATTACTTTGCTAGGCTAGCCAAGAAAAGGTTTATAATATGGCTTTTTTAGTTTTAAGATACAGTTGATGTTTTACTTTCAGTTTTTGGCAGGTGTTGCTTACAGAAATATGTAAGTAAAAGTAAAAGTATGTAACCCTGAGAAAGTCACTAAACTTTCTCTTTGTTTGTAGTCTAAATTTAGGAACCTGCATTTCATTGTCAAAGACATGCAGGTTATTGTAATTGGCTAATCTAAACTAGTCCCAGTGTGAGTTAATGTGGATATGTGTTCCAGCATGTCTTGCAGTCTGTTCAGTGTTGTTTGCTAAGTTGAGCTTAATGCCCTTCAGTTAGGGTTGAGTCCCCTGCAACTCAGGATTAAGTGGATTTGAAAATATTATGAATGATAAATGATTATGTGAATTCCTATATGTGATGTCCAAGTTGTTTTGTGAAAGTTGTGATAAGGGGAGAGAGTGCTTGTAAAGGCAATGTTCTTAACTGCACAGACGCTCATTAATCTTTCTTAATTTCTGTTTTGGGTTTTATTCCCTTGGTCTCCCACTATTTCCTCAGATGTCAGACCTTAGAATTGATGTTTTCCATCAATTATGTTACCATCACATTTTAGCATTTTATTAATCGCTACTGTTGTCCTTCTTTTCAGCAGACCTCACTTCAGTGGGAGCACACTCTTTTGCAAAACACATGTTTAAATTTATTGTGAATTGAATCTGGTAGTGCATTCACTGAGAGGTAGTCAGTCAGTCAGTACATTCTCTGCTTTGGGTGACATCATGAAATCACATATTTACTGACTGAATTTTTAGTTGTCATAACCCATGTCACCTTAATTAGCTAATGCCTACTACTTCTGATAATCAGATTGAGCATATTTTCATGAACAGACAGTACAAGAATTCAATACAAGATACAAGAGCCATGAGAGGAGCAGATATATAAGTAAAAGGACCAGGAGTCAACACATTAATTTTAAATAAAGGTAATACTTAAAATAACAAACAAATAAGCATTAACATTAATAATAATAGTAGCTCACTACAGAAAACGGTAAATCTTTGGAAGAACCAGGATCAAGCCCTCAACTTCTTAATTTGGGAGCAGTCATTCTTACCTCTACACCAGCCAAGCGCACATGTCTTGGTTGTGTCAATTGATATTTGGGCTTTGACAGTAACATGTAAATTGAAAAATTTCCTTTTGTTCGGTTATATTCTTGAATAAAAGCGCACTTATTTTGTTATACTTTTGACATTTGGAGTTCAGTCTTCACACATTATGCACTTCATGTCAGCATTTTGTCAATTATTACTATAACATGAAAAACATTTTTGTTTTAGTTATGTGTTTAACATTTCTTGCCTTGAAATTCCTGTCATCCTACATTTACCCAGATTGTTGTACACACGGAAAACACATGAAATGGGATATATTATTTACCCTACACAATTCCAGACACCTCACACCCAGATAAAGAGACTTGAGCTGGGAGAACTTTGTTTCCGACTTCAGCTGTATTGGTGGGGGATGGGATAGAAGACTGCTTGCTGCTTATGCCTGTCGACACATTTTCAAGACAAAGATGCTGATGATGAGGTGCAAAGGAATTAAAGGTGGCCTGGCATTATGACTTTTTTCTGTAGGCTTCAGGGATTCTTGTGTTAACACAACATGAACCATTGCCAGAATCCACATAATAAATTGCATATAAAGTATTACGCTACAAAGGAAAACATCATAAGCCATGGATCTAAAGTCAAAGCTGGAAAGAAAAGAGAAATAAAACATTAAAGAAATGCTAGAGAGTATATAATCAGAGAAGATCAAAAATCAGTCCAAGCAAAATTATCAATAAAGAGATTAAAAAAAAAGATAAACAAAAGTGGATAGTTGGTCTCTGTGAACAACTAGAGCACATGGAAGTAGTGGGGTTAAGAATGTTAAGGTTCATGGCTGTGGACAGTTTTCTTTTTTTTTTAAAGTGTGACTCGAGGAGTGCATGCGTGGCTGAAGAGCTGGGCAGGCACAGAGTGTTCGGTGTGGTGGTGAGCTGACTGTTTAGTTCAGCTGCCTTGCATCAGCTCTTGGTGGATTGCAATTATAGCACTATGTCCACAGGTGTTTCAGAGGAGAAGCTAAGCAGAACAAAAAAATAGAAGTGAATGTTAAAGGAAAGGAGAGAAGAAAGACAGCAGAATCTGTGGAGTTTGTGGTGATGGAAAGCTGGCGTTTGGTGGCAATGTGGAAGAGTTAGTGATCTATGCTCCAGTTGTGGATCCTCCACTACTGAGGAATAGAAGAAGCGATCAGTTAGGTGCTAGAAGGGCATGAGGAAGATGGAAGGTCTTACTTGGAGTGTCATGGCAGATGCCAATGGAGGCAGTTGCGGCAAGAGCTAGAGATTTTGACTGAAGTTGCTGGCATCTTCTCCGGCTACAAGACCTGAGTAGAGTGAACTGGGAAGATGTGCTGCACTAGGTGAGAAAAGGTAGCCCAATGTCTGCACAGTTTTAATAGGATAGTGATTTTATGACCAATTTTAACTTTCATGAAGGTTTTCACAGATTATTTATTAACTATTTATTTACTGCAGTTTTGGAACACCGTTTTTTTTAAATAAAAGTACTGAAACACTTTGCACCACCTCTTGCTTGTTCATGTGTCCACATTTGCCCCGACTCATCTCTATGTATGACTATCGATTGCTCTGGGTTCAAGTGTTGATAGAGATCATGAAGCCAACCCAGGCCCTCACAGGAAAACAAGGGACACATAAAGGTAGTCTTTCACATTACCAAACTATATGTGATATGAAAGACATTCAGGAAGTTCTCTTCAAAATAAGGATTGACTGCTAGTCACAAACAGTAAGGACAAACTAAAAACATCACAAGAATATTTCAAGGAAATTCTTAACTGTGAGATCCCAATAAACCAGATCCCAACCAGAAGCACATGATATTCAGAGACCCCACACTTACTACAGATATTGCACAGGATTTTTATTATAATATCTGGGAATGAGAATAAATTAAAAACAGTATGTTGAAAGAGAGAAATATTGTACCTAAGAAAGTCGAGATGCAACAACTATAGAGAGATAGTGTTGTTTTCTGTCCCCCGCTGAATAATCAGTAAGAATTAATGAAGGGATTATTATGAAATAGAGACAAGGGCAAGTAGGATTTTAACAAGGTTTAGGAACAGTTGAACATATTATTCAGCTGTCATTTGAATGGTAGTCCTACCTGTATATTAACTTCTTAGATTCTGGGAAGCTTTTGACGTAGTACACTAACAACAGCGCTGGTATATAATGAAAAGTTATGAAATACCTGACAAAATAATTAGAATTGTTAAACATATTTAATTTCTAGGGTTCCAAGTGAAAACAGGCAACAAACATGGGTTTGTTTTGAAAGGAATTTTGATTCAACAAGACAAAGAAACATTAGATGGAAAATGTGCTACCTGCTAGAAGATCTGGACTTTGCTGATATAGCCATCCTCTTGTTATCTCAACAACATTTGCATGGTAAATCTACAGAATTTTAAGAAGCTGCCAATAAAACTAAGATCACGTATATAAGCCCAAAAGGAGCAATCAATATACTGATGGATAGCTACTGTAATCAAAAAGATCAGTTTTTTTATTTACACTCAGTACTACTGTTGGCCATGCTGGATTTAATATAAGAGATGAGTCCATAATATCTTGACTTCATCTATGTACTCCCAATGTACTAAGATTAAATGTTTTAACTTCCTTGTCACACACGTTCTATAATAGGGATGTTAAAAATGAAAAATAAATCTAAGTATTACTGAGGTGGCAATGAGAGAGCCATCTAGCTCTGAAAGGAGGACTGCTTATATTCTGTTTCGTGTGTTGTTTTTACCCAATTGCATGCCCATCCTACATGGAAGGGAGACTCTCACTGAATTGCACTCTGCATGTGTTTAAAAAATATATAACACTGATCATTATATATAATTGGCCACATGCTGCAGCTATCCCTGGGTCATAAAACACAGGGATGTAATAATAACAAACTATTTATTCCCAATTACAAGGTGTTTCTTTCTTCTTCATGGAAGAAAAAAGTGCAAAGCATCTACACAGATTCATGAAAGACAAAAAAGATGTTCCAGGCATGCCTGAGCTATGATTTCAAACAATGGAACAAGCCAACCTCACAATTCTGGTTCCTTGCTGTGCCACAATAGTGGAACTCGGGGAGCCCAATAATCTATATTTTTTTACCTATTACTATTTTGTGGACATTGTATTTTGTTTAAATATTGATTGCTGTTTAAGGCAGTTTGGCATATTAGCACTGCTGCCTCACAGTACAGATCACATTTATAGCCACAATAATCAGTCCAGCATAGTTTGCAGACGCTTCCCTAGAACTCAGGGAATCCTAAAAGACCATTGCGCTGTTGTTTCCAATCAAAACTAGTGCAGTTCTTACTTCCCTATTGACTTCAATGCATTTTGTGGAGTTCAGTAAAGTTCATTAACATTTCTGTAATTTCGTTGAACTCATGGCAAAATGAACTTCACAGGGTTCTCTCATCACTAGTCTCCACCTCTGTGGCCAATAAACACCAGTGGATTCTATGGAGTGAATGGTGAATGAGCTAGAGAGGAACTTATAACTGCAAGACAATATATGAGCATCACCTGACAGTGTAAACCCAGAGTAAACTGAGCTCAAGAGCCCTAGATTGTAGTCAAATTCTCATTTCAGATCCTTGGTGCTTTGTGAGCAGGAATTGCTTGACAACTTAAAGCTAAGGACACATCTGAAACATTGCTTTGCATCAGGAAGATCAACTGGCAGTAAGACAGTTCATTCAATATTCTTTGTTTGTTGGTCATCCTTCACAGATCACTGGCATCACCACCACAAGAAACATCACATCATGAGCAGCAAAAGAAGAAGAACCGGTAAATGTGTGCCATTTGTGCAAGAGGTCAAGCAGAATGGGTGTAGTAGAGTGCAGGGTGAAAGTCTTAATTTTCTGTACTGTAGTGAAAGCATCGGGTGAACCAAGGTTCACAATAAAATGATATGCCCAAAAAAAGTTCAGAACTTGGATGGTAAAGAGATACACCACTTAGTCAATTAACAAAAAAGAGAAAATGAAAGTCAAATGTAAAAAAAGAAATAGAATGACATGACAAGTGTTATGCATGAAGTGTAATGTCACTACAACCCTGTAGTGGCCCAGATAATAGATGATTATTTGGATAGGAATCTTTTTTTAGCAACAGAAATGCACATAATAAGGAAAATGGTTTTGCCAGCATTAAACTCTGAAATTATATTCAATTTCAAGACATTTTTTCTTTCAAATTCTTCCCATCAAATATGAACATACAAAAATGTGGAAACCAATTAGCCAGTGTTATTCAGTGACACCTTTAATAGTTCACTTCAAAAAGACATCAATTATCTATGTGCCAAAGAAAACAAAAGGCAACAGTCTTACTAACTATAGACCAGCGGCACTCTCTGCCACTGACATGCTTTGGAAGACTGGCACTGGATCATTAAATGTAATATTTCAAACACTTTGTGCCACCTCTAATTAACATATCATTATAACCAGTCTCACAAGCATGCCATAGCCCTTACACTTCATTCCATCCTAGCACACCTACATAATAAAATCATCTATGCCAGAGTAATAGTGATTATAGAGTACAGCTCTTCGTTTAACTTAGTCATTACAGCAAAAGGTAATCACTAAGCTCCTGCACCCTGCACATATTGCTACCCTCAGAAAGTGGATTTTGGACTTTCTAACTGGTAGACCCCATCACTTGTGAATTGTCAATATAATTTCCTCCTCTGTCTTCAACAGTGCCATCCTACAAGGTTGTGTGCTCAGCCCAATGCAGCCATCATTATTCACTGAAACCAACTCTAACTCTATCATTTAATTTGCTGATGGCTTCACATTTATAGGCTGAGTATCAACAATGATGAGACAGCTTATAGAAAAGACCTGTCTTCTGACACAATGTTCTAGGAAGACCGTCTCTTCCTTAATATCATTAAAATCAAGTAGCTGGTCATAAACCTTAGAAAGCAAAAAGGGAGATCACTCTTCTATCTTCATTGATGTAGATTCTGTTGAGAGGGTCAGCAGGTTTGCATTTCTTGGAATGACCATCGTTGATGACCTAAGGTGGACTCAATACAGACTGGGTACAGTTAAAGGAGCATGTCAATGCCTTTAACTCCTTTGATGTCAGAGGAAAGCCCAGAGATCTCCATTTGTTCTAGTTAATGTCTACAGGTGCACAGTAGTGTCTATCATCACTGGCTGCATCACACCGTGGTATAATACCTGCTTGGTGTAGATTGTACACCACTGCAGAGGCAATATTACTGACACATTGCTGGCGTCTTTTCACAACAGACATACAGCATCTACACTGTCTTAGGAAGATAAATGTTTTTAAAGACCATTCTATAGTGTCACTTTTTTCTTTCCTTCCTTGTAACTATAGCCACAGGACCATTACCACTGTTACCTGTTGGATTCAGAGCCATTATTTATCCAAATGTCCTAAGGTTACTCAGCAGTCACTAACAATGACAAATGCATGTTCTTATATATATGTCGGTGCACAAATGTTTTATAATTGCTAGCAGGCAAAGCTGACATCATCAGATTGATTTGCCATGAGTAATTATGAACAATCAAAAAAGAATTCAAAATTACATAATTTACAAGGTCCTTAATTTTTTTTAGCTCTACATGATATATAAGGATGTGACAATAAAAATGAACTTTCTGCTTCATTTAATCTGTAGCTGAGCATGTTTTAATCCATGCATGGCAGAATTTTCTATGTACTTGATCACATGCTGTAGTTATTTTGGAAAAGGTTTTGACATGCATGCTATGAATATAGTATATTGAGTTTGCATACGTCCTAAAAAGTTAAACTATTTTTCACTTTCTCTGAATATGTGTCTTTTTATCATAGTGAAAAAAAAACTGTTTAGAAATATATTAATAGGAAATATAGTATGGAATTGCCAATCTAAAGAAATCTGTAAGGACGTAAGTATTGCATATGTGTATACAGTGTTGCTACTAAAATCACTTCTATGAAATTTTTTTGCAATGACTACTTTTCAATTAAAAGTTTACTGTCGCAGCATTTAAATAGCATAGTTTTAAAAAACTGTTGTGTTCTGGTTGTTAGCGTTTGACTAGTAGGAGATAACTGTATTTTTCTTAACTACTTTTTCTTAATAAAATAGTAAAAAAATAAGCATTTAAAAAATAAGACAGTGAAGAGCATAAACATTATATTAATTAATAGACAAAGGAAAATTGCATTTTCAAAAATCAATATCAGCAATAACAAAGTCAATAAAAACTGATATATCGTAATGTTGCTTATATTAAGTAGAAGAATATGACTATTTAGTAATCTAATTAATTAATAACTTTAAACTATGGGTACTTTCAAAAACATTCTTCCAGCCATGAGATACTTTTCCCACCTGAAGTGGTTGCTGATATGTGGTTAGGAAAACTATGTAAATAATATCTTTCATTTCTTTGCACATTTCTGGTAAAATCCCATCAAGCCGTGGTGTTTAATTAGTCTTCATCACACTGAGAGCATGAAGCACATCTAAATTGTCTATTTTAAAATCTTCACAACAGTGCTTAATTTTACTTCTGCCAGAGGCATTCTATTCATGTCTTCTTTTATAAATACTTCAGTGACTTTGGTGTTTGCTGCTAATTTATTAATATTTTCCTTGAAGTGTTTATATGGTTAATTTGTTGTTTGCTGCAATTTGCTATTATTTTTCCTTGTGTAACTCTAAAGCTTCTTTATTTTTTAATTATTTTTTACTGAAGCAGTTCTGGAAAAACTTTTCAATATTTTTTGATCCTTGCTGCATATTCTATTATTGACGTTGGCAAGGATGTTTGATGCAAACAGATGTTTTAAATGACATGTTTGTCTTATATGTATTTATTTGTGATAGGATGTATTCTTTTTATATTATTTGTTTGTCGTTGTTTGTTGGACTTGCACCATTTACAGATGTAGCTTTTACAATTTCATTGTACTGGTTGAATGACAGTAAAGGTTTCCTTCCTTTTTGAGCACAGGAGGAATGGCTGCTCCTCAAAAATATCACACTGCCTACTTTTTGCACATGTATTCTGATTCTAAACTATTTTTGTTCATTGTCATTCTGTATTTCTAATGGTTATTGAATATTATCACTATATTTTGACACCATAGTGATACCATTTGTTTAATTTGTTTTTCTGCAATTCAATGCCATTTTATGACTTTATTATTTATTGTTGCTCATTGCTAGTCATGTGGTAATGGCAACACTGTGTATGGTGTCATTGGCTGATGCCATGATTTCGGGGGTATTCCATGAAGCGTGTTTATGAGATTGAGACTTTGCTCAGTAAACCTCGCTTGAATAAGCCTCATTTTCCAATCGAGGCTCAGTTGGTTCCACAAAGGGAAAGTGTTTCTTGTTAACTAAAGATGGGCTTTGATTATACACCCAATCATGAGATTTATGCAGCCCTGACAACAGATTGTTGATAACATCAATTAGAAAACCACAAAGGAGGTGGTGAAATCTGCAGGTTGAATACCTGGGTGTTAAAGCGTGAAACTAACATTATGGGACAGCCTAGAAAAGTTTAGCATTTATGCAATTTTCTTAAAATTGATGAGCATGTAACAGAGACAGTGGGGGGTCTTTTCTGCTGTTGATTAAGAAATAATACATGATCTATAATAATAAAAGGCAAAGCCCTCACTGACTGATTCACTCACTCACTGACTGACTCACTCACTCATCACTAATTCTCCAACTTCCCGTGTAGGTGGAAGGCTGAAATTTGGCAGGCTCATTCCTTACAGCTTACTTACAAAAGTTAGGCAGGTTTCATTTCGAAATTCAACGCGTAATGGTCATAACTGGAACCTCTTTTTTCACAATATACTGTAATGGACGGCAGCTCGATGGCCGTGGGAGGAGGAGTTGAGTGTCACGTCATCACGCCTCCCACGTAATCACGTGAAAAGACTGTGAATGCAGTAGGGACAAATGAAGGAGGAGCCACAAACACTGACTGATTCACTCACTCACTGACTGACTGACTCAATCATCACTAATTCTCCAACTTCCCGTGTAGGTGGAAGGCTGAAATTTGGCAGGCTCATTCCTTACAGCTTACTTACAAAAGTTAGGCAGGTTTCATTTCGAAATTCAACATGTAATGGTCATAACTGGAACCTCTTTTTTCACAATATACTGTAATGGACGGCAGCTCGATGGCCATGGGAGGAGGAGTTGAGTGTCACGTCATCACGCCTCCCACGTAATCACGTGAAAAGACTGTGAACGCAGTAGGGACAAATGAAGGAGGAGCCGCAAACAGCGAAGAACAAAAAATTCATTAAACAATTGAGAAGGGAGCGAGTGAAGCATACAAGCATGTTCATAAGGGAAACAAAGCACGGTGTAAAACGTAAGTTTAAATTAAGTTTATAGAAACGCTCCCGCTGCGGATTGCAATAACGTGAAAAGACTGTGAATGCAGTAGGGACAAATGAAGGAGGAGCCGCAAACAGCGAAGAACAAAAAATTCATTAAACAATTGAGAAGGGAGAGAGTGAAGCTTACAAGCATGTTCATAAGGGAAACAAAGCACGGTGTAAAACGTAAGTTTAAATTAAGTTTATACAAACGCTCCCGCTGCGGATTGCAATAATATATTCGTGAGATAAAAGTTTAATGAGAAGACACGAGGTATAAACGAACCACACGCCGTAGCGCAACGTTAGGGGCAACAGTTTCAACCATTCTATGATCTGCTTCTCGCAACTGAAAGACGGCACATGGCGGATGTTAGCCCACTTGCTGACCGCAATGTTAGGGGCTTCAACTCTGGTGCTGACGATATTCAATTCTCGAGAGGGGATGCAGTGAGTGTGTATGCCTGATGAGCCCAGAATTAAGGAGAAACACGTGTCGCATACTCTTTGCATTATTTGAAAGTAAACTATTAAAACCATTCTATGATCAGCTTCTGGGAACAGAAAGAGGGCACGAGGCGGATGTAAGGCGACTTCCTGATCAACCACAAGCGTAACCTGGCAGGTAACCACCCATACAGTCAGATTGTAATTCAGAAAACGAATGCCATGAATTTAATTACCACGATCTACATACTGTCAAATAAGCGAAACACACGCCGTAGCGGGACAGCTGTGAAAAGCGAGCTTCACAAAAAAACAGATCCTTAACAAATTGTTATTGGTATATTTTCGATCCGTTTAAAAAGGTTTTATTTTCTTCTTAAAAAATTAAAAGCAGTACTTCGCTGCAACGAAGCGCGAGAATTTGGCTATATATATCTGCTTCTCACAATTAAAAGAGGGCACGTGGCGGATTTTAGACGACTTCATGACCAAACATAAGTGTTACCTGCCAGGTAGGGTTACCACTTTTAATACAAAAAAATAAGGGACGCATACTGCAGCGGGTGCCACATCCCAGTGCCAACAGTTTGCAGACTCTACTTAAAAGACCCGCCCTCCTCACTGGACAGTTAAAAAGACCAATCAAACTAACGATGACATCAAGTATTACCCAATCAAAAGTAGGAAAGGAAGCGTCTTAATAAAATGCGTGTGGGATGATTTGCATGAGACGCTGCTTTAAAAAAAATGATAAAAAAAATACGGGACAAATCCCGTCCCGTATTGATTCAAAACGGGACGCGCAATTTGATTCTCAAATACGGGACAATTCCGTATTTTAAAGGACGGGTGGCAACCCTACAGTGCCAGGTAACCACCCATACAATCAGATTGTGATTCAGACTAGGAATGCAATGAATGTAATTAACCCGATCTACATACAAGGCGAAAGTCTTGCAACATTCAAAGATGATGGGTTGGGATAAGTACACCATAGAACATAAAAGAGCTTATGAAGCCTTGAACCGAAAAAAGCAAGATCTCAGAGATCGTAAAAAAAAAAATAGGAGGTAATGTTGTTTTACTCGCTGTAGATTTCAGTCAAACATTACCAGTTATTTCACGAGGGAGACCAGCAGATGAACTCAACGCGTGTTTAAAATCCATGCTTCTCCCACGCTCGGTTATATGTCGCGTGTTCTCGGGTATGTGCACCAAAAAATGTATACATTTAAGCATGTAATAGGCAAACAAAAAATGAGGTATACCTGAAGGCACTGCAGTAGTACTTAATGTAACTTTACTTCTTAAATGTTAATGTTTTACTGTTTAATAATTTATACGCTTCTTATATGTTGTTCAAATTCTTTTATCAAAATACCAGTGACAGGGCAATGCATGATAACATGCAGTGAATACACCATACGCATCCGCCCACGGCCGCCCTGGTGTGCGCAGGTAGGAGTTGATTCTACAATAAAATAAAAATAAAGATAAAAACCCAGGATTGTTTCCTGCCTTGTGCCCTGTGTTGGCTGGGATTGGCTCCAGCAGACCCCCGTGACCCTGTGTTCGGATTCAGCGGGTTGGAAAATGGATGGATGGATGGATAAAAAGAGTAATACAATCATCACCCATAAAGCGGATAGTAGACGTGACGTTCTATATGTGTACCAGATTTCAAGTCAATAGGTGAAACGGTTTGCGAGCTACAGGTGATTTAAAATCCTGGACAGACAAACGAATAGCCACGGTAGCAAATTACAGAAGAAGATTTTACTGTTTCGCAGTGCGTAGCGCTGTTGCCTCGCAGTTGGGAGACCTGGGGACCTGGGTTCGCTTCCTGGGTCCTCCCTGCGTGGAGTTTGCATGTTCTCCCCGTGTCTGCGTGGGTTTCCTCCGGGCGCTCCGGTTTCCTCCCACAGTCCAAAGACATGCAGGTTAGGTGGATTGGCGATTCTAAATTGGCCCTAGTGTGTGCTTGGTGTGTGGGTGTGGGTGTGTTTGTGTGTGTCCTGCGGTGGGTTGGCACCCTGCCCGGGATTGGTTCCTGCCTTGTGCCCTGTGTTGGCTGGGATTGGCTCCAGCAGACCCCCGTGACCCTGTGTTCGGATTCAGCGGGTTGGAAAATGGATGGATGGATGGATTTTACTGTTTAATAATTTATATTTATATGAAATGTGCGTCTTATATATTACTTCATATTCTCATATGATAATGATGTTAATGTTGTTTATATTGATTTCTATGTTATTGAAACTGCATGTATGTGTGTATATGTATGTATATATATATATATATATATATATATATATATATATATGTGTGTGTGTATACATATATATGTGTATATATATATATATATATATATATATATATATATATATAATATATGTGTGTATATATATATATATATATATATATATATACTAGCAAAATACCCGCGCTTCGCAGCGGAGAAGTAGTGTGTTAAAGAGGTTATGAAAAAGTAAAGGAAACATTTTAAAAATAACGTAACATGATTGTCAATGTAATTGTGTTGTCATTGTTATAAGTGTTGCTGTCATATATATATACATATACACATACACATATATTATATATATATATATATATATATATATATATATATATATATATATATATATATATACGAGCTGTATATACCCGGCGTTGCCCGGGGCAGAAGTAACCTAATCGGTCAAACACTTACATATATACCAAAGTAAACCTAATCGGTCAAACAGTTACATATATAAAAAAAGCGAACCTAATCGGATAAACAGCTTCATATATACAGAAGCGAACCTAATCGGACAAACAGCTAATCTATATACATAAGCAAACCTAATTGGTCAAACAGTTACATAAATACAAAAGCAAACCTAATCGATGAAACAGCTTCATATATACAGAAGCGAACCTAATTGGTCAAACAGTTATGCATGTGCAGAATAATTTTACAAAGATTATGCGTGTTAACAATCATTAAAAAGAAAAGATTGAAGAACTCTTCTTCTATATGTGATGAAGCTGGATGAAGCTGACTTGACGAAGACGTAGCTGGCATAGATTGGTTTTTCTAAAACAGAAGAAAAAAATGAGTATCTATTATTATTTTAAATTAGAATGAAAATGAGAACCTTGATTAGAGATAGATTATCCGTATTAAAATATGTGCATGAATAAACTTTTGCTAACTCTCTAGCAAAAGTTTATTCATACAAATTGGCATGGGATGGCTTTGTGAAAAAGTAAAAATTAGATAAAAATAAATTGAGAATGCGTACTTCGATTTGACTGAGATTATCTGTAATGATGAAAAAAAAGTTTAGTATGTTTTTTTTTCCATACGGGAAGGATGTAAAACCTTACATAGGCACCCTTCAGCCCGTACTGAAGGGTACTGTCAGATTCTTACTGACTAAAAAACACCCTTTTTATTCCACAGCTACCCCAAAAACCACTATTAGGCATTACTTTGGGGTGGCAGTAGTTTAGTTATGAAACAGCTGGGTCCTGAAAAAAATCTGTCTTATTAGTGGCTTCATCACATATAGAAGAAGAGTTCCTCAATCTTTTCTTTTTAATGATTGTTAACACGCATAATGTTTGTAAAATCATTCTGCACATTCATAACTGTTTGACCAATTAGGTTCGCTTCTGTATATATGAAGTTGTTTGACCGATTAGGTTTACTTTGGTATATATGTAAGTGTTTGACCGATTAGGTTACTTCTGCCCCGGGCAACGCCGGGTATATACAGCTCGTATATATATATATATAGCAAAATACCCGCGCTTCGCAGCGGAGAAGTAGTGTGTTAAAGAGGTTATGAAAAAAAAAGGAAACATTTTAAAAATAACGTAACATGATTGTCAATGTAATTGTGTTGTCATTGTTATAACTGTTGCTGTCTTTTTATATATATATATATATATATATATATATATATATATTATATATATAATATACACACACACATAAACATTTATATACATATACATATATATACATATCTACATATACACATGTACATATATATACACACACATACATAAACACACACATAAGACTTACTGAGTGAAACGGGCTTTCATTGACAATCATGTTACGTTATTTTTAAAATGTTTCCTTTTTTTTTTCATAACCTCTTTAACACACTACTTCTCCGCTGCGAAGCGCGGGTATTTTGCTAGTATATATATATATATATATATATATATATATACATATACACACATACATGCAGTTTTAATAACACAGAAATCAATATAAACATTAACATCATTATCATATGAGAATATGAAGTAATATATAAGAAGCACATTTCATATAAATATAAATTATTAAACAGTAAAATCTTCTTCTGTAATTTGCTACCGTGGCAATTTGTGTGTCTGTCCAGGATTTTAAATGACCTGTAGCTCGCAAACCGTTGCACCTATACACTTGAAATGTGGTACACATATTGTACGTCACGTCTACTATCCGCTTTATGGGTGATGATTGTTTTAGTCTTTTTATCTTTATTTTATTTTATTGTAGAATCAACTCCTATCTGCGCACACCAGGGCGGCCGTGGGCGGATGCGTATGGTGTATTCACTCGATGTTATCGTGCATTGCGCTGTCAGTGGTATTTTGATAAAAGAATTTCAACAACATATAAGAAGCGTATAAATTATTAAACAGTAAAACATTAACATTTAAGAAGTAAAGTTACATTAAGTACTACTGCTGTGCCTTCGGGTATACCTCATTTTTTGTTTGCCCATTACATGCTTAAATGTATACATTTTTTGGTGCACCTACCCGAGAACACGCGACATATAACCGAGCGTGGGAGAAGCATGGATTTTAAACACGCGTTGAGTTGATGTGCTGGTCTCCCTCGTGAAATAACTGGTAATGTTTGACTAAAATCTACAGCGAGTAAAACGACATTAGCTCCTATTTTTTTTTTTACGATCTCTGAGATGTTGCTTTTTTCGGTTCAAGGCTTCATAAGCTCTTTTATGTTGTATGGTGTACTTATCCCAAACCATCATCTTTGAATGTTGCAAGACTTTCGCCTTGTATGTAGATCGGGGTAATTACATTCATTGCATTCCTAGTCTGAATCACAATGTGATTGTATGGGTGGTTACCTGGCACTGTAGGGTTGCCACCCGTCCTTTAAAATACGGAATCGTGCCGCGTTTGAGAATGAAATTGCGCGTCCCATTTTGAATCAATACTGGACGGGATTTATCCCGTATTTTTTTTATAATTTTTTTTTTAAAGCAGCGTCTCATGCAAATCATCCCACACGCATTTTATGAAGATGCCTCCTTTCCTACTTTTGATTGGGTAATACTTGATGTCATCGTTAGTTTGATTGGTGTTTTTAACTGTCCAGTGAGTAGGGCGTGTCTTTCAACCGTAAGCAGATTTTTTGCACTGGTATCACTGACCTCGACGACGGCGACGTTATACGTCAAAAATAAATTACGATAAATGACGATTTTAGCGATACTTTATTACGACGGCGGCTACATAGACACGATCAAATAAAAACAAAAAAATCAAATAATCATTCTACATTTTCAAAACGTCGAAAAAACGATGGAATGAAAAAAAGGCCCACCCGACGACCCACCCATTCCATTTTTATATATATAGATGTATATATATATGACAGCAACACTCATAACAATGACAACACAATTACATTGACAATCATGTTACGTTATTTTTAAAATGTTTCCTTTACTTTTTCATAACCTCTTTAACACACTACTTCTCCGCTGCGAAGCGCGTGTATTTTGCTATATATATATATATCTGTATGTGTATATATATATGTGTGTGTATATATATATATCTGTATGTGTATATATATATATATATGTATGTGTATATATATATATATATATATATATCTGTATGTGTATATATATATATATATATGTGTGTGTATATATATATATATATATATATATATATATATATATCTGTATGTGTATATATATATATATGTGTGTATATATATATATATATATATATATATATATATATATATATATATATATCTGTATGTGTATATATATCTGTATGTGTATATATATATGTGTGTATATATATATATATATATATATATATATATATATATATATATATATATATATATATATATTTATGTATGTATGGGTGTGTGTGTGTGTGTATGTATGTGTATATATATATGTTGATATGTGTATATATATATATATGTATATATATGTGGATGTGTATATGTATGTATATATGTATATGTATATATATGTTTATATGTGTGTGTGTGTATATATTATATATATAAAAGACAGCAACACTCATAACAATGACAACACAATTACATTGACAATCATGTTACGTTATTTTTAAAATGTTTCCTTTTCTTTTTCATAACCTCTTTAACACACTACTTCTCCGCTGCGAAGCGCGGGTATTTTGCTATTTATCTATATATATATATAAAGGAGAGTTGGGATCCGAGAGACTGTGTTTGTGGAGGGATGGAGAGTTAAGGCGGGTGTTGGAGTCACGTGATCATCTCCCCTCCCATTCACCTCATTTCATTCACTTCATTTCGCTCCAAGCTGAGCTCCACAGCTGGCGCGGTCTTGCTGTTCTTGATTTGCTTTTCACATGGCCAAGTATACGTTGCATGCTCAAGAGTAAGCTTAGCGCACAACTTGGTCATATTACAACCGGAGGGGCGAACTGACAACATGGTATACAAAGAGATCCTTAACAAATAATTATTGGTATAATTTCCCTCAGTTTATTATTTAAAATTTTAAAGCAGTACTTCGCCGCTGCGAAGCGCAGGTATTTTGCTAGTCTATAATAATATAAAAAAATGCATCTGCTATTAAAAAAGTGATCGAGGTTGTAAGGCAATCTATAACAGACCAATGCCTAAATACATGTCCGTTTTAAATTTGGACATTGCATAATTGAATATTAATAGAATTTTTCACAGTAAAAAATGTAAACATATTAGTTTGTGAATGTCATACTTGAAAAACTTGAAATACGTAAGTATTCAGCAGGAATCTGAAGCACATTTGTCAGCAGTCGAAAATTATACATAGGAACATATGTCAGGCAGACGAGAATATATTGCACATTTATATGCAAACACATATGGTGCATGTAGCAAGTATTTTACATAGTCTCAAATATTAGCTTGGAGGGGCCGTTATTCGCACACGAATGCAATAAATTGTGCCTATGAAGTTTTGGGGGGGCTTAAATATCATCCATTGTCACTGATATGACTGGAAAAAATGCATTTTACAGAAATTCACATTGATGCTAACGGTTTGCACCGTGGTCAGGCAATCACTGTGGTGAGTTGACTTCACAATGGATGCCTTCAACTAATTGGATATAAAGCTGGTTTTTGCAATTCTGTAGTCATCAGGAAATGCCAAGGGGTCTGTGCTATGTGCTATCCTTTAACTATTTGTTACAGTCAATCTGAGCTCCAACACTCATTGAATTTTCAAGGAATAGACACACCATGGATGAATCTACTGGGTTAGTGAAAGCAAACCAACTTTTTATGCATTGAATGTAACCACAAACATGTGTGCGAAAATCATCAGGACAAGGACCAGGCCATACAACAAACACATTTTAGCATGAGTGGTTCTATGTTACTGGCAGATCCCCAATTACTGGACATTATAAAACTTTGAACTAATTGAATGCATTTAATTATTGAGGTATGCGAATGAATCTACTAATACATGTTACTTTTTATTATTTTAAAATATACATACACATACTATCATGACTTTTCTAAAAATAACAAGGGGCTTTCTTTCTAATTCTTATTTGTGTCAGTGGTTTAAAAGCTTTATGCAGTACGCAAGAACAGGAGCACACAGAGTTCAATCCTAGAAAATTTTCAAGTGAAGAAGATTTTTCATTTTTTCATGCCTATTGCACATCTCTGAACTATTTTAGTGATAAAGGTACACTTGCTTTTAATTGGTACTTTTTTATATGTAATATTTTATGGAACACACTTTTTTTTGTTATTATTACATCTTTTCCTTTTGTCTCTTGCTGAGAAAAAAGCAATGGGGACAAATTACATAGTTATTTAAATGTGATATATTAATAATCCTTTCCATTTTTCAGTTAACAGTATAGTTTTTAATGTTATACCACTTTGCAACAAATTTCAGATTAATGTAAATGATAGTGTCACAAGAGCGAAGTAACATTAGAAAAAAGGTTTTGTTTCTCAATGAATGGAAATTTCATGACCTCTCAATCCACAAAATTATGCTAAGCTTCATTTATAGCCTGGTAGGCCCCACAAGAGGAAGGGTGACCATTAACCTTCAGCTTGTAAAAACATGGCCAACAAAGAATCTTTATACATAAATGATATATTTCACAAAAATAGGAAAAATACAAGGTAAAAGCTCCAGAGTGCAAAAAGAGACACACAAGAATTTTCCTAAAAGGCAATTCAGAAAAGCAGAATCATCATATATAGAATCATAGAATCATTTTTTGAAGTCTCCAAAAATTAGCCCAATGATAAAGACAGATAGCAATAGAGAACAGCAAAATAAAAGATTACATAAATAAATAAACAAATAAATAAATAAAAGAAAAGCTGGAGAGAAATAAACTCTACAGGGATTCCAAGGCCAAAGACCTCGTAGCTCTTACTGGGCATACCTAATATAAATGTTCTTAAGTTGTTCCTCATTGTTTTTTAGGCTTCGTACTACAGGATTCAAAGCAGTCTGAATACACAGGCCAGAGACAGAATCCAAAAAAACAAAGCAAAGCAATATTTAAAAAATTCCTATAAAGAACAATTAATTTCCACTCTTAGGCCTTTGTAGTCAGCTTATGCTTCTGCCCTACTGTAAAGTTTGTTCTACAATGACACATTCTTTACAAACATTGTCCAGCCTCTGACTAGGCATTTTATACACTTTGGTGACTATTGGATTAATCTGGTTAATAGGAAAAGTACATTGAATGACAAATATGAACTCTTCAGTATTATATACGAGTGTGTAATTGAGAAATGAATTATGAACAGACAGTTATGCTTCAGATACGATTCTACTAATGTGTGATTTCAGGGCCTTTTCATTTACTTGAAGTGAAAAATGTTTATATTTACAAGAGTGACACCCATTTCAATTAAATGTAAATTAACTATTGCATTATTTTTATTAAGTTTACATGAGGACGTAATTTTTCCCTGTACTCTGTCCCTTTAAATCAAGAGAGCTGTGTAGCCGCATTCCATTCATTGAGAGAGGTCATGGCGTTAATTGCTGGCATACCACTGTTAATGGGCAATTAGTTGGCCAGCTGAGCACACCAAGGTGAAACATGAAGCCAAAGCAAAACTAGATGCAAAATAGTTAAAGTTAGGACTAATCTTCTTTCTCTGTTCACTAAGACCGCACTTACACCTGAGAGTCAGCTTCGCTTAGTACTATACAACGTAATTTGGTCTTAATCTGCTGCAGGTTTGTTACTATCTCAGTACACTGTAACTAACTATTTTGGTTTTGAAGATGGCCTTGTTTTGCTTGATTATCCCAGTTTCCTTACCATTAGCCTGTTTTATAACAATGCTTTAGCATGCTCCTCTTTTATTTTATTTTTTATTGCAGATTCTAAATTTTATTCACAGACAAAACAGGTAAAGTTCAGTTTTTAGAGGTAATTTTTCTCTCTATATAGACCGTTTCTTTAATTATTTTTTTTTTCTTATCAAGGGGACCGGAACTCTGGACTGAACAACAGTCCCTGAAAAAAAACACGAGTGCTGTTTTATTTGCTGGCATTTATTATAAATGGCAACTGTGACCAGCATTGATTATATTTGTAAAATTGAACACTGTGTAGTCTGCTCGTTAGTGTGTTGCTGAACAGTTAAGTCTGTTCTCTTTTTTCCAGTTGATCATGCACTAAGGCAATGCAGTCCTCCCACTCCCATGGCTGTACTTTTACTTTGTTCTTGTAGGCGTCTCGACCAAATGGCATCTGCCTGTCTGTGTTTCAACTGAGCTGCTACATGTGCCACAAGTAGCAACTGTAACCTTTCTCTGCCTTGCTTGTGCTGCTGTTTGGCAATAACCCAATTAAAGCTGCCTCTTTTATGCATTTTTGTGTAGGCTATTGATTCAATCAAGAGGTTACTGTCTTATTTTAATTTAAGATTCTAATTTTCCTTACCTTTTTTTTTCATTTTTTTTTTTTTACCTGTGCTTTCCTTCACTTAAATTTATGGTAATTGTTCCTCAATTTAATGCTTCTTTGTATGTTTTTCTATAACATCTTGCTTTGTTTCTAAGCACAGTTTTATCCTAGGTTCAACTGCTGAACTTAAGCAATCAAAATTAACTACAACAATCCAGGCTACATCTGGTTGAATTATAGCAACGTAGGGTCTTCTGACTTTCTGTTAAACCTCATTAACCTCACTTACTTCCTGAGCAGAGGATCAAATACTATTGGCCCATGATAGGTCACATGCCAGTATTGTACTGATTGAATCTGTCCTGAATTTTTTCTTTTACAGACTGAAGATATAGCCTTTATTCTGCTTAAAATTGTGTTTTTTGTGTTGTAAATTTAGTAAAAATGTAGAAAACCAAGGCACTTAGTCAGTGCAACCCAGTGGTGTAAAGTAATAAATTACATTTGCTATCATTACTATACAGGGAATTTTACTTATAAAGCATCTTTAAATGCAAATACTCTGAGTCTTTTAAAAACTATATTGTTTAGCAACAATTGTACTTTCTTACATATTCAAGGAGGGTCATTACAAGACATAATTGATTGACTGTGTTCAAAATCTGAAGTTCAAAGTTGCAAATTTATAATAGAATTTGATGCGCTGCCATAGGTTGTAATCATTGGAGCACATAGAATTTTAATTAATTTTTTATTAAATAATTTTCATACTTATGTAAGTAGATTGTTAAATTAGAAGGGTGTTTAAAACAATACAGCATAAATGATAAAAATCACTCTTAACGAAATGAAAAAATACTACAGTAAAATTCTGACAACCACTTATTGTTGCAAGCAAAGGATTACCTATTTGTCCAAAAAGAGAGAACAAGTTATCTAAATGGATGTGTGATACATTAGCATATGCAGGATATCCTAAATGTGCACAATTTACATCATTAAGTTTGGAAAATTTAGCAATAACTTTTTTTGTATAAGAATGTAGGCACTTGGAAAATGTTTGTCTTCAGCATTTTCACAGGGCTACAGCATAAAGTCTCACATTGAGAATTGTGATAGTGACCACATAGTGCCTGCCTTTCATGCTTATGTGACTCCTAAGCATTGGTCACACAAAGGAGTATCCCCAAATAGCAAAGAAAAAAAGGGCTATGTTCCATTTATCTTTCAATCAGATTTCCTCCCCTGGGTTTAAATGCCATATGTCTGTTTTGTTCATTTTTGATTCCTTTGTTTATACTAATATTGTTGGTTAATTAGTTTCTATGTATCTATGTGTTTTCCTTTATGTTCTGTGTGTTTTGTGGGTGATCCCATCAAGAGGCATGACCACTTGCCCATCACAGTCAAGGGACTGCCCTCAACCCTATAAAGGCTCTGACAACTCACAGTCCCTTGCAGTTCATTGTGAATATACTTGTGGTGTGGTGAATTCTTTCTATTGCATACAGGTACTTTGTTCTTTTCTCATTATCTATATTTTTTGATCATGTGCTCTATTTTTGACTTTGCCTTTTGGATTGGGATTCTGTTTGATTTTGATATTACCTTTGGAAGACATTGCCTTCTACGCCTCTGTGCTGCTCAGAGTTTATTCTTGCTCTACACAGCTTTTGTAAAAAAATATTTTCTTCATTTTATAAAGATTCTTTGTTGCTCTTTTTTTGAAAATAATCCCTCAATGGCCATTTTTGAGTCATTGTTTGTGCTTTGGTACTTTTGACTTCTTAACAGTTTTGTGCCTGCATTTAGCCATAAGATTGTTGCTTCTTGTTATGGTGGCAATCCCCAAATATGATGGTGGATGCAAGTGGTAAAGGGAGCTGTCTTACAAAAGAAGGAGGCCTTCCAACAGCTTGTGGAACAACAAATGCAGCTGACTGATACCAACAGGCCAAGTGGAGCACAGTGATGCCAGTTATGAAACCCAAAACTTTGGTGTGGGTAGAGTTCAATGAAGCCACTGAAAATGATTTTTGGTTGTCCTCAAAGCGACTTTTGCAAACTGTCATCACAACTCAGGAGGGGTAAGAAGTGCTTTGCCTATGCTGTTTATAGTTAGGCAGTAGAAGGAGCACTTTTTTCCAAGATTCAACTGACACCTCTTCCTTGAGGATTCAGAGTCAGGTTACTCAGGGGAGGACTCACATATGACTGGAGCTGAGGTTGTTGAGATAGTTAAAAAAAATCCTCTGTGTTACGGCCCCAGGTTACATTATATTTGCCCCGAATTCTTAAAGGCTATGAATATTGTTGGGCTGTCTTAACTGACACACCTTTTCAGCATTGTGTGGAGGTCAAGCACAGTGCCTCTGGATTGGCAGACTGGGGTGATGTAACCCATCCTTGACAAAGGGGACTGGAAGATGTGTTCCAACTTTGGGAGGATTACACTCCTCACCCTCTGTGAGAAGGCTTACACTAGGGTTCTGGAATGGAGTATCCAGCATTTGGTTAAACATCTGATCTAGGTGGAGCAATGCAGAATTCAGCTGTTGCAGGCTATTCAGTGCCTGTATAACCAAAGCAAAAGCTTGGTTTGCATTGCTTGCACTAAGTCTGACTAATTTCAGTGTGGGACTCCACCAGTGTTGCCCTCTGTCACTGATTCTGGTCATAAATTTTATGGACAGCTTGTAGACTTAACCTAGCAGCCGAAATAAGGATCAGCACCTCTAAGGACAGGAAAGGGTGGAGTGCCCTCTCCAGTTTGGGGATGAGGTGCTGCTTCAAATGGAGACATCAAATGGAGTGTCTTGGGGTCTTGTTCACGATTGAAGAAAGAAAGAAAGAAAGAAAGAAAGAAAGAAAGAAAGAAAGAAAGAAAGAAAGAAAGAAAGAAAGAAAGAAAGAAAGATTAACAGATGGATCGGAGCAGCCTCCTTGGTCATGTGGATATTGTATAAGTCTGTCATAGTGTGCGGAGAGCTGAGCCAAAAGGCAAATCTCTCAGTTTATTGGTTGATCAATGTTCCAGCACTCACCTACAATCATAAGCTGACTGAAAAAACTAAATTGTGGATACAGGTGTCAGAATTGAAGTTCCTTCACTGGGTGTCCTGGCTCAGCTTTAAAGATAGCATCTAAACCCATGTTGACTGTTCAGTAAAGGTCATTATGTCATTATATTGTCATGTGCTGCTGAATCTTTTTCTTAATAATTCTTTATAATATTTTATCTATAATGCATTTAAGCTTATAGGCCTATAGCTACTTGGATATGCCTAATTCCCCATTTTATGTAACAGGATATTTGCTATTTTCTAGTCCTTAGAAATTTCCCCAGGTTTCAATAAATTAAAAAAATGTGTCAAGGGTTTACATATGCACTCACTAACTTTCTTAAGCACTCTGGGATAAATGTTATCTGGTCCTGGTAAAGTGTTAAATTTCAGCATATTTAATCTAAGCAGCGTTTATCCCTCTACATATTGGTAATCACTAAGCACTCCATTAGTAGTCCCTGTTGCTGATGGGAGGTTATTTACTTCTGTATAAGTGAAAGCTTCAGAAAAATGTAATTTCTCTCTCTCTTTATACAGTATGTTAATTCTCCTTTACTATTCCTGGTACACTTTATCTCCTCATTGACTGTTCTTTTACTACTAAAATTCTGAAAGTATTTCTGGGTCATCTTTTGCCTTGTCTGCAATATTCCTCACCAACTGCCCTTTAGCTTCCTTAATATCCTTCTTAATGGTTGCCCTCATGCTCTCACTCACTCATAAATACTATTGGTCTTGTACAACTTATACAGCTGTTTTTCCTTAACAGTTTCTTTTGTCCTTATTTCTCCACTGCAGAGTTTTTAAATTTCTAATTACTTTCATATTTTGGGATGAAATTTCGTGCATCATAAGTGAAACATTTTTGCACATGTTCCACTGCTCCTTGACTGTCTCCATACTTAAAAAGCCTATCTTAGTATATGCCGTTTAAACTTTGACATATCTACTCAAAATTTCAGTTAACAGATTTATTCTTTGAGTCTGCACTTTGCAGAAATGCTGTAAAATGTATTATATTATTGTCAGTTGATCCTAATGATCCAATCAGCTTTACACCCTCAATTATATCCTTATTACAAAAATATTATATCCAAACAGGCTTCCCTTCCTGTTGGTGATTTATGTTAAAAAGCAGCCACTGGTTATGTCTAAAAACTCCTGCTCCTATAATCTACTGTTTGTAAGGTTAGCCTAGTTAATTTTAATATGATTATAATATACTCCTCTAAACTTGCCCTATTATTAAAAAGATCAAAAGGACTGTCTGAATTGGGGAGTCTATAACACACTCATAAAATAAGAGTCCCTTATTCTTTGTAGCTGAATTCAGACATCCTCACTAAGATGAAGTTCCTTATCCAACTGAAATAGAGTTGCATTTAAATTCAGTGTTACATAAAAAGCAACCCCTTAGCCATCCTTTTATATTTTGTCTATCCTTCCTTCTATGTTACAGTCATCCCTATTTAGCCAGGTTTCTGCTATTGATGCAAAATAATAATTGTGATGAGCTATGTACAACTCCAACTCACTTGTTTTATTTTTGATATTCTTAGCATTCAAGGGAGGATTTTTTAAACTATTACAAGTTTTGACCTTATCATTGCACTCATCATTAGAGACTCTACCGTTCTACTAATTATTTATCTGTGTTACTGTATGTAAGCCAATATTGATTTATTTTTTGTTATTTATTCATTATTATTCTGTACTAATTAAATTTGTTTTTCTTCTCTTGTAACTTTTTCTTTGACAACTTTTAAAGCATTTTGAGCTACACCCTGTGTATGAAAATATTCTATAGAAAAAAATGTTGTTTGTTCCTTCATGTGAAGTTCTAAACCTGGCCTGTCCTAAACTCTCTGCCTCTCCCCATTCCCTAGTTTAAACAATCCCTGACTAACCTACTCATACACTTTGCCAACACACTTGTGCCCATCAAATTCAAAATTAACCTATCACGGCAGAATAGGTCCCATTTGCTTCAGAAGGAGTCCCAAGGCCTCACAAACTGATGCCACTCTATACTACACCAAAATTGAGCCACACATTAAGCCTACTAATTGCCTCAGTCTTACTTGGACTAGTACATGGCACAAGCAGAACTTCAGAAAAGACCACCCTGTCAGTTCTTCCTTTTCAGCTTGGTACCTAGCTCTTTAAATTTGCACTGCATAACTGAGGCCTGACTTTATGTATGTCTTTTGTTCCAACATGGTCAATGACTACTGGACTCACCTCTGCTCTGGGCAGGAGCTTATCTACCAGTCCCTCTAATGATTGAGCCATCACAACTATTCTGGGGACAAGTTTTGAATTGACCCGTTGGTGCTCTTTATACGTGTTTACCACATCTGATTTTCCAGAGTCTCTGTCCAGTTCTGCAAGGATCTGAAGACAGTTTGACAGTTCCAGTGATAACCCTGGAAAATGTGCCCCCTTTAACTTGCACCTACTTTCAACTGTGACTCATCTATCTCTTAACTCTTTGGCCTGGAGTATCTTCCCGCACCATCTTTGGGGTGCACACCATTTCCATAAAGGACAAATGGTGAGCAACTGTTGAGCAACCAAGTAGCAGGAGCAACCATTATGCTCAGGATGTGCTCTTGCTGGGAGGAGCTAGCGATTGGCAGCTGTGGAAAAACAGCATGTTCTCACCAGGAGGAGCCAGGTATCGGCAGCAGTACGAGCATAGCTGGGTTTTGCAGCTCCCCATGGAATTCTGTGGGATTGGTGGTAGGGACACGTGTTGGAATAAAACGGTTTCTGCGCCTGTTTGATGGACGTCTCTCCGTGCTGTGGGGGCCGACCAGGGTAAGACAGAGAGAAAAGTCAGTTTTAAAAGGAAGGCACCAGGGTTCAGAATAGTAAAGGACAGTTTCCTGCCTGTGTTTTTAACCTTGTTTTTAAGAAATATTTATTTGATCCTGTTTAACCTCCACAGGGACACTGTTTTGATTTTATGGATTATTTATTTATTGTAGATGTGCATTGCACTGTTTTGAATACTTCGTTTTTTGACTGTTTTTAATAAATGCACTGATACCCTTTATGCACCTACCACTTGCTAGGTGTGTGTGTCCTCATCAGCTGGCACATTCCTCAGGTACATTATCAGCGGTAACAGGTTCAAGTGGCTCCCCAGACCCGGTAGTGTGTGGCCAACCTGCACTGTCACTGCATAGCCTTGAAGGAGGGCTGACTCATCTATACTGTCTACTGTATATAATAATACTACTAATTGACTAGAGTTTTGTAACATTTTTTCCACATCTGGTGCAATCCATTTGGACTTCATTAACATGTCCATATTTTATTATTACAAGAAAAGGCACCTTACTGATTTTCTAAACTGCAGTCTCCAATTACATAGAGCTTTAAAATGAATAAGATTAGATCTTTAATGATTTCTATTCCTTATCTGCTCTTCCAACAACATAAGATGCAGGGTAAGCACCAACCCAGCACAGAATATCAATACATTAAGCATACACACATTCACACTACAGAACACTAAGCTAATGTGGAGTTACCACTTAACCAAACAGCATGTAATGTATTTAGAATGTTCAAAGAATATTAATGCATTAGCTAGTATTAGTCCCTAGTTACACTGTTTGCAAAAATGGATATAAATATGCTCTGTTTTTGATGGACAATGACACATCTTACAAGATACATCAAAAAGTGTATCTGTTTAGAATGGTAAATCTTTGGGAAATTGTCCTTCAGTTAAAAGGCACTGTAGCAAAGCACTTCTGCTTTAAACCTTACTGTGGTGTTTATCTACAGTATATTCTTACATCAGCATCCCAAACTGGTATTATTAGAAGCAAGAAATTAAGTTATTTCCTGAAACATTTTATTACATTTGTCATAGGCCGGATAGAACAAGATTAGCCTGCAAAAGCCATACATCACTTATCCTTACCTGTATACTCAACATGCATATAAAATTCACTAAACAGGTAGATGAAAACATCTTTATTCTACTCTATAGCCCTTTCAATATCAGAGCAGCGACATTGAAAAGCCTTCTTGACAAAACAGACATTTCCAAACAGTAAGTACAAGCTGTTCTGAGAATTATTATTGTTAAAAGCAAGATATGATAGTAAGGTTGAAAGACATTTTAGAATTCATATATTAATTGTTCATTAAAAACCTTTCTGTATAATGAGCAATGAATGTAGTCTTGGGAACAGCCAACATTTCAGCATCTGAGTGGTACTACATTTAGAGGTGCACTTTATATTTTCACTATTTCAGACATATACCATATCTTTTATATTATACACACTGCATTACAGTCTTTTCTCAATTTAAAATTACAGAAGAAAAATCAATTTAGCAGCTGGTGCATAAAAAAAATATTTACATTCACCGTGTTTCACCCCGAAGCACTACAGACATTAAGGTTTAAAATATTTATTTAAAAACTTTTGTATTGTCACTTAGGGATAAAGTTGGCTTATCTCCTACAAAAACAGAGAACATTGTAACACATTGGCTTGCCAAAGGCTATACAATAATAAAGAACATTCAATCCATATACCTTTTGTTTTTAAGCCCATATTTTTAAACTGATGCCACAGAAAATACAGAACTTGTCCAATTTTCTTGTTTGTTCAAGCAAATAAAATTTTCCTTAGTGCTAGTTAGACTATCTGCAAGCTGGAGCTACTTGTGTTTTGCTCACAAAGCCCTTGATATGCATTACAATTTCTGCCAGCTCAGTTCAATCCAAAATTATACTTCAGGATCAGGACATGTAGCTAAAACAGTGAAAAATGCTCAGTCTTATTATTGTTAATATTTTTCATTTATACAGCACCATGGCCATGGTTAAAGAGTTCAGCTGAATATTAAAAAGGCCACAAAAGTTACAGGAACTCTGGAACTCTTACAAGCTAATACCTTTAGTTTTAAACACACATCTGGGTTTTAAAAAACGAACAAGAACAAAATTCCTATAATCAATTGATAAAAACAAACAAGCATAAGGAGATAGTCAAAAATAATAACCAAAGTCAAAAGCCAATATTTTACACAATGAAAATCATTAGGTAAAACCTGGCTGCAGAATATGCAGTAAGCCAAAACACAGGAATACGGGGAGAAGAAAAGGCACTGAAAGTAGGTGCATAATGACTGAGCAAAGAGTAAGGATCATGAATCAATATGCAATTATCTAATCAGCCAATGATGTGGCAGCAGCAAAATGCATAAAATCATATCAGATACAAGTCAGGAGCTTCAAGTAATGTTCATATCTAACACCAGAATGGGGAAAAATTCAATCTCAGTTATTTCCACCATGGCATGATTGCTGGTGCCAGATGCTTTGGTTTGAGTATTTCTGTAATTGCCGATCTCCTGGGATTTTCATGCCCAACAGTCTCTAGAGTTATCTGAGAATGATATGAAAAGCAAAAATATCTAGTAAACAGGAGACGACATGCTTTATTGATGAAGGAGGTCAGAGGAGAATGGACAGGCTTGTTCAAGCTAACAGAAAGCCTACGGTAACTCAGATAACAACTGGTGAGCAGAAAAGCATCTTAGAATGCACAACACAGTGAACCTTGATACAGATGGGCTAAAACATAAGAAGACCATGTTGGGTTACATTCCTGTCAGTCAAGAACACAAAACGGAGGATGCAGTGGACACGGACTCACCAAAACTGGAAAGTTGAAGACTGGAAAATTGTAGCCTGGTCTGATGGATCTTGATTTCTGCTGAGGCACACAGATGTTAGGGTCACAATTTACCGCGAATAGTATGAATCCTATAAATTCAACTTGCCTTGTGTCAACAGCTCAGGCTGGTGGAGGTGTAAGGCATGTGGAGAATGTTTTCTTGGCACGTGTTTGGCCTATTAATTCCAATCAATCAGCTCTCGAATGAGTATTGTTGCTTGCAATTTGCATCCCTTTATGTCCACAATTTACAAATCTTCTAATGGCTACATTCAGCATTATAATGCATCATTTCAAAAGCAAAAGTCAGCTTAAACATGTGGCATGAACATTGCAATATGTTCAGTGTTCTTCAGTAGCATTCCCCGTGATGTGGTGGAGAGATCCGCAGCATGAATGTGCATCTAACAAATCTGCAGAACTTATGTGATGCAATCATATCAACATGGACCAGAATATCAAAGGGATGTTTCCAAGATCTTGTGGAATCCATGCCACAAAGAATGGAGGCTGTTTTAGGGCAAAAGGAGGTCCTACCAAGTATTAGTATAGTGTTCATAATAATTTGGCCACTAAGTGTAAAAAAAGAAACTTTAAATTAATTCAACATATCTACTTGTTTTATTTTTGCATACATCTAAATATATTTAAAATAAATAAATGAAAATACATTTATCCAATCTAGTGATTGTTCTGAATGATGCATGTTCTATGGAATAAAGTCTTTGTAAGTACATACATAAATAAAGGTTATTTATTTTCTTGCACATTTGTCTAAGCAGAAAGTGTTAACCACATTATCTGTTTGTCAAAGATGGGCACTTGAAGTATTAGTTCAAAAAAAAATTCCAAATATCTTTATCTTCACCTAAAACTGAAAACAAGCCAAGTGGTGTTTTAAGTTTAAAAATCAATTTCACTCTGTCAGGGAAATACATGCTCACCCTTCCTCTTTCATGCACACTTAATTCCCATTTATTGCTGCTGGAAGTGACAAAAAGAGATCATGACACAATATACCGCATGGTCGTTTTGAATGAATGAAAAGAAAGAAGCTCTCAATTGCAGTAGTGAAGTCTGCTTTGAAGCTATTTTGATTAATACTGTATTTTATCATAATTGACTGACATTTTAAAGTCATGCTTAATGTTTTAATTGTTTTTTGATCAGGTAATAATCATAATTTTTGACTTCTCATTTATCTTCTCTTACTTTTTCTATCCACAAAAATACCTTTATGAAATAAAGGATTGGATTTTATTGTCATTAAATAGCAAATATGTCATATTCCAAGTCATCAAGAAAGGCAGGTTTAGCTATGGTTTATCCATAGGTATTCTGATAGGTCACTATGTACTGCATATAAGTGATAAAGCCTTGTATCATGTGGAGTATTTAAAAAAGTGATATGTGTGGAAATTATGATTTTATTTAAAATAAATGGATATTTTCAGCTGCGGTGGGTTGGCACCCTGCCCAGGATTTGTTCCTGCCTTGTGCCCTGTGTTGGCTGGGATTGGCTCCGGCAGACCCCCGTGACCCTGTGTTCGGATTCAGCGGGTTGGAAAATGGATGGATATTTTCAGTCAAAGCTTCTAGAAAATTCTTAAAGTAATCATTTAGTGCTAAAATTAATTTATATTTTTATTAACTTTTTCCTAGATTGTTTAAGAATAGTAATAATTCTTGACATTTATATAGTGCTTTTCTCACTACTTAGAGCTCTTTACGTAGAGAGTAGGGAGCCACTACAACCACCACTAATGTGTAGCATCCACCTGGATGATGAGACGGCAGCCATTTTGTGTAAGTATGCCTACACCGCATTAGTTGTTAAGTGGTTAAGGAATGAGAGATAGTTAGCTAATTAGAGATGGGGGATAATTAGGGGGCCAGAATAAGTAGGCCATGGTGGGCAATTTAGCCTGGACATTGGGATTCACTCTACTCTTTACGAAGGATGCCCAGACATCTTTTATGACCACAGAGAGACAGGACCTTGGTTTTACATCTCATTTTAAGGACAGCAACATTTTTACAGCACATGCTGCCATCACTGCACTGGGGCAATGACATTCACATTCAGAACATAGAGTAAGTGCCCTCTGCTGGCCTCACCAACACCACCTCCAGCAGCAACCCAGGCCTTTTCTGGTTAGTCTCCCATCCAAGTACTGGCCTGGCCCAAGTTCGTGAAGTGCATGTGGTAAGACATTTACAGAGTGATGCCTTAGTTATGTTTTGTTTTGAGAATGCAATGCATTTATTTTAACAAAATAATATATTAATCCTATTATAATCGAGTAATTGTTACAAAAGGCATAGAAAACTAGCTTGTGCAACAATACTGCTTTTTAAACTTGAAAATAAATAGGACACTAAATCTCCTTTTGCAGAATTAATATAAATCTAAGTGTTCAACAAACAAGAATGGTCGAAACAAGATTTGAGAAAAAAATGATCAGATCTATGCAAATGGAAAAAAAGGTTTATGCACTAAAGCTAACTACGGCTTACAGCAGAAACAGTAAAAAAATAACAAATAGCAGTTAGTACTAATATCAGAAGAAATTTAGGTATAGTAGTAGTATAGTCCATTTACAGATAACAATTCTGTTCTTACTTGTATGTTCAACCAACATGTAACATGGTGCCACTCTTATTAATAAAAAATACTAAAATGCAAACCTTCATTTTATTTGAAAGAAATCACAAATCATCTTACCTGATGTACGTCATACTCTTCACGTGAAAACGGCATCACTGATAGAGAAAATCCTGTAAAATATTAATGACAAACTAACATTAATCCTTCACAAAGCATAAAAATAGGAACCATTTTGATGAGAAGTGGTCATTTAGCCCTGTGTAACAGGTAGTTATTTTCTCAAAAATGACAGGCAGGTTTAAACGTTGCTAAAGTCATACCATTAATCTCCTTACTCATGAATATTTTCCAATGTCGATGCAAAATCTACCCATAAAGAACTTCTATGTCAGCAATTGTATTCTAATTGAAGAGCGGAATACATCTAGATGCTGTTCTCTGGGTCATTAATATACTTATATCTTTTTTCTTTGTTTAAGTACAGATAACAAACCTACACACCATATTCCATAATAGACCTTATAAATGCATTGTATAGTTTATTAATAACTGCCTTCAATTTGTACTGATCCTAGTGTTGCTATGTTAAATAACATTCCATTAGCCCTCATAATCATCTAGTCTGCACTCATAAGTTATCCTTTTAAGCTTCATATCCCTAATTGTTTAGTAGGTTTACTTTCTATAAACACTACAAGTAACACTTAACAATTATTCAAATTTCTTGAATTTTGTCCAGATCAATCTGTAACATTGTACTGAGTCTACTGTATTGACATCCTACCAAGTTTTATGTCTTCTACTAATATAACTAACTTTTTTTTTGTTATGAAGATCATTTATACTGTCAATCTTGGGTCACACAGTTGCACAGATTCATTCAGGGTTTTCAAAAAACATAAACTTTATTCGTATATAGCATAATAAAGCAGAGGATATCTGTGGGAGAAAAGAGACAAGGCAAAAAAAAGACAAAAGGACAGCTGTTGTACAGGCTTTTAAATGTTCAAAGCTCTGCGCGAGAAGCAGCTCACGTGGCACAGCAGCTAATCGAGCAAAGAGGAGGTAAAAAACTGTATCTGTTCCCCATTGTATCACCTTTAAGATGGGGTTTCGGAGGAGCGACTGCATCTTCTAGGGGTGCGTTCAGCCCCCCTCTTCACAATACAAATTAAACATAGCCTCTCATGTTCAGATGTAACCTGTCTCATGGAACAGGTTTATGGTTTCCAAATGGAACCTCATGTTCCACGAACCTCTGCCTATCTACATCAATATTTGATTTACGCATTAAGTCTTAAATGTTTCAGTCTGTGCTAGTCTGGCATGTACCACAAGTAGAACTTCAGAGAAGATCACCTTGTCATTTCTCTTCCTTCAGCTTAGCACCTTGATTTTTAATTCGGTCTTGCAGAACTGACAGCCAAGTGTTCCAATGTCATTTGTTTTCATGTGAACAATGACAATTTCATGGAACCCATCTCTGGTCAAAAGTCTATGTATATTCTCATGGAAGTCTCCAATACCATACAGGTTTCCCTCTCTGTGGAGGAAGCCTTTGTGTGTGTGCGTGTGTTTGTGTGTGTGTCAATTCTCAAACTAATTTGCAGCCTAAATGCTCACTGGCTTAAGCATGATATACTTGATGTGTCTAGTATTCTCTTTTTACAAACTTTTGCCAATTCTATTAATTCTATATTTTGTCCTTACTAGTTTAATATAGATGATATATTTAATTTACTGTCTTTTGCTAGCCAGTGTCACTGCCTCTGGTACACCACGCAAATTAATCCCAGCCCCTTCATCTGCTCTGCTACTGTTCAGCTAAAGAAACTGCAAACAAATACACTTCAAAAAAGAAAAACATTGGAAAAAGTACTACTGCACAATCATTAAAAAAAGTTTTAGGAGAATATGATACAGTTAAATTTAAAGAATGAAAGTTAATTATTTTTAGACCATTAGATCAATGTAGCCTTGTAGTGCAGTGGTTCATGCTACTACTGTACCTCATGGTTTCAAATTCCCATTTTCAAATCTGGCACCAGTCTGGAGTTTGCATGTTTTCTTTGTGTCTACATTGGCCTTCCTCTGGGTACTCTTTTTTTACCTCCATATTTTAAGAAATGTAGTAATTCTAATGGGACCGTTGTGAGTGTGGAAATCTGTGTGAGAAGAACTTCTAATGGACTGGTGTCCTGTCCTTGGCTGTTTCCTACCTTGTGCCCAGTGCCACCAGGATAGGCTCAGGTACCCTGTAACTCTGAAGCAGAAGAAGTATAAGAATGTTATGAATGTTATCATTAGAAGAAACACGTTATAAAAGGTATGTGTAGCATAACATTGATGTTCATTCAGGAACGTAGATAACTATTTTAAAGGTTAGAACAGTTTAAATTTTTTTATGATAAAGCCCCATTTTTCAATAACACTTTAGGTACTGCAAAAATGCATCTATTACGTATTTATTACTATGTGACAAGACCCTAAAAAGCACTTCTTTGGGTCTTCAAAACATTCATAACATTTACAAAGCATCAGTAAAGAGTTCATTCATCTCTGCAATGTGACCTAACAAAACTTCACTTTAGAGTGGTCTTAGGTGGCTTAAATGAGACACATTTCTCTTGCTATTACATATTTAGTATAAGACCTGTGAATCCTTCATATTAACAAGTAATTTTACCATCATGTCAATATACTTAACTGCACAGAGATGAATAACCCATGTACTGATGCTTTGTGTTATAAAGACCAAAAGAAGCCTTTGTTAAGGTCTTGTTAAATACGAGTAAATGGATAATAGATGCATTTTTGAAGTGCCTAAAGTTGTGACGGTGCAGGTTGACTCCACAGTACTAGGCCCTTCCAAGAGCCTCTTGAACCCTGACACCACCAATATTGTAACTATGGGATGAACCAGGCAAATGAAAGTTACATGCAGTCAGACAAGGGGTAGGTGCATAAAGGTGAAAAAAATGCTTTTATTTCTAACAATGGCAAACAAACGGTGTCCAGTAGTGCAGTGCTCAAAACTATTTAATAAATAAATAATCCATAAAAACAGTGTGAAGGTGAAGGTTAATAAACAGCTCCAATAAATAATCCAATGAGGTTAAAACCAGAGACAGTCCAGGATAAAAATGAGCTCTAATGCTTCCTTCTCAAATCTGGCATCTCCTCCCCTTATCTTGTCAGGACCTCGCAGAAAGAGGAGAGGCTCACCAACAGGTCCATTCAATCTTCAAACCTGGCTCAAGTCTCCATTGCCCAGCCTTCGGCAATCCTGGGGTGCAACACTGAGCTGCATTCATCTGCTGCCGCCAGTTCCTTGACGTCCGCGCATTGAGCTGCTCCTACTCCCAGGTAAGCACTCAGTAGAAGCACCCATTCCACAAGTTCTGGCTCCTACCACCCCGAGGCTCACACCCTACCACTTGCTTCACTCAGATCAGCACGGGCGCTCTCTGTTTTTCTCCGTCTCTACATCTCTTTTTTTCCCTCCTCTACTTTTAACCTCCTTTGTGCCTCTCTTCTCCCTTCTCTCTCACTGGCCAGTCTATTTTCTTCCCTACTGCCCTGTGCAGGATCCTCATATATGCCTCTCTTAATGGGGCACAAGTGTAAGATGGCGCTCACCTGCAGTAATAATGAGGCACTTGACTGACACTCACACTTACCTGCGCTTACTCAATAAGCAGGGCGCCTCCATTTATCCAGGAGACGAGCACTATTGCACACACCTGCCCCCAGATTGGAGTCTGCATGTTGCAGGCCACAATTATTTATTTAAAATGCGCCCGAAGCCACATACTACTTATCTCACACCCACCCCTACAAGGCCCAGTTGCACAAGAAGTTTACAACCTTCTCCCAACTCAGTGCAACTCATGGCCCAGGTCAGTGGCATGGCCCTACACTGCACTAAAAACCAATGAATAATAAAAGCACTAAAACAACCTATCAAACAACCCTTTCAAAAACTAACTCAAACCCCCTTTTGTAAAATCAGAACATTAAAAGAATAAGAACTTTAAAATGACAATAAAACAAGCAGCAAATGAACAGTTTATTAAAAAGTTCAATTCCTAAAATGTTCTTCTCTTGCTTGAGTCCATGAGTTCTTTAAAAGTTCAAGCACCTATCCCACTTGCTGATTCTTCTCCAGTTCTTCAGTCCTCACTGCCACAGCTTATCCCACTGGTGCCATCAAATGTGATGTTGCCAGGCCTCCTTCAAGGCTATGCAGTGACAGTGCAGGTTAGCCCCACGCTACCAGGTCCTTCTAGGGAGCATCTTGAATCTGCCACTGCTGATAACATACCTGAGGGATGAGCCTGGCCAATGAGGACACTCACAAAGCAAGGGGTGCAAAAGTGCCTTAGTGCTTTTATTGTTTTAGTGAAGTGACAGGGCCAACCCACAAACCTGAGCCACCAGTTACACTAGGTTGGTTGAGGCATGGAGCGTTCCCATGCAAGTGGAGGCTTAAGGGGTAGGTAGATGGTATAGTGGGTCCATGGTTTAACAATCAGGAACCCACTTTAAATAAATAAATAAATAACTGGCCAGCTTGATCTCCGTGAGGGTACATGCTCGCACAACTGCTGGGGGTTGGTGTGGTGATTGAGACAGAGCACTCCTGTACGTAAGGGTGTGTTCGGTCTTAATTGCTTCATAGGCTTTCCACAGTTCGCAATTGTGGTGCTGCACCCACAGAGGCATTTAAGGGGGAAGCGACATGGGGAAAGAGAACAGGGATAAAATGAAATGAAGAAGAGAGAATGCAGGTTAAAGAGAGAGAGAGAGAAGCAAGCAGGGAGATGGGAGAGTGCCGAGTGTGAGTAAGCAAGAAAGAGGAAGCAGGCAGCCGTGTGAAGTTCCCTGAGGGGAGCATGTGGTCAACAACTGGGGGCTGAAGGAGGCCACTTTCATTGAGTGATTTGGGAGCTGCAATGACTAATGCACTGCTCAGTTGGAGCAAAGCTTCATAAGGCCAGGAGAAAAACAGTGGGGGCTACAAGGGAATTGGAAGGCTCAGTGATGCATCCTGCAGGTGGAGCTATGGACCACAGGGGCACAATCCTGGCAGTGAGAGTTGGTGGCTTGGTGCAGTACCCTACTGGAGCCACAGACGGTAGCAGAGGTCTGAGCCTAGGAGCAAGCACAGAAGGGTGGCTGAACTGCTGATTCAGTGTCTCTTTGGCTGAAAGGTCCCGTTTGGGGTTAGCTGTAAAGATGTCCATTTTTAAATGGGCTGCATTATGACTGAGTTTGAAAGGGCAGTTTCCTGCCTGGGAATTTTTAACCTTGTTTTAATGGAATCTTATTTATTTGTTTTTAACCTCTACAGTTCACCATTTTTATTGGATTACGCATCGAGAGGAGTCAGATAAGGTGGCTCGGGCATCTGGTCAGGATGCCCCCTGGACACCTCCCTGGTGAGGTGTTCCGGGCACGTCCAACCGGGAGGAGGCCCCGGGGAAGACCTAGGACACGCTGGAGTGACTATGTCTCCCGGCTGGCCTGGGAATGCCTCGGGATTCTCCCGGAAGAGCTAGAAGAAGTGGCCGGGGAGAGGGAAGTCTGGGTATCTTTGCTCAAGCTGCTGCCCCCGCGACCCGACTTCAGATAAGTGGAAGAGGATGGATGGATGGATGGATGGATTGTTTATTGAACATTTTTGAGCACTGCACTATTTATTTGGACATTGTTTTGTTTGACTGGTTTAATAAAAGCACCAAGACACTTTTGCACCTACCCCTTGCTTTTTGAGTGTCTTCAATGGCCGAGCTTATCACTTGGGTTCGTTATCGGCAGTGGTGGGTTCAAGCGGCTCCCCAGAAGGACCCGGTAGCATGGGACCAACCCACAAGTTTTACTTATTTTTCTTTAATAAATATTGTTGTAATAATCATATTCAAAATGAGCAGTGATGATGGAACACACTACATGTAATAAAATAAGTCTTTTAATATTGTTAGTTGTTGGTTGTGGGATCTCTCTGGCTAACTATAAAAGAGGAAAAATATGCACTGTAATTTTAAAAGGGTAGATTAAATCAATAATTGAGTTTGTACAGAATTTTTCTCTGTTCAAAGATGGATGATTAAAGAAATTCACTAATGGTTTTTAAATATACACAATCTTTTGTCACTTTTGTTGTCTTTTAAATATGTTTATGACATAATTGTTCTTGACCTAACCTAAAGTATTCTACTTAAGCACTTGGTATTAAATGTGTGCTGTACTTTAAAGCATAAAAGCTTTAAAAACTTCTAAGGCAGAAGGTTTAATTATCTAGTGCATTATGGAGGATAAAAATAAGTTTTCAAGATTAAGTACCTTTAATTACTTTTAGAATAAGCTTAGTTAATGAGTTCTCATATTGAAGTATGATACTGTATTTCCCATAACAATGATAAAGCAGTACTGAATCAGTGGAGATTTGACAACAAGACAAGGCTTCTATGACTATATTTTCTCTAATGTTCATAAAAACATGGAAAGGAAACAGCTTGATGACTTGATTTCTTCAGACTGTCTGCACAATGGTTTTTTCAAAACCAGATGTGCTTTGAGAATGCTAACCTCAAATGGCACTATACAAAATGAATGAAGATTTTCTGAAGAACAGTTTCCGATTTAGTACATTTTTGAGAAATCTTAAGCCATGCTCTAAAATTTAGTAACAATGAGATAATAGTTAAAAGAAGTGTGCTTTTTACAGCAAAAAGTAATGACTATTTTGTTACAGAAAATTGTAATTTAATTGCAATTTGCAGGCAACTGAACATTCTAAGATGTCAAATTAAATAATCATGCAGGAACATGTGACAGTTAGGCAATTAACCTAACATGTAAAGTTCATCTGTAACAATTTGTATAAAATCTTCTTTAGAGCTACACCACTAATTGTCATGTATATGTGATAAAGGGGATTGTGCATGTGAATTAATGGATGATTATGTATTTTATATTGTTTAGATATCTACATAGTTAAATATATATATTGTGGAAGATGCCTGGAACACAGACAGACACGTAGACTCCGAGGTCCCAAAAACACACGCTTTTATTTACAGTTGTTCCTTCTATTGTACACAATGCACAAATCACCAATAAACTCGCTGCTCAGTCCTTTCTTTTCCTTTTCCTCTCTTTTCCTTTGCCGCCTCCACTCCTCTCCTGCAAGCTCTGTCCTCTGCCACGAATGGAGTGAGGCGGCCCCTTTTATGTTGTACCCTGATGATTTTCCTGCAGCACTTCCTGGTGTGGCTGCAGTCCAAGGCTGCGGGATTGTCCAAGCGCCCCCTGGCCGTGGCCACAGTCCCCAACAGGATTGAGCCTCCAAGCTCCAGTCCTGTGGCTCCAATGCAAACCAGGGGGGCCACCCTCTCGTGTCCTGGGGAAGGTATTGCCTCTCTTTCAGTCTTTCTGCTCTCTGGTCCCTGGTCATCTGCCACAATATAAACGTATCTTTATACATACTCACTGAACAAATTATAAGAAACACAATGCTAATACTGAGTAGGGCCTCCTTTTGTCCAAAAAACATCCTTTTATTCTTCATTTGAGATTCTGATCCATATTGACATGATTGCATCACACAATTTCTGCAGTGTCAGCTGCACATTCATGCTGTGAATCTCTCATTCCACCACACCCCTAACATGTTCTATTGAGTTCAGATCTGGTCACTGGGAATGCTACTGAAGAGCACTGAACTCATTGTCATGTTTATAACACTAGTTTAAGTTGACATTTGCTTTGTGACATGGTGCATTATCATGCTGGAAGATAGGTAACTTGTGGCTATGAAGGGATACACATGGTCAGCAACAATGCTCAGATAGGCCATGGCATGCAAATGATGATGGAATGCTATTAACTGGTCCAAAGTTTGCCAAGAAAACATTCCCTACACTATTACACCACTACCACCAGCTTGGACTGTTGACTCAAGGCAGGTTGGGTGCATGGCTTCATGCCGTGGGCACCAAATTCTGACTGTACCATCTTTGTGCCTCAGTAGAAATCGAGAATCACCACACCAGCCATGTTTTTTCCAGTTTTGGTAGGCCTGTACCCTGCAACTTCAGTTTGGTCCTGACTGGCAGGGTTGGAACTGTATGAAATTCTAAATTAACTCTTTTTTTTTGTTATGTTTTAAAAATCATTGAGGTAATTTTAATACATATATCATACACATTCAACTGGAGCTGCAATTTCCTTTTGTAAATGGTGTGAGTTCACCAACCAAAGATCCAAATCGTTTTTTTGAATTTAAGTACTCGAAGAAACTGCACAGACACAAGAAGGTCATGCAATCTCAGACAATCATCCATTCATTCATTTTCCACTTTCACTTAGCTAATTAATGGTTGCAAGGGACTTGAACTTATCCTGACAAGAATTAACCCTTAACAACGTACCAGTCCATTACAGGGCACAGGTGGCTAGATGAACTGCTTAAGACAAAGAAAGGGGATTTCAGTACATTATGACGAGGAACACACCAGACAACATAAAATGACTGATTTTGCAAGTTTGTGTTTCGATTTACAGTATAAAGAATAAAATACTATTTAAAAGCCAAGGATGGCAAAATAATAGCGGTGGAAAAGCATGAATAATTTAAAGAATGACAAACATGTTTTGTTTATTTATCACCGCTATATAATGAACACATCCCTGGGTGATTTATATGTACAGACCTTTTACAATTAATTATATACTGAAAACTGTTGTTACTTCTGGAGCCCCAATTCATAAACAGAACCACACACTCACTCAAATGGGGCCACATTAGAGTCCCCAGTTAACTCAGTATATCCTGTACTGTACGTCTTTCAGATGTGGAAAGAAAACTGGAGTTCGAGAAGGAAAAGCAGAGCTCACCCCTGCCCGGCTATTCTGCCTATTCAGCAGTAAATCTATCAGTCTTATAGCCCCTTTCATACTGAGCAGCAGCTGTAAATGTTTAGGAAGATTAAAGTGCAAGATAAATTACACACACATATAATATTAGATATTGACGGTACAGTAAAAGTTCAGCTGGTTAAAGCAGTAAAAGAACAAGGTTAAAAGGTCTAGAATTCATTGATTTGATGATTTTTATTGTTTTGGACACTTTTTTCTAATCATGACTTTTTAGGAGTTTTTTTCATGAAATGTTTTGCAATTTATACATTGCAGGTAAACAACAGAATGCTACTGTTATTTTAAGTCTGATTTGGAAAAACAAATATTTAATTTTAAAGAGGATTCAAGTACTGAGATCAACAATGATGACTGTGAACAAAATTACTCACATCTAGATTTTCTCACCCCAACTGCAGCTGCCCATGTTCATGTTTTTGATGAGGGCTTTTAATTTATGATTTTTAATATACAGTACATATTTTAAGTAGTTCTTTCTTGTGGAGGGTAGCACTGTGGCCTCACAGCTCCCAAGATCAGAATTTGAATTCCAGGTCATTTTTCACAAGTTATTTTTATAGTTTTTGGAAACACTGTATAGTGTATAATCGGTATTGCAAAACAATAACGCCCATTGCATCTCCATGTGCAACACTGAATGAAAGAGTCCCAAAATTGAGAAAGTACCTAAATTAATCTGGACAGGCTCAGTTAGAGGATGCATTCTGCACCCTCTGCAGGGAGTAACAAAGGAGAGACGTAAAACAAAACTGAATGCCATTATAAACAACAATTCTGCACATCATCTCTCTTACACATTAACGCTGAGGAATATCAGCCAACGAATTATTCAGAAAAAGTGTATCAAGAAACACAACTAGGGCTTCTTCATACCAAAAGCAATACACCTGTATAATGCCTCACTGTGACTGTTACTGTCAACTCGGAAGTTTTCTTTTTTTCAAATGTTCTTTCTTTTTAATCATTCTGATGTATGTTCGGACCAGATTGTGTGTGTAAATCTATCTTTTTATCTAATGTTGAATGTCAGCTGTGTGCACGGTGTCACATTTCAATATCTCATATCTACAGTGTGTTTTACTTGCACAAGACAGAAGTCAATCCCAGAGGAAATCTTAAAGTAATGAGTTCACACTGGAAAAAGCAGAAATCTTTTATGTCATTATGAGTAGTGCCTGAGATTACTTCAGGGTGTTATTCTCAGATGTCTGATTTCCTCGTGAACAATAAGGGTAAGTGACTTAGAAGATAAAAGGGGTATTTAACCGGTGTGGGGAAGAGTGAGAGAGCCTGAATTGGACTAGGCATGTTCAGAAAATCAACTGATCATTGTAACTGGACATATGATATCTTGTGGTAGAAATCATGTATCCTGTTATTTAATGTATCCACTACCAGGACAAGTTCAATAAAACTTTTTGAGTCAGTAATCAGACAGGAGAAATCTTGTCCATCTGCATTATTTATTTACCCTTGGAGTACCATGCTGAAGAGGATGCATCCATCACAGCAGTCTGTTACAGAATGATCAAAAAAAGAAAGGGCAGAGGTCAATTTTATAAACAATTTAATTTACATACAGTGTCAATCAATGCATTCATTTACTCTGGTTGGTTCTTTGGCGTACATACCCAGATAACTTTGTAATTAAAATTCTATTTAATCATACTCTTGTTCATTTCATATCCTTCAGGGTTAGCTATTATTCTCGAAATTTTCTGTGTATGTGACAACGGTCTAATCATGTTATTTACAGGACATCTGCTGATCATTTTCTGTATGATTTCCTCTGGCACATCCTTGTCTTTTGTTGTTCACTTGGCCTTTACTTGGTTTCCTGATATGCTTGAACAAGTTTCTAACATTTTTTAACCCTTTTATACTTCTAAGATGAATGCCATATTTAAATATGGATAGCATATCAAAATACTTTATGTTCAGTAACTATATTACCCCTAAATGACTATGTGACCCCTAAGTCTAATTTTTTTCCACAATCTAAAGGCATTTAAACATCAAGTTTACATGGTTAGTCTTTTTTGTTTTTTTTAACTCTTTTCCTGAATGTTAAGTGAGTTTAAGCAAATGTGAACAATCAAACTCTGGTGTAGACCAAAACAACCATACAAAGACCCTTTGGAAAAAGTGGTCTCAGTGCAATACCAAGTTAACCAAGTAGTGGTTTTGCTTTAGGTATGAATGTGACCCAACACAGGGCCCATCTAATTATAGAAAATCCTGCACATTATGGCTGAAATTGTGTTCACTGTTGGTAATTAATGAATCTCATCTGCAGCTTGAGTAGAGGGTTAACATGGAGAATTTAAAACAATCAAAAGTTAAAAATAAATACACACACAGGTTCAAATGTGGGCAGCACAGTGGCGCAGTGGGTAGCATTGCTGCATCGCAGTTGGGAGACCTGGGGACCTGGGTTCGCTTCCCGGGTCCTCCCTGCGTGGAGTTTGCATGTTCTCCCCGTGTCTGCATCGGTTTCCTCCCACAGTCCAAAGACATGCAGGTTAGGTGGACTGGCGATTCTAAATTGGCCCTAGTGTGTGCTTGGTGTGTGTGTGTGTTTGTGTGTGTCCTGCGGTGGGTTGGCACCCTGCCCGGGATTGGTTCCTGCCTTGTGCCCTGTGTTGGCTGGGATTGGCTCGAGCAGACCCCCGTGACCCTGTGTTCGGATTCAGCGGGTTGGAAAATGGATGGATGGATGGATGGAGGTTCAAATGTGACACAATTTGCATACAACAACTTGCACAATTACCAGTCATTAAGATCAATCTTAACATCTGATTCAGGCTCAAGGATTCCACTCTTGTGTAAGTTCCGTTATGACTGGGTGTATGAAAATACATACAGAATTGACAAGAAATGAATAGCAGTGCCCTGTGAGACCAATGAGCAAATCCCCTAAACGTATGCATTAAAAAGTGATGCATGAAGATGGGCCATCCTTTTTATACACACATTCACTTTGACATATGTAGTAAATGTTAAACGAATATTCCAATATTAAAAATATGTAAGGAGTCTGCATGTGCATGTATTTTTTGATGTTCTACAATTTCCTTTAACATTTTAAATACTAAGCAGCTATTTGTGTTTGACTATATCTGTGATGGACACTTGCTCTTTGTCAAGGGTTGTTGCCTTACCTTCCAGGATAACCTCTAGCATCCTGAATTAGTAAAAACCATTTTAGAAGATGGATGGATGAATTCATGGTTAATTCAAAAAGGCAATAAACGTATACATTTTAAATACAATTCTATTGTAATCACATACATCTCAATGCCTTTTTTGTTTTTGTACATCTACATAGGAAGAGACAACTACAGGCCTATTTGTAAGGACATTATAATCACACTGGATAACTTACTACTAAAAGGCAGCTTATTAATTGTAAGTGTGAAGATCAATCCTGACAATTAATGTTTATTAACACTATGGACTTATTAAAAAATCAAACTTTTTAATATCATAATTCCTCTTCTCCTAAACAATGGTTCTTAGGAGAGTATCAGTGGATACAACAAGGGTTACTGTTCCTCTCAGAAGAGGTCCAACCTTTATCCATTAAAATGCAATAAAGCCACTTAGTGTTCAGTGGAGACAAGAGAGTACTTTAAGTTTTCCATTTCCCATGCCTGGGGAGTTCTTAAATACTATTACCCCAGAGAAATGATTCTTCCATTAGGGTAATAGGTATTTTCAATTAATCTAAATGCCTGCTAATTGTATTAATGCTGCCTTTAACATTGACAGTCTAATTACTCCTTTATTCAAATCCTCTAAATATTTCTATTGTTCAGATTTTGTTCTGTTCCTGGTATAAATCCAGTAAGGCTGCTTAAATGAGAGATTCAGGTCACAACAAAAGCATTATCAGCTTTACTCGATGTCTTCATTAAAGTGTTTCAGTGAAGAAAAAAAAGTCTGTATTCATATTAACCGAAAGGGTTTTTTTAAAAAAAGTTTTTGTATCTTTCCTATTATTATAAAGAAAATGTCAAATAAAAAAGAGAAGCACCTGCTTACTGACTTGTGTGCAGGCAGTTTTTTGATTTGTATGCTGTATGGCTAAAAGTAAAAAGCGTACAAAGGGCTGGCTGGCTCCGAATTAAGACCTCTGTTTGCTTTGCACTTGAGTCACACTGGTACTCCTACATAAGTCAAACTGTCAAACACCGGCAGCCAGTCAGTCTTGAAGTTTCCGTGTAGTGGACTAATGTCTTCCCAAGTAAGGTTAAGACTGTCTTTAGTGTAATTTGTGATATGCTGGCACATATAAGATTGCATTTAAAATTGGCTGTGCTTAAACTATCATGTTTCAAAAACATTGCGAAAGGCTAAAATCTTTGGGGCTGAAACTTGAACAGGACAGTGGCACAGGGGTAAACTATATACCTCTGCACTTAGAAATCATCCAAAGTCACGTTTTAATATGAAACATTTCTATATAGAGCAATGGCTCATGATCTTTACAGTGGATCTGAAGGGCAATACACAAACAAAAATTGAAAATGTAATCAAAACTGATGAAAATGCAATGAAAAGGCACTATGCAAGTAGCTGATAAATTCGCAGTAAATAAACATTCAACTGTTTTTCTATGAAGATGCTGAAAATTATGCCCTGCATTATCTGTTATCACTATATGGTGGGCAGGCTAAATGGTGTAACAGCTAAGGCATGGTACTCTAAACCACAGCATTGTCAATTTAAATCCTGCATACTGATTGACCCTGAGTGAGTCACTTAAACTGCTACGGTTTGTTAAAGATATATCCATAAACAGTTAAACATATACTAATTTTTCAAGTCATCTACAATAAATGCACCAGCCAAACATATATATTTCCCTCCAATTTATCCATCAATCAGTCCTTTTCAGTGCCCATTTAGTCCTAATTCTGGAATTCAAGGTTTGTGCCAGATGCTGTTTTTAGCTTATTCAGACAGGGTTTGGCACAAACCCTGGATGCTGTGGTTATACATCACAGGACCCATTCACTGCAGCCTACCCACTTGCATATTTTTTTATCGGACCACCTTAGGATCTGAAAGAAAAAAGAATATTGTAACACTATGGTGATAGTAAAGGAGTACAACTGAGACTCCAGCAATTATTAACAATTGTTTATTAACACCCTGCTCTAGATGCTTGATCCCTGCCTTGTTGTGTCCCCAAGAGATGTTAGCCCACAGTGACAATGCTACTGCTGCTATGGCCATGTGAGATGAGTTGTCAAATCATGCAGTTCTTTTCTAGCACAGTGTCCTTGTTTGTCACTGGAATCAATTTTCATGGAGACCTGGTCATGATGCTGTTCTGGCCCTTTTAATGTCACTCATCTTTTGTTGCTCCACCCCACTTCTCAGCTGCTGGGCAGAACTTACACTGTGCCCCTCAAATCAGGCTGGCATGCATGTCTGTAGCCCCAGGCTCTGAAAAGTTGCAGCTACAGATTAGGATTCAGATAGTGTTATCATATGATGCCACCTCCTCCCAAGTGCAGAGGCTGTTAGGTCTCCATGGTGTTGGCCAGGGTCTTTTGCTGGCATTTAGTTTATTCCACTGCTCTATGTACAGTTAGTACACAAAGGCAAGGATACAAGAGAGTTTACATTCCTCGCTCCATGCATAATACTGTCAGTCCTCTCCTGTGCACTATCTTCATGACAGTGCATGCACTTTGTGATGGCAGTTGTGATCTGCATGTTTATGTTTATCTGGGCAAGGCTACAAAGGTAGTGTCTGAACTGTTGCATGGCATCAACCAGAGCCAGCAGCTTCCTTTGTTTTACACAGTAATTTTGCTCTGGTATGTTTATTTATTTTTCCTACCTCCTGTGGTTGCCACCATGACAGCACAGCTCCAATGCCACTTGTATCTGCATCCAGTTTGAAAAGAGATTTGGGTCAGGCAACATCATTATGGGGACATGGCACAGGGCAGCTTTCAGCTGCTGAAAAATCTTGTGTTTTAAGCACCCCATTTGAACATTGTTATTCTTTAGGAGCTAGTGAATTAGGGCTACCACGCTGGAAAAGTGCCAGACAAACCTATTGTAATACAAGGCCAAGTCCAAGAATTCCTCTAAGTTCATTGGAGGAGGGAATGGGGAACTCAGTTCATTGCTATTTTGTCCTCTTCACTGTAGATAACTCACCCAATAACCTGGTGCCTCAAGAATTTGACTTTAGGATGCAAATAATGGCATTAATCTAGGTATAGGTTTCAGTTTTCTGCCTTCAGTTTTCCCAGTACCTCCTGTTGAATCTCCATCCATCCATCCATCCATCCTCTTCCGCTTATCCGAGGTCGGGTCGCGGGGGCAGCAGCTTGAGCAGAGATGCCCAGACTTCCCTCTCCCCGGCCACTTCTTCTAGCTCTTCCGGGAGAATCCCAAGGCGTTCCCAGGCCAGCCGGGAGACATAGTCCCTCCAGCGTGTCCTGGGTCTTCCCCGGGGCCTCCTCCCGGTTGGACGTGCCCGGAACACCTCACCAGGGAGGCGTCCAGGAGGCATCCTGATCAGATGCCCGAGCCACCTCATCTGACTCCTCTCGATGCGGAGGAGCAGCGGCTCTACTCTGAGCCCCTCCCGGATGACTGAGCTTCTCACCCTATCTTTAAGGGAGAGCCCAGACACCCTGCGGAGGAAACTCATTTCAGCCGCTTGTATTCACAATCTCGTTCTTTCGTAGGCCTGGCTCCAGAGGGGGGCCTCGGTGACCCGTGTCCGGGCGAGGGAAAACGCTGTCCAAATTTTTTATTCGTCATAGGAGGTCTATTGAACCGCACTTTGTCTCATCCCTCACCTAGGACCAGTTTGCCTTGGGTGGCCCTACCAGGGGCATAAAGCCCCGGACAACAGAGCTCCTAGGATCATTGGGACACGCATACCCCTCCACCACGGTAAGGTGTCGGTTCGAGGAGGGGTCCTGTTGAATCTGATTTCTAATAAACTAATGATAACTATTAATGGCTGAAGCGCATAGAATATACTGTAAGGAAAAATTTGTAGAGGATTTCCTTTCCAGAACCAAATAAGCAGTGGCATTTTCAAGGTCATCTTCTTCTTTCTGTTGACTTTCTGGTGTAAATGCACGCAGACAAAACAAAAAAAGTTTGTGGATTCCCCAACCCACATATTACGGGAATACAGAGTAGTCACAAGAGAGTGTGTCCAAAATGGGACTGAAAGAAAAGGGTAGAGATTGGCTTTTATAGGTAGGGGAAGGGAAGAGGCGCGTACAAAAGGTAGTAGCAGCGGAAGTAAAGTCAATAGGAGGCCGTGGTCTGGAGAGGAATGAGGAAGTTGGTTAGGGCTTAACTTGTCTTGCCTTCTGGTGATCTGTAGAGGAAGGAGAAGAGGCGTTAGTACACAGCGTCAACCCCTGACTTACCATTCTATGCCCAGTTAAGCCCATTGAGTGCCATGTGTGTGACACTGGGTTGTGAATATTCATAAACCTGGAAATCAGGTAGTGCCTTATCACCTTTTGCATTTTTGTACTGTCATCATTTTAATATGTGGCCTTGTCACCTTCCATACAATAAAACTGATATTTTTTAAAAAAACATTGTTGAATAGATATGAGAATCCTACTTTAGGAAGGATATTCATTTGAACCATATTAACTCTGCCCACTTGAGATATCTGAAGAGCAGCCCATCTTTTTAACATTTTGTTTAATTCCTACTGCCAATATTTTATGTACAAAAGTCTCATTTAAATATATCATTCTTGCATTTCCTTGTAAACATAGCTTCAAAATCAAAAACTTTTCTGAGAAACTCAGCAGAAAGTGGTCTAATATGGTATGGCAAGCTAGTGAGTGACCTGGTAAAAGCACATTTTACCCAAATTAATTTTAAACCAAATGATGTTGTAGTATTCATCAAGTAAGTTTAATACATTACAATAATAAATATGGCTTAATAATAAACAGAACTATGTTGTTCACATAAATGAATATTTTTATTCCAATTCTATAATTTCTGTTATTTTTAAGTTTGGGTGGAGACAAATTGGCAGTACTTCAACAGAATTTAGGAACAGCACTCGGGGTAGTGAACAGCCATGTTTAGTTCCTTGTTCTAGGATGAAGTTTACAGTGTATTGCTTTTCTGGCTTCTGCGCTTGAGAAAAGTATAGTGACCCTGAAGTGCAATGCGGAAAAGACATATGAAATTGTGCACAAAAAAAGCAGTAAACTCGAAAGCAAATTGGAAACACAAAAACAAACCAGAAAATGCAAGAACAAATAAAAAAAATGCAAAAACTAATTGAATACACAAAAAGTAATCAGAAAAATGTTTCCAATTGTTTCGTGTTTTCTGGTTTATTTTAGCATATTCAGTTTGGTTTTGCGTTTTATGATTTGTTTTTGTTCTAAGTTGTTTTTGTATTTGCAATTTTTTTATGTTTTCTGATTTGTTTTTGTGTTTCCAATGTGTTTTTTCATTTTCTAAATTTGTTTTTGAGTATTCAGTTTGTTTTTGTGTTTTCTGAGCATGTGTACCCTAATTATGATTCAGCCATATGTATATAGCTTTAAGACTACAACAGTATGCAGGAAGTGAAGACCGCAAAATGTAACATCTCTTTAAATACTAAACATTTTGTAAGATGATGTGACAGCATATTTAGCTCCATGAGTGAGGGGTTGAACTGAAAGAGAGCTCTTGTCAGGGTGAATAAGAAAGCAGGCAAATAAGCAGGACAGCAATAAAAGAGTTATTTAGGAAAAATATGTATTACTTTGGGATCGTTTGCAGCATGGTGCAACCCTAGTTCATTTACATGTGATTTTATAATCATTCAAACCTCACACACTCCCTCGAAGTATCAGGCCAAAAGAAAGTCAAAGCTAAGTGCCAGATTTTTGAAATATTATTTTCAAATAAAAGTAGCAATAGCAGCAATAAAATTCAGTGTCACAAGATCTGGTTATACAGTGGCATGGTAGCTCCATGGATATTGCGACTCTTTTCTGGATATGGCTTTTTTTGTCCACGGATGTGCCCAATACTACTGGAATAGGCTCTGGCTTGGAGGTCATTAGGCTGTTTGAAAATGTAAGAATCTGTGAGTAACTGCCTCATATTAAATCTTTCATTTTATTTAAATTATAGATAGGTAGTGAAACAACTACATGATGTGTATAGCATAAGCAAACCATTTCTCTTTGAACAGAGTACGCAGTGGTGCTGCTTAATAGTTTATCTTGAAGGTGGTGTCTTGTGCTAATAGTGCTGGAGAATCGATGGTTCTTACCCTATTAAAGTACAAAGCAGGCAGAGATTTTTTTCAAAACATTTTACACTTACAAGCAGAATATTACAACAACCTGTTAACAATAGCAATCACACTAAAGACACGGCTTAAAATGTGTACCAAGTAAAGTGGATGAGCAATAAAACACTAATCAATTTTAGAACCGTTTTATAAAAAAGGGTGTAGCCCAAGATAAAGTACTTTTTCACTTTAAGTACATATTAGCAAAACGGTTCTAACACCATTTCAGCATTTGTCCCAGGAGGCTATCTTTACACAACCAAAAACAAAGAATTGATCAAAGTATTTGACCGATTACTTGTTGTCACTGACTCTATAAATACAATCAACAATAGGTTATTTGAGAATTATTCTACCAAATATGCCATATACTGTACACAATATACTTCACAGCTTCTTTCCACACTCAGTTGACTTATCTTGCAGTTTTCAGACAGTCACCCTGAAATGTAATATATGAGAAAATGAGTGTCCCTAAGGTTGTCAAGCTTGACTGCACCATGAAAAGTTTTCCAATATTGTCCCAACAGAAAAAATATTGCACATCTGAGAGAGATTTTCTGTTAAAAAGACAGTACACTAAGCCCTGCAAAAAACTGGGCTTTGTAGTAACCTGCTTTAGTTTTTATTCCGAATTTATGGACAGTATAATTGATATTAACCTAAAGCATTGAGGTAGCACAGAATATTTTTGCACTAGGATCAAAAAGGTTAGAAAGAAATATATTTTATCAGTCACCTTAAAATGTTTGCAAGATGTAATTTCTATCTTAGCATAGCTGCAATTATAAATGATTTTTTTTTTTTGGTAAGACTGGTTTCAGATCACTTCATACAAATACACGTTTTGGATTAATTGGTAGCTCTAGTTTGAATGGGTATGTGGCTATATTTTAACTATTGCATAGTGTCTTCTCTATATGCTACAACTGCCTGGCAAGTAGGATCAGAAGAAAATTTGATCAAATACAAAACAATTTTGAACTGAATAGCTGAAAACTAACAAAACAAATAAGAAACAACTACAGAAATATACTGGCATATAGCAAAATCAAAACACAAACTCTGCATATCATTATTTATTTCTATAAAATTACTGTATGCGCTATTGTTTTGTTGCTATTACATCCACTACTTTGCTACAAAGTAATCTAACATGTGGAGATACAGGAAAGTATTTATTTCAGGTAGTCATGTATGTATTTATATACTCTGAAGGGGTGTGTAACTGGCAGGAGGTTACTGGTTTGAAACAAGGCAGGGCGAGGGGCTGCATAAAACCTCCACAGACATAAAAACACACAGTGGAAAAGAGAAAGAAAGACCATGTACACCAATATAGGAACAGAGAGACTGCTAGGAGGCGGAAGAATTTACAGGCATGCTAAAAGCAGAGAGGAGGCTTTTATGCCGGCAAAAGAGAGAGCGTTATCCTGGAATAAAATGTGCAATATTATAAGGAGACTATAGAGACGACGTCCAAGTTGATACAAGTGTTTCTATAGCTAGAAAGATAAAGGCCATAGAATGCTGCAATAATGTGACAAGACCTGTTAAATACTTAGTAAACTGGGGTCATTCCACCCATTTCTGGTTGACGTGAGGAGCAGTCTTCCATCCAGCTGTTATGGGGCAACACAAAACCCCTAAAATAGAGGTGCACTGCATGGTTAAAGGAAATGGGAGATATGGCAAGTTTCTATAAGAAGCCCAGCCCTACTGGGTTGTCCTTGTAGTAAAGCAAGTGACATCCCTAACCTAGCAAGTGTTATGAACACTAGGCAAGGTGGGATGTTCAAAGTTGTTATTTTGAAGCCAAAAATTATGAAAGAGAAATAAAGATGTCAAAAGGGGCTGGGAAATACATAATCATTTAATAGGCTGGTGTCAGGAACCATTAAAAAAAAAAATAGTCCAAAGCATTACACGAAAATTAGACTCATTAAAACAAACAGCAGACGCTCAAAATACCTTGTTAACACACAACAGTTGCTAATATTCTTTGTTGTTCATTGTTGTTGTTTTTTTTTATTTAACCAAAGCTCTGATAACACAAGTTTTATGTATATTTTCCTTTTTCCTGTTGTTTTTGTTGTTTATTAGTTATTTTTCATATTTTGTTTAATAGTTATTTTTCATTTTATGTTATTTCTATTAACATTTTTTGTACTTTTGTACTGTTTATTCAAGTTTGAAGTTTTGAATATAATACTTTCCTTGAGTTTTATGGGTCAAACCCCAGGGGTATCCTGTCATCACCACTAAGGGACAGACCATCACCTTTAGATTTCTGACTAAGGAGCATGTCCTTCAGTGGTTCATTGAAGGGTACATATTTTTGCTAGTATTGATTTTTGAGTGTCTTGAATATTTTTGACTTCTGTCTTTGATTTTTGTTTCTTCGAATTAGGTTGCCGTTTTAGGAAAACCCTCTTGCCTCATTTTTGCCTTTTCTGCATTTTTGTGGACCTTTTTGTTATTTGATTAAATTCCTGCATTAATAAAGATTCTATGTTTGAATTTGTCTCTCAAGCCAGAGGTTTGACAGTTTGCTTTCCCTAGAGAGGCACTTTACGACATCTTAATATTTAAAGCAGAGTTGGTGTATGTATGTGTGTATGTATATGTTTGTTTGTCTGCCATACAAATCTGCACTGGGCGTTCGATCGCCACCAAACTGGGGATGGAGCTCCTTTGTGACCAGGAGGAGGTCATGGGGTATGTTTGGTTGGGAAAAATGTTTGTGGTGACACGCAGGGCACCTTTTCACCAACACAACGTTCGGCACACGTCCCTGTACTTATCATCGACAAAATGGCCGCACGTTGCAACAGACGTTAACGGCGGTGCCATCTAGCGGCACGTTTGGTCCTTGTGCATCACTCTTTACCAATATTTCTTTAAATTGCCAACAGATGGCGGAAGTGTCCAAGTATGAGAAGGCCGACTGCTTTCATTAGGTGAAGGGGAACTGCCGTATGGATGTAAAACGTGAACGACCCAGTGCGCGTGACTGGCTTTCCGCATTTGTGGTGCTATTTGCTCGCTTTCCGACTCACAGTACGATTTCAGTCATGGTCTTTCTGACTGATTGGTGCTATTTGTTCGCTTTCCAACATATTGTAAATAACGTACATTCACCTCACTGTGGTGCTTATTCCGTACGTAATACCATGTAACACGTTATAATTGTCCTGCTTTTCGCTAATATATCCATTCCTCCGAAAAAAAGACATAAAATTATAAAGTCCACTTCCGATGCCAGAAAAAAGTCTATTTCAAGGGCGTCAGAAACATTGTGCAAGACGTGAAGATGTTTTCATAACAAGAATTCCGCTGATTCCGAATGATTTACCCTTTGATTTCAAACGGCTACAATTTCATGTTCGTTGGGCTTTTGCTATGTCAATTAATAAGGCTCAAGGGCAATCACTGCAAGTTAAACACATCAATTTGGAAAACCCATGCTGTTCACACGGACAACAATACGTAGCATGTTCTAGAGTGGGCAATCCTCAGAATTTGTTCATTTTCACACCACAAGGCAAAACAAAAAATATAGTGTATCCAAAGGCTCTGGAATGACCACTTATATTACCTATAACAATAAAATTTCAATCAGAAAACTGTTTTTTCTATGTCTATGTTCTGTTTCTTTCATTTAGGAAATTCACCAGTTATAGATTCCCAGGCAACGCCGGGTACTCCTGCTAGTTTAAGATAATTTTAAAAGCCAATTCCTCAATTTGGGTCTGTACAGGCCATAGCCTGTCTGTAGAGTTTGGGATCAGGCTTCTGTTTAGAGAATGGCTATTTTTAGCCAGGACGATAAAGGTCCTAGTTCAGGTTTTGGGGTTTTTGAAGTCTTTTCACCCATTTTGCTATTTGATGTGCACTTAATTCATAAAATATGTGATGATGTCACACGCCACAATGTTAATTCATCACTTGGCTAGCAACAGACACCATTGCTATAAACAACGTGGCCTCAAATTTTAGAAACTTTATTCTTTAAACTTTCCTTAGTACTCCATTCCTTTTGTTTTCTTTTATTTTTATCTAATTTTTCTGCTGCAAAATAAATTTTATTTTAGCTATAATGTGTTTTGATTTATGCCAGACAATATGCCACTATGAAAAATCTTTTGAGAGGAATAGTAGTGATCTTCTAAATAATATGTTGAATAACGTCTAAAATACATGAAAATATTGTGTTTATGCTATATCATTTTTATTATTAAATACTGTTGTTGATATAGAGTAAGTAATTGTGCTACCATAATATATACCATGGATATTTAAATGTATCCACTTTTTTTCATTAGCACTCCCTGCAGGCTAACCTCTGAATCCTGATCATCATTAAAACGCATATATTTTGCCTTCTTCCTATTTATCTTCAACCCACTATCTTCTAACACCCTTCTCCATTTCTCAAACCTCCACTCCACTTTCTCTTTTCTGGTGCTACACAACATACTATCATCAGCAATTAGCCTGCACCCTGGGTATTGGTCTTTTATCCAATGACTCAACACATCCATAACCAGATCAAAGAGACTCCACTCACTCCATCATATACAGTATATCCTGGACAATCCTTACATATTACTCTGGTACCCCCTTCTCTCTCGTTCACCTCTGGACCTATCATAAGCCTTCTCCAAATGAATAAACAACATTTGCAGTCCATTCTGTATTTGGTCTTTGCATCTATATGAGCTGTCTCAATGCAAAGACTCCCATCAGTTGTTCCTTACTCTGGCATAAAACCAAACTGCTCCTCCCGTATGATGGTTTCTTCCCTAAGCCTTCTCTCAATAACCTTTTCTCAAATCCTCCACCTACCAAATATTGCTCACATTCACAGGGGCCAGAGCTCCCAGTTTAAATATTATGCTAAATGATTACAACAAAAAAGGGATATAAGACTTGGCACATTGCTGTCTCCTCACTACGGTGTTTGGATGCCAGTTTTGCTGGAGTCATAGCCTATGTGAAGTTTTTATATTTCTTACATCTATTTAGGCTTTCTCAGTTTACTTCAAGGTGTATGTTATGTTACATTGTGGGTTGAAATTGGCCCTGTAGGATGGAGTGGGCATGAGTACACACATGCTGAATTATTGACTGGTGTCCTTTTCAGGATTGATTCTAGTGTCGTGTGCAAAGCTACTAGGATGTGTCCCATTATGATTTCTTAAAAGGGTAATGAGTTCAGAGGGTGGAGACATATTTTGTTAGACATAAAGTTGAGGCCAGTTATTGCCAATATTTGGGCTTATTAGTAAATCCTTAATTCACTGGAATTACAATTTAATTTTTTTTCTAGTTTGAATTTGAAGGGGAGGCTCTCATTGTTGTCTTGTCCTAATTGTCTGAAAAGAAAATATGCAGTGTTAATATGTAACAGTTGTTTAACTGTGAAGCAAGGTATCTCTCTAATGTAATACAATATTGGCATCCAGATGGTTATGACCAGCCCTTGTATGTGCTAACATTCTGTTATCTTTTAAGATTTAAATCAAGATCACAATGGCCTATTTAATCTGTTTAGGTGCTAGTGCTATATAGTATTTTAATGATCAGTGCATTACCCACACACGTTCACCTTGGCTTTTTCTTTAAGACATCTTTAAATACAGCACTAAAGATTTTCCATAAATTTGATTCAATTTAATCATACTGTATGCCAAAGTGGACCTCAGTATCTTCAGTAGCATTTGTGTACTCCTTTCAGCACATTAATAACTTTGACATAATTTGTTAAATGAAAGGCAAATTTTCTACTTCACTTTGTTTCTCCACAGGTCAAGTTTGTCCAGCTTAGAAACAAAGCACCTGCAGACTTAATAAATACACTCTGTGTGATAGGAATTCACACAAAATAATAATCCATTTATCTCTGAGGATTAAATACATAAACTGTTAAATAATAGTCACCAGGATTGAGATGTTATGATTAAATGCAAACTTTCAAAAACTCTAGTCTCTTTAAAACAAATTTTCAATTAAAATTAGGAATGCATTCATTCATTTATCTACCTTTTGATGATGCATGAACAGAAAAAAAAATAAAAGCTGCACACTGCTTGATGAGAAATGGAGAAGCACGACACAGCTAAGAGAAAACAAATGTCAGTGGCTTAATTAACTTTTTCTGTAATGTTGGATTTGTTTCAAGGACTCCATTTAAAGGACATTGGACTTTTAAATTCCAACTGGGCTGGCAAGTCTATTGTATCCTTAATCACCTGTTCCCTGGCCAATTCATGCTAAAGCCAAGGCCATTGGTCTGCATGGTAAAGCCAAGGCCATTGGTCTGCATGGCAATCTTATATTCTTTTGGTTACTAGTGCTGCTGTTCAGTATTTTACACCAATCTGGCTGAAACTCTACACATGCAACAGAATATTAGGCAATTAAAATTCAGTAAACATACTCTTAAAACTCATCATCCTGATTTTTTTTTTGTTTCATTATTGTTGTGACTTTGTAACACATTGTTTTAAATTACTAGAGCTCACCATATAGCTCATACTGTGTAGTATGTCTTTTAAAAACATTGCGACCAATTCTCATGAAAGAATCAATTAATCACTAACTATAACTTTATACAACTTGTAGGGCCCTGCGAGGGAAGAAAACACACCACACAACCTTTTCTCGATGCAGGCAAAAGACTACTGAACACTATTGAACATTACTAAACTATATACATAACTGTTTCTCCACTCATCACTGTGCCTCTTCCCACACTGCAATGCATGTGAATTATGTCCTTACAGTGGCGCAGCACTTACAGCCGCTACACAGGCCCCCACAGAATTCACAATCCCAGGCATTGCAAATTTGGTTGGGGCATGTACTATGCGCCCAGTCCAAGTCGAGGTAGGCACAGAAAACTAACATCCACATGCTCGGTAGGCACAGGTGAGTCAGTGGAAACAGGAGTCAGGTCACCAACAGATTGCAATTTCCCTTGAAGTCTATGACAGGAACTCCAAACAGGCACTTAGTAAGATTGATAATCAGCCCATGCAGGCTAAGGCATTTGAACAAGGTTCAGAGATGGACAAGTTGTTCAACCGTTAAGAAGCCAGCAATCAAGATGTCATCTAGGTAGACAAAAAGGAATTCAAAATCACTGAGGACAGAATCCATCAATCTCTGGAATGTTTGTGCAGCATTTTTAAAGCAGAATGGTGAACACAGGAATTCAAACAATCCAAAAGAGGTAATGACTGTCGTTTTGGGGATGTCTGCCAGGTTCACAGGTACTTGGTGGTAGCTGCAGAAGTCCACCTTTGAAAAAAATATTTTTCCTATGATTAGTGCTGAGAAATCCTGTATGTGTGGAATCAGGTAGCAGTGTGGGACTGTGTGATCATTCCAGTGACGGTAATCTCTACATGGTGGGAAACCACCACCTGCTTTGGGCAACATATGAAGGGGTGCCCCCACTGGCTTTTTGATCAGTGCACAATTCCCAGCCATTCCATGTTTGCGAATTCCGCCTTCGCAATGGACAGTTTCTGAGGGGCCACCTGACGAATATGGGCATGGACCAGTGGACCAATAGTAGAAATGTAGTTTTCCATGCTATGCTTGGCTTTCTTTGCATCCAGTAGGTGACAGTTCTTAACATCAACCAGCAACTCTTTTGCATACAGGAAGGCAACCCTCAGCAGCAGCCTGGCCACCTTGGCCAAAACAAATCTCCAACTGAAATGTTTTCTGCTGAACAATAAGGTGGCATGCTGTGTTCCACAGGTAGGTATTATAGTGCCATTAGCAGCCTCCAAAATGGGCCCTTCTCTCCCTGAAGCCACATCAATGGGCAATGCAAGTAGCATGCTCACTTGTGTAACAGTACAACACAGAAAACAGCAGATGGACTGGGCATCTGTTATGTAGAGCAGGTGGCCTGCAGGGTCCAATGTGTTTACCTGACCTGGATGGACTAAACTTATGAGGTGGATGGCATTTCTTCACATTCTCATCAAATCGAGCATGGTAAAAACACAGGACAGGTGTTGGGATTAGGGCAGGAGGAGGAAGACCAGTGGCAGGCTTGCTAACAGGACTAATGAGGGTTGCAGGAGATGGATAGCTCTGTGAAGAAGACTGCAGGCTGTCACCATTTTGGCTAATTTTCAGTAATGTACAACAGACACATTGGGTAGGGCAGTGCACACTTATGCCAGCATCTGTTGCAGAAACTGTTCTTCATTTCAGTGTTTAGTGTGCATGTGTGTGCTAGTATTACTATTTGTTTTACCTGCATCTTGTCGAGCCAACAACATCTACAGACGACAGGAACATCTCAAGATCGGAGTGTGCAGTGAGGGGAGTGTTTCACCAGAGTTTCCCAGCTCCCACGACATTCTGGCAGACATAGCAAGGAGTCCCGGCTCTCCGTGGATTATCATCCCCGCGGGCAGGCGACAGAGGCGGCGCAGAAAGAGAAAACAAAAGCGAGGCTGCAGGGCTGGCATGTTAGCGAGGTTATGTAGGCAGCCTGTTAAACCACCGCTCCCCAGTGTTTTCCTCACCAATGCCAGATCTCTCATCAACAAAATCAATGAACTGAGGCTACAGGTGGCAACAAATAACATCGTAAAGAACAGTTGCATTCTGTTGATCATGGAATCCTGGCTTCACTCATTGATCCCAGAGTCTGCTATCCAGCTAACAGGCTACACTGCACAGCACCATGACAGGATGAGTGATTCCAGTAAGAGCAGAAGAGGGGGGCTGTGTGTGTACCTAAATAACAACTGGTGTACAAATACAGTGACTCCCCAAACCTGGAGTATGTGACTGTTAGATGCAGAACTCTCCCTGGAGAGTTTACTGTGGTCATGATTACCACTGTTTACATTACCGGATGCTAATACAAACTTGGCTATCGAACTTTTACACCGCAGTATTAGCGGTCAGCTGACCAAGCACCCTCATGCTGTGTATATCATTTCTGGGGACTTTAACCATGCGGATTTAAAACATTTGCTCCCTAAATTCCATCAGCATGTCAAGTATGCCACCAGAGGAGCTAACATTTTGGGTAAAATCTACACAAACATTAAACAGGGCTACAGGGCTACACCGCTACCACACCTGGGCCACTCTGACCACACGTCACTGTTTTTAATTCCCACTCAGGAAAACTGCCCCTAACAGCACAAGGACAGTTAAAACTTGGCTAGATGGAGCCTCTCAGCAGCTGCAGGACTGTTTCAGTAGGACCAACTGGGACATCTTTGAACACCCAGACCTTGAAGTGTTTAGTGACAGCATACTGTGTTATATTAAGAACTGCACAGACATTGTCACTGTGGATAAACGTATCCAGGTCTACCCCAATCAGAAGCCCGGGATGACCAGGGAAGTCCGGAGGCTGCTGAAATCGAGGAACACTGCTTTAGGTCTGGTGACCTGGGGCCTCATGTATAAACGGTGCATACGCACAGAAATGTTGCGTACAAACGTTTCCACGCTCAAATCGCGATGTATAAAACCTAAACTTGTCGTAAAGCCACGCACCTTTCCACGGTACCTCATACCCTGGCGTACGCAATTTCTCCGCTTGGTTTTGCAGACTGGCGGCACCCAGCGTCAAAGCAGTGCTACTGTTCCTGTGTGGTCACCCTTTCTTTCTTAGACCCACATTCCTGACGCGGCTTTATAAATACACTGAAATTAACTGCATATTGTTTATTAGTGTAATGCATCTGACTGTAATTAACATGTAACAATATAATGGTCCAGGAAATAGCCATAGTATTCCAAATACCATATCTGCTTTAGCATTGTTACGCTCACTGCATCTTCTTCTTTCAGCTGCTCCTGTTAAGGGTTGCCACAGCAGATCATCTTTTTCCATAGTACTCTCACTGCACCATTCGGAGTATTTATATTACTGTATCTGAGTGGGGAATCACAGCAGCAGCTGATTGGAAAGAGAATTATCGGTATACAGTTTCAAGCACACACTACCTCAGCCACAACGCGTTAAAGCCTTTCCTGTACGGACCTCGCGTTTCAGAAACGGTTTCATCCCAAGAACTATAAACGCACTCAATTAGTCCATCAAGTGCTCCTTGTAGAACTGTTTGTACTTATAAGTACAATTACCCCACTGTAAACTTGCACTACAGTTATAATATTGCACAACCTGCGCCACTTTATAAAGCGTGTATGATGACGATATAATTTTTAAGATGAAATGCAGCAAAATATGTTGCTTATAGTATACAGATAAAACTTTAACTTCATTTAAATAATCTGTATTGTTAATAATTAAACATGTGAGGACACGGTGCCGCAGCACTAGCTAGTTCACGGATAGCTCCTGCCTTGCGCTGTATTATTGCTGGTGCCGACGCAACACTGGAAGGATAGACAGATAGAATAATTAAACATGTACTATGAAGATATTTCAATGTTCCTTAAAAGTTTTGAAGAATCGGCGTTCTAAGCTTACAGATGGCTTAACGTCTATTACAGAGCTGATTGTGTGGCGATTGGGTATTTGAAGAAAGAAAAATAAGGACAGGAATTGGAGGTTAGTACGTTTGAAAGAGACAGTGCTTCTGTAATAAATTATTTCATTGAAGGTCGCGCATGGCGCAGCAAGCCTCTTGCGTGAGATATGAACAATCACTACGCCACCGTGTTCCCATGTTTAATAACATGCTTTCATTCCTGTCATCATGAAAAAGATATCACGTATACATCTCAGTATTTTAATTATTCAGAGAGCTGTAATATCACGAATGTAATGGATTCTGTGTCCTGTCGGAGAAAGAGAAAGAACGGAAGCACGTAGTGATTCACACACATAGAGCACATAGAAGATCAAACACAGAAGAAAGCATTTAACGTGCTACTTGAGAAACTAGTAAAATAAACGATTTTAAGATGAAGTTTATGATGTTCTACTTTAATGACAAAATAAACTACGTGATTAAAGTGGAAATTTCGAGATTAAAGTTGACATTTCGTGCTTTTTTCCCCACTGTGTGCCTATTGTTTTTCTCTGTACCCTACTAAGCTTTCATATGACACTCAGACGGTCCGCTGCGAGTCGCCTTTTCACGCCGACTTTGATATGTGACAACTTCTTTTTTATTTCGGGCACTGTGCGACTTGAGCTTTCAAGTTTCTCCGACACTATGTCACTCGATCAACTTTCTTTTGTTGATTATACCACTGTTTAAACCAACAAATAGTACGTTTTTCCTTTGCCTCCACTTGGTATTCGCTGAAATTCTTATACTTTCCCCCGTGCTTTTCCGATTGTCTTTTCACAGAAGGCTATTTATATCGATTTGCATATTCAAAGAGGCATAATTCTGGGAGGAGTTTGGGCGGGACATAAGACGCGTGCACGTGCGTTACTTTTCACGCTGATCGAGATTTATGTAGTGGAAGAATGTGAAAGTTTGCATACGCACAGATTCCTGCATCTGGATTTTTCTGTGCGTACACACATTCCCGCTTTTGTGCTTACGCCATGTTATAGTGTAAGTTCCACGCACGGCGTTATACATGAGGCCCATGGTCCTCTACAGCACAGCCCATGCCAGCCTAAAGAAGGGCATCCAAGAAACCAAGTTAGATTATAAAAAGAAGATCGAGGAACACCTGGGGCCTCATGTATAACGCCGGAGCTGTGGGAGGTGATTTATCGCTGGCTGAGGAACTGAACTACTACTTTGCCTGGTTTGAAGTGGATCCACCAGAGACAGCCAGACCCCATCCAGAAACCAACAACAGCCCCATCTTCACAGTGGGGGAGCACAAGGTGAGACACACGCTGCGGGCTGTCAACCCATGGAAGGCAGCTGGACCTGACGGCATCTCAGGACAAGTGGTGAAAGACTGTGCAGACCAACTGGCTGGGGTCTTCACCAGGATATTCAACCAGTCTCTGCCTCAGTCCACTGTGCCATCCTGCCTGAAATCCTCTGGCATAGTGCCTCTGGCCAAGAAACAGACCATCACCAGTCTTAATGACTACAAGCCAGTTACACTGAACCCTGTGGTTGTGAAGTGCTTCGAGAAGCTCATCAGGAACCACATCATGTCATTCATTCCTCCCTTGCTTGATCCGCACCAGTTTGCCTACAGAGCAAACAGGTCTACGGAGGACGCTGTGGCCACTGTTCTCCATGCTGTTCTGTCCCATCTGGAGCAGCAGGGGAGCTACGTACGGATGCTCTTCATAGACTTCAGCTCTGCCTTTAATACCATCTTACCCCACAGACTGGTGACCAAACTGTTAGACATAGGACTTCCACACTCCACCTGCCTTTGGATCAAGGACTTCCTGAGTGATCTCACTCAGAGGGTTAGAGTGGGCCCCTACTTCTCCACACCCATCAGCCTCAGCCCTGGCTCACCACAGGGCGGTGTGCTAAGCCCCCTGCTCTATACCCTCTACACTCACGATTGCATTCCTGCCCACCACAGTAACACCATTGTTAAGTTCGCTGGCGATACCACGGTAGTAGGGCTCATCTCTGGGGGGGATGAGTCCGCCTACAGGGATGAGGTGGAGCGGCTGGAAACATGGTGTAGGAATAACAACTTGCTCACTCTTGTTATCCTTCTGCTGTGAAACATTCTGACCTGTCATTGTTTACACATGTCTTAAACAACTATTATCATACACTGATAATTTCTGTATTATCTATATCTATTATTTATTATTTATTTATTATATTACATATCTTACACATCGATATTGCTGCTACTTCTTTGTCTTGTTTTTGCACAATGTCTTGTCTTGTTTGTGTTTCAATTTTAATTTAAATTTAAATTTAAATTTTTTAAATTATTATTTGCACGTCATGTTGTTACACTGTGGACCCTGAGCTTCGCAATTTCGTCTATCTGTATACTTGTATATGGTTGAGATGACAATAAAGTTCACTTTGACTTTGACATGACTTTGACTAAATATAGCCAAGACCAAGGAGCTCATTGTGGACTTCAGGAAGAAGGCAGGCAACATCCAGCCACTCATCATCAATGGGGATTGTGTGGAGAGGGTCTCAGACTTCCACTTCTTTGGAATTACCATTAGGGAGGAATTGACCTGGGGAACACACACTGCTGAGGTAGTGAAGAAGACCCAAAAGAGACTCTACGTCCTGAGGATTCTCAAGAAGAACAACATCCCTGAGAAACTGCTGGTGTCCTTTTACCGCTGCACAGTAGAGAGCATCCTGGCCTACTGTCTCTGTGCGTGGTTCTCCAGCTGCACAGTAGCACAGAGGAAAGAGCTCCACAGGGTCATTAAGGTCACCCAGCAGATAGTCGGCTGTCCTCTCCCCTCACTAGAAGAACTACATAGTTCCTGTTGTCTCAGGAACGTCAAGAAAATTCTTCAGGACCCATCACACCCAGGACATGCATTGTTTGAACGCCTGCCTTCAGGCAGACATTTCAGATCCATAAAGACTCAGACAAATAGACTGAGAAACAGTTTCTATCCTTCAGCCATCACCATGCTGAATGCTGCTAAGTGGTCAATTTGACCTAGTGCACCTTCATGTTTACAATACAATACACTCTCATGTTTACACTATAGCTCTAAGTCAACATTGGCTATGGGACAAGTGTAATATGTCGTATCATGAATGGAAAATTTTAGTTTTAACTTGAGTAATTGTGTTTTGTTTTTATTTTATTTTTGTATTGGAAAATTGCACCTGAATTTCATTGTACAATGTCTCATTGCTACAATGACAATAAAGATTTTGATTTTGATAGATTTGATTTTGAAATATGAAACAGAGCTTATGGCTGCCTAGCAAAGCTAACATGTGGTCCATTCAAGGCCTGACAATGATGGCAGTCTCCATGCCCACTATAACTGTGTGAGCTTTTATGTATCCAAAAGACATGCCATTAAAGTTACATACTTTTTCGTGTACTGTTGATTTTCACGTAGACTCACCACCCTGGATTCTGTGGAGCTGCTGAGAGCTGCAATGATGTAGTAGTATCTCATGTCTTCTGCTGTAATGTCCCACAACGCGAACTGTGCTTCCACTTGGGCAAACCATGCTGTGGTTTGTTGTTCCCAAAACTCTTGTAACTTTAACATCACCGTGTTGACAAACATGTCTAGCATAACTTCAGAATCATCCAAGAGTGTCAGGATCAAAACTGTAGCACCCTGTGAAGGAAGAAAACACACCAGACAATGTTTTCTGGATGCAGGCAAAAGACAACCGAACTTCATTAACTTTACTAAATTATATATATAAACCTGTGCCTTTCCAGTCATCACTCCACCTTCTCCCACACTGCAGAGCTTGCGAATTATGTCCTTACAGTGGCACAGCGCTTCCAACCGCTACAGATTCCACCGAGCAAACCATCAGAAAGTGTCTCATAATACAAACAATTATACAGTAAACAAAATGTCTAAATCATATTATGATTTGGCATTACCATGGAATTGGCACTAGTACAGTATACTGAGAAAGCGAGATAAGAGAAAAAAATGTCCTAGTCTACCAGTTAATTTGTTCGTTAGTGTTTGTTTGATCAAGTGCATTCTGGCATACTGTTTGATGTGTCAAGGGAGCCTGCACACTTTTGCCAAATACAGCGAGCATGTTCTGTTTTAGAGTTCAAGAACTGCTACCATCTCAAAATTGCATAAATGTAAATCCAAGAACATCTAGAGTGTCTTCACAGATGCCTTTGTAATTTCTCCTGCTCTCTTGTTTTTCTACAGTCTTATGGAGTAAAAGGATAGATGAAAGTGACCCGACTATAATCAAAACTACTTGTGTCTCATTTTGCTGAGATAATTCAATTTTCTACAGTAGGAAAAATAATAGACACATTCTTTGTTGGTGTACGGTATATTGCATAATTTTATTCTTTTAGATTTAACAATGGTAATCAGACAATAAGAAATCTTGAATATGTAAAAAGTGGAATTTTTATGTATCTGTTGTCCATCTTAAAACATAAAAGAAAAAAAATCAAATAGGAATAAAAATAAATTGACAAAAAACAAATATATACTGTAAATAAATAAATACTTAGAAATAAATATTTATATAACTGTATGTATATATATACAGTATATAAAACAGTAAAAACATATATATATATATATATATATACAGTATATATATTAAGTTCCATAAATTCTGTATGCTGACAGGACAGGAAAATGATTTCTTACCTAGCCAGAGGTATATACACACACATATATATATTTACGTGACATAAAAACGTTACATAAAATTTTGCACAAAATCTTTGCACTTTTAGGCTTAGGATTTTATATATAGAGAGTAGATATACACACACACACCCACACACACACACACCCACACACACACACACACATATACAGCATACACACACACACACATATATATATATTGGCTCCAGCAGACCCCCGTGATCCTGTAGTTAGGATATAGCGGGTTGGCTAATGGATGGATGGATAAACCTTTCAGCTTTATTAACATATTAAACCTGATCCTTGTTAAATTAATTTGCAGTTAACTCTTAACCCCAATAATTTAAACATGTATTACTTTAGTATTTCTTTCTTTAAAATCTTCTATTTTATTTTAAATGTAAATGAAGTTATTATAATATTTTGGATCATAACCAAACTTACCAACTGCAGTCTACCTAAGATAGTGTTGTGTCTGCATAATAAAGATGGCCATTTCTCAGGTGGCTGTTTTGTTTCTACACATTTGTTCATACAGTAAGGTACCCACTATTAAGTGTTCAAACTCAGCATCCGCCAGGAAATTCACTGGCTCTCTTAATAGAAGTAGACAGATCTGGGGAACTTCAGCAACTTCAGAGGCTGCAGCCAACGCTCAGCAAAACACAACCTGTTAAAAGAAGCTTTAGCACAATTTCAGGTGATTTATGTCTTCTTGCATTTATTTTCTGTTCTTTATGTCTGGGCATTTGTGGTGTTTTGCACGTTGATAATGGCATGGGTATCATTATCATAAATCTGTTTGGCATATGCAGCATCAGTGTCTGGTGCATTAAGTTTTATGGGGAGAAGAACATGGTGGTTCTGAAAAAATACATTCAGATTAAAAAAATGACATTTCATTTGCTTGGACATCCAGAGACCTGGGTCTCCATAATCAATAGTAAATTAACAAAACATGTAGCTTATGACTTTTTGTTTTTCTGTTGCCTGGAGTGCTGTGATTGTCGTGTTTAGTGTAGTTTCTGCTAAAAATTGTAACCTTTGTAATTTTGTATAAAATTTATTTTTTCTTAATTGCCTGATTCTTGGTGTTATTTTAAGATGGCAGAAGTCAAGCTCCAATGTGCTGAATAAAAATACTGGTTTACTCTGAATTGTTACAAAACAAAAATTTATCAGAGGAGGAACTAAACTCTGGGATGGGAATGGCAAGACTTAAAAACCTGGAGTACAAAGGGTGGACTTGAGCTGTCTGAAAAAACAGAACAAACATCTTAAATAAAGACATCGAGGCATCAAAACCCAGTTCACCCTTAGCAAAAACAAGAAAGTTACTTCTTGATAAAGTGTCAGTTTGCCTAAACACATAGATTTGCCCTCAGTGGGTCAGCTGGTAAATACAAAAGACACTTAGTTGGTATAAGAAGTGACCGGGCAAGCAGACAACTCTGAGAAGCCAAGACAGGTTGGCACAGGGGTACCACTCTTGTTACCCCATTTAATAATAATTGAAAAGGCAGCTGCAAACTGCTGAAACAAAATGGAATGCAAGGGTTAATTTCAGCAATAAACAGCAGGAGCTCTGTCCTCTGAGTTTGTCAGATTGGCATCTGACATCATCTACTAAAAATGAGACAGCTTTATATTGTGGGAACCAGAAGGGGCGGGTTTCTTGGGTGGTGGGCGGGTAAGTCATTCCTCTTAGGTGTTTTTTCTTGTCTGCAGAGGAAGAAGAAGAAAGTAAGTTTAGCATCAGCACCACCCTGTTGTTCCAGGTCGAAACTGCTTACCTAGTCAGAGCCAGGAAATTGGTTCCCAGACATGCATGTGTGACATTGGAGTAGTCCAGTTGTGTTGACAAACAGAAACAGGGCAGCTATGAGTTTATTGAATTCAAGCAGCATTACAATAACACAGGAACAAGGACCAAAGCCTCCGACATACTGCATGTAACTGATTTGCAGGGCAGACAATACAGTTTCTTGTTTTGGGCAATCAGACAGAAAAAAGCTTCTATGGAATAACAGGATAGAAGGCAAGCTATCATTAACTACAGATTGCTAGCTGTACCTCAACAAAAGCAAAACAAAATTCTATAAAACATTTACTTAGTCCAGGATCTCAGTTCATACATTAGTCAAAAAGATAATTATTCATTCTCTCTTGCTATGCCAAAACAATCATCACTCAATTACCTGCAGGAGTCATTGTTGATATCAACATGCTGATACCATGAAGACCAAATTATAACAAGACCAGGAAGTAAAGAAAAAACATGACTAAAAATGTAAGAAATGGTGCATAAACATGCCATAATTACCAATATTCTAACACTTACTAAATGGCAGACTAACAATAAAATGGCTGTTTTCTTTTCCTTCAGTCTATCAACAAGGCAAAGTCTTTCCTCTTTCATGTTTTGTCCTCCATATGGCTTATACTTAACTAAGAAGAATGCATCCAAAGAAAAAAGTGCAACAAAGTAAAACTGAGAGTTATCTTCAATGAAGCAAGAAGAAAAGAACATCAATATAACTAAATTTCATGAAAACCTACCCAATATGCTTCAAAATTACCAGAAAACAACAGAAGATCTTATATCACCCAGCTATCACCTACTATAGACTTGGCCAATGATAAGAGAGCAGTCATAAAGACATATTGCTGTAGGTTTAAGCCCCAGTATACTGTTTTGGCCTGCTTCTGTTGAATAAAACATTGACTAAAAGTACTTAAAGATACTGTGTCAGAAAGAGGATGAGCTGCTTTGTAAATACAGTCTATCATTTTTGTCTTCTTTTTCTCCTCTGCTACTACATCCAGCAAGTCGATAGTACAGTAAGTGAGCCTGCTTTCTTGATTAGCTTGGTGATTTGGTGGTCCATTTTTGAACTATAGCATACTACAGCACAGAAAATTGCACCTGGCTATCACAGAGTTATGTAAAGTATGTTGTTATTCACATTTAAGGAACAGAGTCTCCTAAGAGATGATTGTACCTTCTGTCTGGATCACATCTGCCTTCTGTTGGGTTATTTAAAGCCACCTCTTTGACACTTACAGGAGCTGGATTATTACTCTTACTTTCAGCGATAAATTAAATACTGGTCAATTTAAATATACAGTAATCATGTTCTCCAACTGGCTGTTCATCTGGGAATAACAACGTCTAGCAATGCCAGAAAAGATATTTTCTTACCTTGGTTAACAACACCCTTATCAGACCCCGCTCTAGGGACTTGTATCTTGGGTCCACATGCTCACTGATGTTTGGAGTTCACCATTAACAGATGTAAAAAAAATCTTTGACTCTGTACAGCAATTCAGAAATCATTTTTATGTTTTTTGGTTCTTTCAGAAATTAACATGAAGGTGAAAACAACAGAGGATGCCCTTTCTGATATTACCTGCATTTGTATTCTGTGCATTTTGTTTTAGCAACAAAATTGTATTTGCCAGTGGGCACATAGGCAAAAGAGCAATACTCATTGTTTTTAAAATTAGGAACCTAATTAAATGTCTGAAAGTCAAGGTATGTAATATTACTAGTTGCTCTGCAGAATATTATTAAAACAGAATGAGATAAGAGAGGTTTGTAGCACTGTACATTTAAAATAAATAATTAGAAGTCCTAGAGCTTACAGGCTCCAGGCAGATGTAGGTGCACGTGAGAAGGTGCATGCGTCACTCCGAGGTTGATTGGGGTGCATTCACATGCAAACATGGCCAGATCGGTCAAGTGCTTCAGTTGATTATAGCACCAGCACTCAGATGCAGTTTAAAATGGAGTCTGCACATCAAAATTAAGGATAGACAAAAGAAGAGAAAAAAGGAAATAGGAGGTTAAAACAAAACCTAAAGGAAAGTGTACGTGTGAAGCCCTTGTGGAAGAATAATTTTAGGGTAACATAGCATTCATCTTAAAGAAATATCGTAAAGGGTTAATAAATATGGTAAACCAAATAAAGGTCAAGTGAACAACAAAATGTACACTGAAATATAAGAATTGGATTAGGAAAAATACTGAGATGGTCAAGTAAATAAAGAATGTACCAGAAGAAAGGTTGATGTAATATACAAAATGTACTGAAGGATGACTAAGAGATGACTAAGAAATCAGCAAATGTCCTATAAACTAGAATAGACAGTTGTTATATACACAGAAATTGCAAGGGTGGTGGCTCATCTCAAAGGGTATAAGAAGGACCAGAATATACAGTAATATAATATACTTTTATTTTATATAAATCATTTGTGTGTAAACCAATGAACCAACCAGAGTAAATGTATGCATTGATTGACACTGTATGTAAATTCAACAGTATATACAATTAACCTGTTTTTTGTTTCTTTGACCATTCTAATCATTCTGATCATGCTGTAACAGACTGCTTTTGAAGAATGCTCCCTCTATGGCGTTTTGCTGAAGAGTAATTTAGAGGTACAATGAACAGCTTTTCCCCTGTCTGATTACTGAATTGTCCTGTTAGAGGAGGTTTCTTTCTTTAATAAGCTGTTACATTTCTACCACACCCTGTGCACTGGCACCACTTCACACACTCGGGTTCTGGGCGCCTGTAATGTAACTGAACGAATCATGGTGTATTTGGAGGCACAGAACCAAAAATACTCAAAAGAAATCAAATCTTTTTTAAAGTGCCAGTCAGAAAACAAAAACACAAAAAAAAATCCAGTGTCATGCACTTTAATTAGATGTCTTCCTCTGCAACGACTAAATACAACAATAAACAAAAATAAGTGAATCAGTATTTACATGGCTCAAAAATAAAGGTGATGAAAAAAAGGTAAAATAACAAAAAGACATTATTAGACAACTGTTCTTCTTCTGCCTTCTCCCAGGACAAAAATCAAGAGGACAGTAAACAGAGTCATCAAATTCAAAAGTGAAAAAAGGCTCAAGCACAAAATATAGAAAAGTCAGTGAAGAAGATCAAATAATGCTCTATATATGGGAATGCTAGATAAGGATTACTCTAAACACTGAGCTTCATTCTCTCTCCTATGTCAGATGGTCAAAAGACAAATCCTACTGGGCATTTCTCTGTTTTATCTGCCAAGCCAAAGTACCTACCCAATCATTAATTCCGGCCCAACAGCAACCTGTTAGAGACGCTGCTTGTGAACCTCCACCCCCTATGGCCTCGATCTAGACAGAAGTCTCCCTATATTTCGGGTGTCTTGTTTGGGCATGTGTGAGTGGCTACCAGCACACACACATTTTCATGTGCATGCACCTCCAGCTTCAGGCAGCTTCCTGAAGTTCGTTTAATTTTTTTTTCTCTTCCTTTGGGACTTACGATTTTACGGATACTCTCCATGCCCAGCTTACGTGCCTCTCTTTTCAGCCAATTACTCTGCCGTGACTCCTGCAAGCAAAACACGGATGTCCTTCCCCAGTATGGCATGAAATAACTCCAGGATGTCGGCATCCTGGTGCTCGTGTATTAACATGAATGACAGGCCTCCTTACGTACGTCAAAACTTCCAACAACATTTCCACCCATGGTGTGCCTCAATATCACACCACAGCTGTTCACACCTGAAGCCTTCTTGCCAGATCTGCAGGTAAGTGCTCTCTTTTTATAGCTAACCTATACAAAGATCAAACAGCTCTAGTTAGTTATTAGTCACCCAAAGTCCTGTGATACAGGCTATCACAGGAAAACAACAGAATCACAGAGGTGCATGTGCTGTAGAAGAGTAGGTAGGCAGTCGAGTAAGTGACCCCCAGAAGAGGAGTTTGTGGCTGGCGCTTGAATTGGGGCAGATGAGTCACATATGCTGAGCACTTCGAGGAGCAGGAACGACCAAGCGCTCAGAGTGAGCGGGAGAAAGGAGAATGGCTTGGCATGGCACCCCACAGACACAGATGGACTTGCTGGTGGTGACCCAGGAAGGATTTGAAGGGTGACTATGCCTATCAGAGGTCTGCACTTGCTACAGGGTCCTATCTTGAGTAAGCAGAGGAGTCGTTAGATTTCAGAAGGAAGTACCATGGTTCAATTAGTTTCAATTAGTTTCTACGTTGGATTTTAACTTTGTTTTAAAGGATTGTTTATTGGATTTTAACCTCTGCACTGATCACCTTGATTTTATGGATTATTTAGTTATTGAAGCACTGCAGTTTGGACACTTTATTGTTTGGTTTTAAAAAAAAGCGCAAAGCACTGGCACCTACCTCTTGATGATTGTGTGTGTGTCCTCATTTGCCTGGCTGATCCTCAGCTTTATTATTGATGGTTCCAGGTTCAAGCTACCAAGGACTGTGAAGCCAACAAAGACTATCACATAGGACCTCTATTAGAAAAGTCTATTTTTTTAAGTCAAGTTCATTGTTATGTGTACAGAATATAGTGGAATTCATCATGTCTACACTCCCCAGTGCCATGATCAGAAACTGTTAATAGTAGTTAAAACACCTGCGCCAAATTGCTGCTTTGCTGTCTTTTTATTACTAAAATTGATTTTCCAGCAATACAAGTTTTTAAAAAGTATCTAAAAATACAAGTCAATGTATTTCCCTTTAATATACAGGTAATAGTACAGTTTGACTAGGTTTAAATTCAAAGTTTTAGCTTCTACTGAAGTTATCATTTTTTAGGGGACTTGAGCCATCATTACACATGTGTATTTCTCAATTCCTTGTTGATTTCCATCCATCCATCCATTTTCCAACCCGCTGAATCCGAACACAGGGTCTGCTGGAGCCAATCCCAGCCAACACAGGGCACAAGGCAGGAAACAATCCCGGGCAGGGTGCCAACCCACCGCAGCCTTGTTGATTTTTTTTGTTGGAACAATCAATACAGCACAAACCTGAGAACTTGCCATTACAAGCGTAAAGTTATTCCTGAGGTACAGAAATGCTAACATGTTGACCATATAAATGAATGTCACTGATTTAAAGAATATAAAGGTAATGTTTATAGTTTAGAAAGGCATGATGACGCTTGAAATTAGTGAATATATTGTGACAGTAAAAAGCAGATTGTCAGTTTACTTCTTGTCAGAAGCAAAGAGACCTGAAGGAAAGAACTCCTTGGACATCATAAAAATGGTAGAGATCTTTATCAGCCAAAAAAGACAAATACAAATGAGCAAAAACACTTGTTATTGACAACATAATTGCTGCTGTGTATTTATTTTAAATTCTTTCTGTCTTCATATGAGATAATGGCTGATTTCTAGACATGTTGCAATTTTCTAGTTTTTATTTACAGCTAACAAGGCTATGTGTGACTTACTTAAAGCAATTGTAAATTCTTTAAAATCTAAATTTCACAGTGACAAAAACACTTTAGAAAGTGTTATAAAACAAGAGGCATAACCTTCCATCCATTCATGTACACTAGTGATGCTATGAGATCAGCAAAACATTTGCAACATAAACAATATTTATGCTGTAATTATGTGTATACTGTATAATGGGGACCAGCAATTTGACACAAGAAGTCAGCACTCATATGCCAGGATTTTGAGATATCTTTATTTTGGGTTAACTTCTGGTCTTGAATTTGTGATATTTAAGCATTACTGTTTGTGACATCACCTGTGCTTGACTTCTATGCAATGAGGTTCAAAAATGTACAATTCTGTCTAGCAACTTTAACCTCTGTTATTCAAAAATAAAACAAATTATTTAGTATCTAAAAAGAATAAAAAAATTACTTTTAATATTAAACATACAAGAAACATAAGATAAACAAACCTATTCAACAGTGTGTTGCTGCTATGAATAGTCCAATGCAGTCTTGGGAGGGCTACAAAATATCAGGTGTGATGGATGATTGGCATTTCAGTCTGGCCGGGACGTCCCTCAGCTAAGAGAGAGAGCCTTTTTAGGACACTACATCCCCCGGGATGCTAGATGGCAGCTCCCCAGGATGGAAATGGTTCCCCGGATTCCCACAGGTCAGCATGGGACATGGAGTCCGGTTCTTCAGCCCTGTTGGGTGCTGTGGGTGCCGCCAGGGGGAGTTCACCAAAAACCAGGGGACTATTATGGTGACGTTAACCCGGAAGTACTTTGGAGTCACGAGGATGGAAACCCACAGTACTTCCGGGACACCTGAAGATGGCGTTTGACCCGGAGATGGAATACTTATGGGGTAGAGACTTTAAAAGGACTATGGGAAACCCCAGCAGATTGAGCCGGAGTTGAATGGGAGTGTGACGGAGCTGCTGGGAGTTGGAGGAGGGTATTTATTGTTATTGATTATTGTATTGATTTATTATTGGAGAATTGTGGAGTGTGTGGTGCTTTGTGCACTTTATTGAAAAGAAATATTAAAAGAATATTCTTGTGCTTTTACACATGTGTCTGGGATGTCCGTCTGGTAGGTTCAACGGGGCGCTATAGAGCGCTTTATTCTACACAGGTTAAATTGACTCCTAGTATCTCATTTAGAAGCCATTACCCAGAATTCCTGCCCTTCGGTTTCCTTTCTCCATGTAACCAATCACCACACAATAAGCATCTGTAATAAATATAAAACCAGCTGTAAGCTTAGAATGCCGATTCTTAAAAATATTTAAGGAGCATTCAAAAACCTTTATTATACATGTTTAATTATTCCATCCATCCATCCATCCAGGGTCACGTCAGTCCCAGCAAGCATAGAGCGCAAGGCAGGAACAATCCCTGGACAACTTTACTGCTGTGCCACTGTGTCCCCAACATGTATAATTATTAACAGTATACATTATTGAAATGAAATTAACAATTTATCTGTAAAATATAGTATATAGTTTAATGCATTTCATCATAAAAATGATATCAAGTACTGTATACATCCTAGTATTCTAACAGCACACAGCTCTTTTCTATTGAAATGAATTGAATTCCTTTATTGTCATTGTATGGTAAAATGAAATTTAATATGCAGCTCCTCCATAAACTTATTTTCCTATAAAATAGTAAATAATAATAATAATAATATGATTAAAAAACAATGAAAAATATATAGTATGAAAGCATAAATACAATATACTGTACATGTACATATAGTGCAGAGAGTGCAAATGGTTCATAAAGTGGCTCAGGGTGTGCAATATTACAGTTGTAGTGCAAGTTTACAGTGAGGTAATTGTAATTATAAGTGCAAGCAGTTCTACTGGGAGCACTTGATGAACTGATTGAGTACGTTTATAGCTCTTGGGATGAAACTGTTTCTGAGCCTAGAGGTCTGTGCAGGAAAGGCTCTGAAGTATTTGCCGAATTGGAGAAGTTCAAATATAGACCGTGGTATGGGAGAGTGGAATCCATGCCAATGCTGGCAGCTTTCCGGAGCCAGTGTATGCTGTAAATGTCCTCCAGGCCTGGAAGCGGTACCCTGACAATTCTCTACCCTTTTGACACAACCCACCGTAGAGCTTTCCGATCAGCTGCTATGCAGCTGTGATACCACACACAGATAGAATGGGTATACTCTCAGTGCTGTAATGAGAATAACAATGCTAAAGCAGCTATGGTATTTGGAATAGTTTGGTCATTCCGTGCACCATTATATTGTTACAGAATGATTACAATCAAGTGCCTTGTAAACTTTTGTAAAAGATATGCAATTAATTTTAGTGTCATGGATGTGAATTTGAAAAAAAAAAGTGAAACGACGCAGAAACAGTAGCACTGCTTTGACGCCAGTTTGGAAAACAGTAGGAAAGAGTGTATGCATGGTGTAAGGCTGCTGTGAAAATGTGCATGACTTTATGCCAAGTTTAGTTTTAATACATCTCGAAGTTAGCGTGGAAAAAGGTCTATGCAACATTTTTGTGTGCATGCACTATTTATACATTTGATACCATTGATCACAATATTCTTAGAAATCGCCTTAGTCAATGGGTGGGCCTCTCTGGCAGTGTCTTAAATTGGTTTGAATCCTACCTGGCAGGTAGATAATTCTTTGTTAGTTGTAGTAATTATACTTCAAAGACACATGATATTCTATATAGTGTTCCACAAAGTTATATCCTGGGTCCGCTGCTCTTTTTGATTTACATGCTTCCATTAGGTCAGATTATCTTGGGGCATAACGTGAGCTACCACAGCTATGTTGATGACACACAACTGTACTTATCAATAGCGCCTGATGATCCCGACACTCTTGATTCACTGAGGCAATGTCTTACTTGTGTTTCTGAATGGATGAGTAGTAATTTTCTCAAACTAAATAAGGAGAAAACAGAAATTTTTGTGATTGGCAAAAATGGATATAATGATGTTATTAGAAATAAACTTGATACATTAGGATTAAAAGTCAAGATGGAGGTAAAGAATTTAGAGGTAACTATTGACTCTGACCTGAATTTGAAATCACATATTAATCAGATTACTAGGACTGCATTTTTCACTTAAGAAATATAGCAAAAATTAGACCTCTTATAACATTGCAAGATGCTGAGAAATTAGTTCACTCTTTTGTTTTCAGTCGACTAGATTACTGTAACGCACTCCTGTCAGGACTACCCAAGAAAGACATCAATCGATTGCAACTAGTGCAGAATGCAGCTGCTAGAATCTTAAAAAGAAAACCCAAGCACATTTCTCCAGTTTTGATGTCACTACATTGGTTACCTGTGTCATTTAGAATTGACTTTAAAATACTGATTATGGCTTACAAAGCTTTAAATAATCTTGCTCCATCTTATATTTCAGAATATCTTACACCTTATACTCCTTAGAATTCCAAGAGCTAAACTTAAAAGAAGTGGTGAGGCGGCCTTCTGCTGTTATGCACCTAAAATTTGGAATAGCTTGCCAATAGGAATGCGCCAGGCTAATATGGTGGAGCACTTTAAAACGCTGCTGAAAACACATTATTTTAACATGACTTTCTCATAGCTTCATTTTAGTTTAATCCTGATGCTCTGTATATTCAATTAATTATCATTATTATTCATGGTGGCTTCAAAATCCATACAAACTCCTACTTTCTCTTCTGTTCTTTTTCCAGTTTTCTGTGGTGATGATCTGCTCCACCACCACCTAATCAAAGCACCGTGATGTCCCTACATTGATGGATTAAATGCCAGAAGTCCACATAACCATCATCATCAAGTTCTTCCATGTGAACCCTGAATACAATGAGGACTGATTGAGGTCATTTATGTTAGGTAGAATGCCTAGAGGGGGCTGGACGGTCTCGTGGCCTGGAACACCTGCAGATTTAATTTTTTTCTCCAGCCGTGTGGAGTTTTTTTTTTTTTTTTTTTTTTTTTCTGTCCTCCCTGATCATCGGACATTACTTTTATTCTATTTTAATTAGTGTTCCCTTATTTTAATTCTTATTCATTTTGGGTTTTTTTCTCTTTCTTCATCATGTAAAGCACTTTGAGCTGCATCACTTGTATGAAAATGTGCTATATAAATAAATGTTGTTGTTGTTTTTGTTATACATGAGACCCCTGGTGCTGGTAACAGTGCAGTTCTAGGTTAGCCTAAAGTGCTTGGCTTATGGCCAAACTTATGATAGAGCTACTGAGTCAGTGCTCTAAAGTGTGCATTACAGATTAAACCTGAGTTTAGAGGAATAGAGAAGACTGTTTTATGCACTTACTTTCCAAGCCCAGTGCTAACAGGTAGAATATGTTTTCTTGAGAATGTCATGACATTACACAAAACATGGAGTCTGGCCCATCATTTGGTCCACTGGTAAGACTATGGATAGGACAATGCCTATACGGATTTTGGTAAGAACATTCAAGATCTTGTTTTGACATGAAAATTAAAAAGATCTACAAATACAATTTCTGAGAACCATTATGAAGAAAATAAGGCAATCCTTGATCTTGCATGATGACCTATGATCTAATATGAGAATTCACTTTGGAAAAATGGTTCACGTTTCTCAGAAACAGCTAATGTGGTACATTAAAACAAAGAAGTTCCACTTCATTGAGCTGACCATGAGAAGATTGTGAGGAGGACTTTAAGAAGAAAAATGAAAAATATAAAGATGTGGTACAAGAATTCAGGGAGAAAGGGTGTCAGACATGGTGGTTCAAAATACAAGTAGAATGCAGAGGATTCAGTGTAGTAAACCATGGAAGCAGTGCATGACCTGGAGGAACAGAATGACTGTATTTAGAAAGTCAGGGGAAAGCCTTATCCTGGCTATAGAAAAGTAAACAGGATTTAACATTGAAGTAGGAGGAGATGGGAAGTACTGTACGTGGTTGTTGATACTGATACTCTAGCAGAATGGGTTTATGGATACTGAATACTGGGCTCCATTTCTTGTGAACAGTTCTTGGCTAGCAACAATAGTCAATGCAAAAATTCACTAAGGTAAATATCAGCAGATGTATAAAGGAATTTTAAATTGCAAACATGTTTAAAGCCTTCCCATGGGCTCACCACCTATGGGAGGGGCCAAGAAGGTCAGGTGCAGTGTGAGTTGGGTGGTGGCCGAAGGCGGGGACCTTGGCGGTCCGATCCTCGGCTACAGAAGCTGGCTCTTGGGACGTGGAATGTCACCTCTCTGAAGGGGAAGGAGCCTGAGCTAGTGCGCGAAGTTGAGAGGTTCCGGCTAGATATAGTCGAACTCACCTCGACGCACAGCTTGGACTCTGGAACCAATCTTCTTGAGAGGGGCTGGACTCTCTACCACTCTGGAGTTGCCCCCGGTGAGAGGCGCCGAGCGGGTGTGGGTATACTTATTGCCCCCCGACTTGGAGCCTGTACATTGGGGTTTACCCCGGTGGACGAGAGGGTAGCCTCCCTTCGCCTTCGGGTGGGGGGACGGGTCCTAACTGTTGTTTGTGCGTATGCACCGGCAGTTCGGAGTACCCACCCTTTTTGGAGTCCCTGGAGGGGGTGCTAGAGGGCATACCTTCTGGGGACTCCCTCGTTCTGCTGGGAGACTTAAATGCTCACGTGGGCAATGACAGTGAGACCTGGAAGGGCGTGATTGGGAGGAATGGCCCCCCCGATCTGAACCCGAGTGGTGTTTTGTTATTGGACTTCTGTGCTCGTCACGGATTGTCCATAACGAACACCATGTTCAAGCATAGGGGTGTTCATATGTGCACTTGGCACCAGGACACCCTAGGCCTCAGTTCGATGATCGACTTTGTGGTCGTGTCATCGGACTTGCGGCCACATGTCTTGGACACTCGGGTGAAGAGAGGGGTGGAGCTGTCAACTGATCACCACCTGGTGGTGAGTTGGCTTCGATGGTGGGGGAGGATGCCGATCAGGCGTGGTAGGCCCAAACGTGTTGTGAGGGTCTGCTGGGAACGTCTGGCAGAGCCCCCTGTCAGAAGTAGCTTCAACTCCCACCTCCAGCAGAACTTCGACCACATCCCGAGGGAGGTGGGGGACATTGAGTCCGAATGGGCCATGTTCTGTGCCTCTATTGTTGAGGCAGCTGACCGGAGCTGTGGCCGTAAGGTGGTCGGTGCCTGTCGTGGCGGCAATCCCCGAACCCGTTGGTGGACACCGGCGGTGAAGGATGCCGTCAAGCTGAAGAAGGAGTCCTACCGGTCCCTTTTGTCCTGTGGGACCCTGGAGGCAGCTGATAGGTACCGGCAGGCCAAGCGGAATGCGGCTTTGGTGGTTGCTGAGGCAAAAACTTGGGCATGGGAGGAGTTTGGGGAGGCCATGGAGAACGACTTTCGGACGGCTTCGAGGAGATTCTGGTCCACCATCCGGCGTCTCAGGAAGGGGAAGCAGTGCAGTGTCAACACTGTATATGGTGGGGATGGTGCGCTGCTGACCTCGACTCAGGACGTTGTGGGTCGGTGGGGGGAGTACTTCGAAGATCTCCTCAATCCCATTAACATGCCTTCCAATGAGGAAGCAGAGCCTGGGGACTCAGAGGTGAGCTCCCCCATCTCTGGGACTGAGGTCACCGAGGTGGTCAAAAAACTCCTTGGTGGCAGGGCCCCGGGGGTGGATGAGATACGCCCGGAGTTCCTCAAGGCTCTGGATGTTGTAGGACTGTCTTGGTTGACACGCCTCTGCAACATCGCATGGACATCAGGGACAGTGCCTCTGGATTGGCAGACTGGGGTGGTGGTCTCCCTCTTTAAGAAAGGGGATCGGAGGGTGTGTTCCAACTACAGAGGGATCACACTCCTCAGCCTCCCTGGAAAAGTCTATTCAGGGGTCCTGGAGAGGAGGGTCCGTTGGATAGTCGAGCCTCGGATTCAGGAGGAACAGTGTGGTTTTCGTCCTGGTCGCGGAACAGTGGACCAGCTCTATACCCTTAGCAGGGTCCTGGAGGGTGCATGGGAGTTTGCCCAACCAGTCTACATGTGTTTTGTGGACTTGGAAAAGGCATTCGACCGTGTCCCTCGGGGAATCCTGTGGGGGGTACTCCGGGAGTATGGGGTACCGGACCCCCTGATAAGGGCTGTTCGGTCCCTGTACGATCGGTGCCAGAGCTTGGTCCGCATTGCCGGCAGTAAGTCGAACCCGTTTCCAGTGAGAGTTGGACTCCGCCAGGGCTGCCCTTTGTCACCGATTCTGTTCATAACTTTTATGGACAGAATTTCTAGGCGCAGCCAGGGCGTTGAGGGGGTCCGGTTTGGTGGGCTCAGGATTGGGTCACTGCTTTTTGCAGATGATGTTGTCCTGTTTGCTTCATCAGGCCGTGATCTTCAGCTCTCTCTGGATCGGTTCGCAGCCGAGTGTGAAGCGGCTGGGATGAGAATCAGCACCTCCAAATCCGAGACCATGGTTCTCAGCCAGAAAAGGATGGAGTGCCCTCTCAGGGTTGGTAGCGAGATCCTGCCCCAAGTGGAGGAGTTCAAGTATCTCGGGGTCTTGTTCACGAGTGAGGGAAGAATGGAGCGTGAGATCGACAGGCGGATCGGTGCGGCATCCGCAGTAATGCGGGCGTTGCATCGGTCTGTCGTGGTGAAAAAGGAGCTGAGCTGCAAGGCGAAGCTCTCAATTTACCAGTCGATCTATGTTCCTACCCTCACCTATGGTCATGAGCTATGGGTAGTGACCGAAAGAACGAGATCGCGAATACAAGCGGCTGAAATGAGTTTCCTCCGCAGGGTGTCTGGGCTCTCCCTTAAAGATAGGGTGAGAAGCTCAGTCATCCGGGAGGGGCTCAGAGTAGAGCCGCTGCTCCTCCGCATCAAGAGGAGTCAGATGAGGTGGCTCGGGCATCTGATCAGGATGCCTCCTGGACGCCTCCCTGGTGAGGTGTTCCGGGCACGTCCAACCGGGAGGAGGCCCCGGGGAAGACCCAGGACACGTTGGAGGGACTATGTCTCTCGACTGGCCTGGGAACGCCTTGGGATTCTCCCGGAAGAACTAGAAGAAGTGGCCGGGGAGAGGGAAGTCTGGGCATCTCTGCTCAAGCTGCTGCCCCCGCGACCTGACCTCGGATAAGCGGGAGACAATGGATGGATGGATGGATGTTTAAAGCAGTGTATAAAAAATAATTTGAAGTGAATAGGGTGGCTGTCAGAAGTTGAATCTGGAAATGCGAATGATGGACAACTGTATTGAATTGTAAGTGTCCATTTAAAGGTTTTAAATGTGCTTCATTTGAATTTTCACAATGGATGAAAAATTATTATTTTACTATTAGCTCACACAATACCATGATCAAATTGTTTAAAGTATACAGAAAGAAAATATATGCTTTTAAAACCCCTATTTCAATTAAGCCAATTATTCAGTTAGCAAAGAGTAATTGTTACAAGGAACATTTTGTAATACATCAATGATATATTAGAAGATCAAGACATGAATCAGAGGAAGGCTGTTGATGAAATGTATTTGACTAGCGCTATTCTATTCTGGCAGCCCTCTTGAGGTTTGTTGAGCTGTTCTGTAATGATAATCATTCATTCAATGTTTATCAAGCTTCATGGCTTCTTTAGCATTTACTTTCATTGATCCGTTTTAATTTTCATTCATTTTACTATATTTTTTTCTAAGCACATTATATAAAAAATGTCAACTAAAGCTAAACATTTTATAAAAAGAGTCAAGAAACTATTTCACTTTCTGCATTAACTGCTTCTGAAAATGTAAAATTTCAATCTTTGGAATAGAAATACAAGGCATCCAGGCTAGTAATTTTAAAAATGCAATAATAAGCAAAATAAACATAACAAGATGTTTTTTTATTAAATTGGCATATTCTGCTCATTTAAGCAAAGCATGTGCTGCATCCTTTACATAACCTTTTACATCAACCTCTATGCTCGAATTCAACACAATTATAAAGTACACATTTTATTTTATATTCTGTACTATATGTATACTTCATATACCCTTGCTATTAATAATACTTTCCTAAATTTATTATTAACACTCCTGTAGTGCATACTTCATAAAGGTTACTTTGTTTAGCCAAAAGCAATTTTGTTAAAAAATAAATACAAAAGATAAATGGTTACTTAATGTTAACCCTAGATGATAGCTGTTATTCTACTGTATTTAAAAAAATGACCCATTTTTCCTCATTTTTAACCTAAACACTTAACAACTTACAGAACTTACGATTCCAGTCAATGTTGGTAGAGTCTGCAACTAAGCCTTTATCCTTCTAATACAAAGACAGTTATTTCTACTTGAAGTCATCAGTGTTTAATGCATTCAGGAGTGGATTACTTTCCGAAAGGTTAACAAAGAAATTAACTAATGTGACCGCAAAGAAAAAAGGTCACTTTCTATAAAGACAACTCTAATGAAAATCTGCATCATGTATTCCATCCCTGTATCTCTAGCAAAATGCCAAAAGGAAACATGGCAAACAAGGACTTCATCTTAATAAACACTATGTGCTAAATAACTAGTGAACATTTTTGAATATTACATTTTAATTATTCAAAATTAAATTAATAATACTTTCTTAGATCTGGTTATATTTAAACTTGAAAACAAAATACAGCAGTATCAAAATTATGAGTTATAGGTACTGTATATAAAGCATTAGTGAGGCCTCACCAGGAGTACCTTGTATAGTTATCAGCTAGGTGGGTTCTGGGACTAATAAGTCTGAGCTATAAGAACAAGAAAAGGAATTAAACTTTTTCAGTTTAAGCAAATGGAGATTAAGAGTTGAGTTTATTGAAGTGTTTAAATTATGAAAGGAATTAGTACAGTGTACACAAAGATATATGCTGTGGTAGACAGCTGGAGCTCTTGACGCCCCCGGGAAACCTAGAAGATGGAACGACCGGGAGAGAGGCAATACCTCCTCTGGGACACGAGAGGCAGTCCCCCTGGTTTGCATTTGGGCCACGGGAACCCTGTTGGGGACCGTGGCCACTGCCAGGGGGTGCCTGGACAATCCCGGAGCCCTGGACTGCACCACTTCCACCACACCAGGAAGTGCTGCCAGAAGAAAATCTGAGCGCACCTGGAATGCTTCTGGGTGCCCATGCAGCACTTCCGCTACACCAGGAAGTGCTGTAGAAAGATCATCAGGGAACACCTGGAGCACATCTGGGTGAACTATAAAAGGGGCCGCCTCACTCCTTTTGGGGAGCCGGAGTTGGGAGGTGGAGGACAGAGCTTGCGAAGGTAGGAGTAGAGGTGGCAGAAGAGAAAAGAGAAAGGAAAAGAAAGAAGGGACTGAGCCCAATTGTGGTGATTTGTGCTGATTTGGAAGAAAATAAAATAAAAAGCGTGAGCTTTTCAAATGTGACTCTTTTGTCTGTCTGTGTTGGGTTGGGTGGCTGGCATGCCCCCTACAGGTGTGACAATGCAAAGAATAGCAGGTACATGTAATTACCAAGCAATTTCAAAACTTTACTCAGTATTATTTTGGGGAATCTAGTAGAACAGCATTTGTGAGCTTGTTGGGCTGAAAGACCTATTCTCATCAAAAATTGTTCTAATGTTCTAAAAAAAAAACAGTTACGCCCAGGGCCCAGAATATAAACTGTCATGCTTGACTTTCAAACCTTACACTCTGTTACTGAGTAACCAAATTGTATAGCTTTTTACCATTAAAATTTGAACAGTTTCAGTACACATTTGAAAGAAAGTTGTGCTTATACCCAGACAGCAATGTATTCACGTATCTGAGCTGCCAAAATGGAAACCAAAGAGAAGATTTCCATGTCAATAGTTTAACAGAAGCCTTCTGGATAGAAACTTAATTGGATATTTGGCAGGGCACAGCACAATTATTTCAGACATCTTATCCATTTCTAAACCATCTCCAGTTCTACTCTCCTCACATGTTTGCTCAAATTTGGTTAACTGCCCTATGAATAATTTAAAATCTCACAAAGATTGCCTATCTTTCCGTTTCCTAAATCACCTTGTCTGATTTAGCATTGATATCTATAGCTCTCTCTAGAATTTGTATCAACTTCAGAAAATCAGTCAGTGAAATTCATTTTCACGTTCTCAGCAGTAGCCCAGCCTAAGCATTTATGATTACAGGCACTGGAATCATTGAGACCTTTCCCCTCTTTTTCCACAACAATATACTGTCTCTGTATATAGTTACAAATATGTAATCAGTTCCTATTTTTGATGACATGCTCAGTGCCCTACAGCAATAGTCAGCCCTTCCAGGTTTTGAGCCATCTGTTGAGAAGAATGTGTGTTCATGTGTCTGTTTGGAGTGTTTTGCAGTCTTTGTTACAATTACAAGAGCATGCTGACACTGCTGTGTGAAGGAGTAGCTTTTGTTAGTTTTTCGATATATTGAAGTTTTTTCTTGCTAAGTGGATCAGTACATTTTTGCAGGCCCTCTACAGTGCCTCAATCAGTGACTTATGGCCTATTCATCAATAGGTCACTTGGAGACTGAGGCACTTTTATCAGGTTTTTTCTTTACTATTTTTCCAATGCCTTGTTAGTTACTAAACAATCTGGAAATTAAATTGAGCCATACACTGGTGGACGGAGGTGTATGACAGCAACAAGAAAACATTTTTTAAGCGATAGGTTTGTGGGAATCTGAAACAAACTGCAAAGTCATATACTGTAGTTGAAACAATGTCCCCGGCAACCTTTTAAAAAGTGTCCATGTGGTATTTGTTCAGCTGCGTCTAAAGTACCTCAGTGGAGTAAATACATTCCTCACAGTTAGAGAAAGTCTTATACGATAATGGATGCATTTATTTTTCATAGATTAATCTGCCTATTCAGATTTTAATTTAGATTATTCACACCTTCTACTAACAGTCATACTTCAAAAACACAAGATATTTCGTGGCATAATTCATGATTAGGACAGTGTGGTACTTTATAGCAATACTCCTTCACAGATCAACTGTTCTGAATTCAAGTCACCTACACAGTCATTGTTTGTAGAAAGTATTGTAAGTTCTCTCGTTTTCAAAGATTTCCCTCCACATCCTCCAAGACATTCAATGAATTGGAAATTCCAAATTGGCTCTGTGTTATGAAGCATGGGTGTAGATCCTCTGATGGACTGGTACCCAGTGCATAGCCTTTTCCTGCCTTGCATCTGGTGCTTCCAGGATAGACATCCAGCACCCATTACTCTGAATTGGATTAAGGGAGTCTGAGCATTTTATGCATAATTCATGACTTTCAGTCAGATGGTGCTTTAACAAATCAAAACATTGTTCACTAACACCATCTCTAAAAATGATTATGTCTTATACTACAGCGGGGGTTCATTTTCCTTTTGTTTAATCCTGTTGTTGCTTTATTATTTAATAAATATTATTGAGTAGGTCTATAATTTTTGTTGTTACTATAGATTATTTCTTAACAAATATTTAGTTTAAATATTTACTCTTTATATTATGTGCCATGCACACTTAAAAAAGAGCCTCAGGGTGGGTGGTGGGTTCCCTCCAGTGTTGTAGCTTAGGGACCACTCTCAAGCCTTTATATTGGGCCTTTATATTAAGTGGGGTCAATTCTCATCTTTCTCTCTTTATGAAATTGCTGATTTTTGGAACACATTTCTATTAAGCTCTTTGTCTGGCTCGATCAGTGGATTTCAATAGGATTACAGAATGATTATGCTTGCTCAGAAATTTGCCTTTGGGCAGTATCTGTTTTTTAATCTCCTTACTTTTGACTGAAGATAGTTTTTCAGATAAATTCTTTAAATGTTAAAGAATCATGGTATTGATATTGCAGACCAGGGGTTTTCAATGGTTCCCCTCTCCTTTCCAAAGTGTTTTATTAATTAAGAGGCCTTTACCTCTTCTTGTTCGGCTGGTGAAGACTTAAAACCTGCTTCTACATTTTGGGGTATGACTCCTTTGTTGTGTTGCTTGTACTTTTGAAATAAGCCTAGGGTTTGAGAGTTTAGAGAGCCAGACAGGTTATAACAGTATGGTAATCATCTATCCAACACTCAAAAATAAACCACTGAAGCTATAGCATTTCTTATAACTGGATTTGGATTTTCTAGTAAGAACTTTCAAAATTTCTAGATATGCTATTTCCCTCACAACAACTAATTCTAATTACAGTCTGGCAAGTAATGAAGCAATTTCCTTCATTTGTATGCTAATATTAGGGGCATTGGTGGTATTAAAGAGCTACTTTATATAAATGTAAGAAAAAGAAAATGAATTTAATTCCACTAAATAGTACTTCTCTACTTTACTTTCAGAATTCAACAAAAATATGACCTCATTATTGTAGCTGTTTTCTACCTTCACTGGTGGCTCCTGGGTAAGTTTAAAACTTGAAAATCTCCTGCTGTATAACTCATTACTTTAATGGAGAAAAATGGTTATACACCACAAATACTTTGTGATAGCAGAACTATGGACTACCTTATCATTTTTAAGAAAAGCTTAATACCTGAAGCCATAACAGCCTTTAATAACAAGACCCATACCCTTTGAAATGAAGTATCAGCAAGTACAAGCCCATGGAACTACTATACTTCAGCCCAGAATGTGCTCCCCCTTACTGCCTATCACCCCAATCATACCCCTGCACAGGCTTACAAAATGCAAAATGTCCTCCTGCCACTGAATGGTGACTGAACTGAATTAAGTGCATTCCACTTCTTTGTAGTGAAGAATTATCGTATGATAAGGACTGAGAGGGGCAGTACGGAGAGGATGTTTTGAATTTCAGAAACATGGGGAAATTGAAGAGCTGTAGCATACTTCATGAATATTCCAACATTGTCTTAAATGCAGCTCATTGGCAGTGCTGCAGGAATGTATGACCATTGTGATTTGATCTGCACAAAAAACAATTAACCATTATTATTATTAACTATGAAAATAGAAGGAGTAGCTAAAAGTATTACTCTTGTCACACACAAGTGCATGGGAGACAGCTTCAGGAGTCATCTAAAGGTAATTACACCCCAAACCAGGGTTGACACTGTTGCCTAAAGCCTTTTCTCTTCTTCCCCCTGCAGAAGGATCCTCAACCTCCTGAACCAACCTCTTCCTGTCCTCCAGAGTGAAAAACTGCTCTGTCGGCAGTCAACCAAAGACTTGCATCTGAAAAGACCATTCTTGTTTTGTTTTGTTTGTATTTTGGACTGGCAGTTTTAAGGGAATCACTATGGTGCCCCAACTCTTTATCTGCTGTATTTGTCTTTATTACACTACATACCTCTAATTTAAATGTGAGATGAAAAAAGACCACAGGCTAAAACATCTAGCTTACTATAATGCAAGTAACCAAGGTGCAGTTGTATCCATTTCAGAGCTATTTATAATTTAAATTATCGGGGGATCAATAGCTCATTATAGGGCACACTTCATTTGTAAAAGACATTTAGACTAAGTGTAAATGAGAGTCAGGAGCACACTTTAGGGTTTTTCCCAAACATAAAATGGAAAACACATAAATACATATACAGTTGACTTTACCCATGCTACTTGGGCATGCATATATTATGGTAAATAATAAAAAATAGAAATTCTGCTTTATGCAGGTTATGCTGGACAAAAAGTACAACAGGCAGATTATCTATCTGAGCTACACAAACTGTTTTTAGGTAAAGCACATGCAGTCAGGAAACACTTGCCTGTCATCTTCTGTCAGTCTCCACTTTTATTGACTAATATGCCAGCTTTGATAATATGAACTGAGGAGTTAACAAATAGGATTATACTGTGTCACACGCGTGCGCTTGAGGAACAGCTTATGGGCTTAAGTGATTGCAATACTCCACTGAGACATGAAGTGGCTCTGTCTAATAACAATTTTTCTTCTCTTCCCTCTGCAGAAAGGAAGATTGATACCTTTCCACTCATGATGTCACTTCTGGGGTCAGACCACCTGGAACCGCCTCTTCCTCCCAGAATCCATCATAACCAGAAGAACCACCATCTTAGGAAGTCTGAATGATTCAATAAGTCAGAACAACTCAATTGCATTGTTAACACGCATTTTCTTTCATTTTCTTTTCAATCTTATAATAGAGAGGATTAGCCTACAAGGTACCCCAAAACTCTTTAATCTCTTTTCTCTTATTACAGTGGCAAAGTTGGAAGGATCAAGAATGGACAACGTCTCAGTCTCAAGATATTGCTACAGTCCTCCAGGCGATGGCAGAGGAAATACAGTCACTGAAAGTCCAGATGGGAGAACATCTTTGCTGGTCTCTAAGAGAATAGCCACTTGTCATCACTGGGACTGCACAGAGTGGGCTCACATACTGGAACCATTCTTGAGGAGCCTGACTCAGCAGGCTTACTATGACCTCGAAAAGCAGGTGGCTAATGACTATTACAAACTGAAGGCAAAGGTGTTATATTGACCCCCTTCTTTTGACACCCACTGCACACCCAACCTACCTGGAAAGGGGTCACTGTTTGAACTGCCTTTTCCAAGGTTTCTTCCATTTTTCCCTACAAGGCTTTCTTTGGGAGTTTTTCCTTGTCTTCTTAGAGAATCAAGGCTGGGGGGCTGTCAAGAGGCAGGGCCTGTTAAAGCCCATTGCGGCACTTCCTGTGTGATTTTGGGCTATACAAAAATAAACTGTATTGTATTGTATTGTATGTCACGATAGGGCATGTCACTAATGGGCATTCGACCCTGAGTGGCCATCCCATTCTCCAGCCTGTGAGCTGTGGGGCAGAATAGGACATTGGTTAAAACATGAGGTCAACTCAGCAAAAAAGATCATGGAAATGGTCGCTTGTGTGACCGCCTTATGCATGCCCCAAACATCTTGCCCGACCAGTCATGAGGCAGGAATACAAATCACTTGATTCTCTGGTGGCAGCCTTTGAGCGTCACAAAGCTATGCAAAAGAACAAGTCTCGTCAGGGAAGTATTGCTGCTCATGAGCCTACCATTTGTGATACAGAACCTATGGTGCGCCCAAAGGAGAAGCACACAGCACCTTATCACTGCTATCGATGAGGTGAGTTCGGGCATATCATTCCAACTGCCCCCATGGACTGCAGTTGGGTGCAAGGAGAGAAGCACTGTTTATTGGTTAAGCCTACATCTCTTCCATAGTGGTAGTGGTGAATGGGTACAATGTATCTGCACTGTTTGACTCTGTTTGTTAACATTCTATTGTTGCTCGCCGATTTATGCTTCCACAACAGTGGGAATCAGGAACGACCAGTCTAACCTGTATCCATGGAAACCCGATGGGACAAGTATGCCCAATTTTTCATTACTTACAAAGGGCATTACTCAGAGCATCAGTGTGGCTGTTTTGTGCAGTCCCCCCTATCCTGTTATACTTGGACCAGACTGGTTGGCGATTAAAATCAGAAAAACACACTCCACCTCTGGTAAAGCACTGGGCCTAATAATTGATGGGGAAAACTCATCACAGAAAAGTCCCAAAAACTTATAAAAATAGTTATAAAAAAAACACTTAAAAAATAACACGACTTTGAGAAGGAGGAGTGGGTGTGTGGCTATGAGGCAAGATGCAGCAAGAAGCATTTTAAAATGCCGCGGGCAATCATAACAAATCTATGCTCTGTACTGTATTAAGGATTTCTCATTATTTGGTGTAGGCTAAAGTGCTGCTATGCTACTGAAGCTTACCTTCGCTTGAACTGTAAAAAAAGGTGTTTCATGATACATTTGTTGTAAATAAAAATAAATATTAGTAATATATTACTAGTTTGCCTCTTTCCAAGGGACATCTCCAAATCATAGGATATTTCTTTAAAACAAATTGGAAAAGTGGCCCCATCCTGCAGAGGTCAATTTTTACATGTTCAAGTTGTACAGGCTCAATAAAGTTCAGGATTTTCACATGAGCAAATCCTGCATGCAAAACTCTGATACTTTACATACCTTCCTATTGTTTTATTGCATGTGCATTTTCTGTCATGGCATTGTGTCATTCTGCGAGGACCCAAAAGTGATGCCACTCAAAAGTCACGCTGGTTTTGGCACAAAACCACTTCAGTATTTAATCATAAAAAGCAAAGCAACATTTTCCTATTTGGTGGGCACCTAAATTAACAAATGAAGTGGAAAATAATATTTTCCATAGTAAATAAAAAATTACAACCATACTCACATTTTTAACAAAATATGCATGTAAACAGCAGGAAGACTGATCGACTGATTACAAAACTATGCACAGCAGCAGTCCACATTTTTTGGTGTATATTGTGAGCAGTTCCTGCACACAAATGGTGGCTCTTCATTCATTTTTGTTTTTGTTGAGTGTGAATTCTCTTACCTGGTACTACCTCTGCAATTAATCATGTCTACCTCCTTGACCATCTCTTGTATTACCTTTTACAGTTGAGTTGCAGCTTCAGGTCTCATTTTGTTTACAGTTCAGTATGGAGCAGGTTCTTCTTTTTGGCTAGTTAAACTGATGTAGGCTGTGAACTTTATATTCCAAGTTTTGAGAAAGTAAAGTGTAAAAGCCATTTGCTAGTTATTTAAGTCATATTAAATGTTTGCATATATATTAGTGCATAGTTTATGGGAAGTTCTTATATCCCCCACAAACTGAATTGAATTGGTATATTCTAATTATTTCTTGTCTCTCTGACTATAGATTAGTCTCTGTTACTGACCTGCCTTGCCAAGGGTAAGACATGGAGGGCACACGGTTTTAAACCGTGGCTTAACATGCCCGATACTATGAAAGTTAACATGATCTATTGAACGTGCAGTGCCATACGTTTAGAGGCAAAGTAAAGCATCTTTAACTGTAGAAACAATTGAAGTTTGACAAGAATAGTATTGATTATTGTAATTCCCTCTTCATCGGCCTCCCTGAAAATCTATACAGAAGCTACAGAACATTCAGAACTCCGCAGCCAGAGTCCTCACCCCGACAAAGTGTTCTGCTCACATCTCCCCTGTTCTCTCCCAGCTTCAATGGTTACCGGTTCCATCAAGGATTAAATTCAAGTTTCTGCTTCTCACCTTCAAAGCCCTACATAACCTTGCTCCCCTCTACCTCACTCAGCTCCTAGCTCCATACACTTCTTGGCGTTCTGTCAGGTCCTCGAGCAGTAATCTCCTTACTGTTCCACGCACCAGACTTTCCATCCTGGGAGGCAGGTCCTTCAGTGTTATGTCCTCTCAACTCTGGAACTTTGTTCCTCAGTCTCTCTGAGATTGCTCCTCTTTCTCCACCTTTAAAGCTCAACTTAAAACTTTCCTCTTCTACAAACATTTGTCTTCTGTGTGATCTCTCTTTTTTTCTTCCCTTTCCATGGCATTGTCCATGGCATTTCTAGCGTTAAGCTGCAGATCATGAGATTAGTTGCAAAATAGTCATTGTGTCCATACAAGACCAAGCTTTCTTAGTCCTGTGGAAAATGTTTCTTTGATTAGTTTTCACACACCTCCGGTTTTAGCTAAGTACCACATTAAACCTACTTCTTTCAATAGCGTTCAATCACCTTCATCTTAGCATTTAAATATATACCATCTGATGTTATCAGTAAATACTAAGTTTAAACATTCAACTACTTTATTTTACTTTATGGATGGGAACTACTTGAACAAAATTCATATTGATGATCAATATCTTTCTCAATTTATTACCTGCCATGTTTCCATAATTTATATAGTACCTTCACTATAGAAATACTATATGAACTATTTCGCTAGTAATAAAGTGGTTATATGCATCAGCAAGGGCATAGGGTGGAGCCCATTAATGGCAATCGTTTCTGGCAAGAGTCTTGCTATCTGTCATCCCACCTTTCATTCACATCAACACCATTTCTCACTGTAATAGCTAAAACAACACCTGTCTATATTGCAACAGTGGTAATAGCTTCATTTTCTTTTCACGTTTAGAATGATCAATAGCAGGGTATTTAGAAACCTTGGAGTGAGCACTCAAGTTTTTTCTAAAGCTCATTTTTCATTCTGTGATAGCAAACTGTGACTTTTCACTTAATGGTTTATCTATTTTTAAAGAAGAGGTGGACTGAGCTGCACTTTTCTCATACTTAAATTCATTCTTGCTTGTCCTTAATTATAACCCTTCAGTTGGTATCTCATTGGTTTCTTTTTGCTGCTGCTCAACAGTATTGTCACTACACTTTGTAAAATGTACTAATGAAGACACATTCAGAACATGCATTGTAATAATTCACTTGAAAACAGTCATTTTCCAAAATATGATTTTCTGTTCCCCATAAACTTTTTTTAGTATTTAATAAAAAAACTGGAAATATTCTCCTCATGAATGCTTAGTTGCCTTCATTGCTTTAATCATCTGAACAACTTTGACACAAGCCAGCTCATTTCTAAGCCCTGGATCATTTTTTCAGTACCACCATTTTAAATAAAGATAAAAATCACTTTATAAAGAATCTGAGAAAGTACTATACCCAAATAAACAGAACTGAATTAATTATAATAGTTCAGAGATTAAAACTGAAAAAAAAACTGGCAAGTTCACAGGGATGCAGGAGGTCATTTTATAATATAATATTGTTGTCATTTAATGATTTATTTACTTTTGGAAAAATCTGTTTCAGTATCTGTTCTCGGTGACTAATGTAAATGTAACACTGCATATTTCCATTTAATGCAGTATGTGTACACCTGTCTCTCTTTTTCCTGCCACCAACTTGTATTGCTCCTGTTCCTAATCCCTCACTTTATGGGTTGTGTACCCACACGGCAGCTCCATGCATTGTTAGATTGAACCCAATCACAGTACATTGGCATCCGGCCACTTTGTAGTCAGCATACTCCTAGGTACCTTCTATGGTAAGTATTGCCCACTGAGAGAAAACTCAGGATACACTGGTGAGGTTATAACTCTCAACAGGCCTGGCAGCAATTTAGAATTAACCAAGAGGAGTTAGAAGAGCTTGCTTGTAACAATCAACTATCACCAATTTGATCTACTATAACACCAAGGTTGAATTCTAGAAAGGTACAAAAATAAAACACCTATACCCCCTTTAATTTACGATGTAACAAAACCAAATGTGTGTAACCATTTGGGGCAGCCACCCGTATAATGTGTCCTGGCTGCAAATGTAGAAATTTTAAAGAGTTGTTGACAAGACTGAGTCAAAAACAGAACTGATCAAATATAGTAAAGATGGCGGAAGTGTCGTCATCTTTAGTGCGAGAACTGGAAGTGATGCCCTCTGGACCAGAAGTGACATCATCTTTGGGGCTGGACCCAGAAGTGGTGTCATCAGGACCGGAAAGTGACGTTGTTGAGGGTGCCAGAACCTGGTGGGATTTCCCAGGAACAGTCTGCAAGTAACTGAGAAAGACAGTCAGTACACTCCACCACCCCCTGGTCTGTGGTGGTATAACAACTATTCAGGCCCTTTAGCTGCCTCCTACTTGCACATTTGTGACTATATATATATATATATATATATATTATATACAGTGCATCTGGAAAGTATTCACAGCGCATCACTTTTTCCACATTTTGTTATGTTACAGCCTTATTCCAAAATTGATTAAATTCATTTTTTTCCTCAGAATTCTACACACAACACCCCATAATGACAACGTGAAAAAAGTTTACTTGAGGTTTTTGCAATTTTATTAAAAGTAAAAAAACTGAGAAAGCACATGTACATAAGTATTCACAGCCTTTGTCATGAAGCTCGAAATTGAGCTCAGGTGCATCCTGTTTCCCCTGATCATCCTTGAGATGTTTCTGCAGCTTAATTGGAGTCCACCTGTGGTAAATTCAGTTGACTGGACATGATTTGGAAAGGCACACACCTGTCTATATAAGTTCCCACAGTTGACAGTTCATGTCAGAGCACAAACCAAGCATGAAGTCAAAGGAATTGTCTGTAGACCTCCGAGACAGGATTGTCTTGAGGCACAAATCTGGGGAAAGTTACCTGCTTTGAAGGTCCCAATGAGCACAGTGACCTTCATCATCCGTAGGTGGAAGAAGTTCGAAACCACCAGGACTCTTCCTAGAGCTGGCCAGCCATCTAAACTGAGCGATCGGGGGAGAAGGGCCTTAGTCAGGGAGGTGACCAAGAACCCGATGGTCACTCTGTCAGAGCTCCAGAGGTCCTCTGTGGAGAGAGGAGAACCTTCCAGAAGGACAACCATCTCTGCAGCAATCCACCAATTAGGCCTGTATGGTAGAGTGGCCAGATGGAAGCCACTCCTTAGTAAAAGGCACATGGAAGCTCGCCTGGAGTTTGCCAAAAGGCACCTGAAGGACTCTCAGACCATGAGAAAGAAAATTCTCTGGTCTGATGAGACAAAGATTGAACTCTTTCGTGTGAATGCCAGGCATCACGTTTGGAGAAAACCAGGCACCGCTCATCACCAGGCCAATACCATCCCTACAGTGAAGCATGGTGGTGGCAGCATCATGCTGTGGGGATGTTTTTCAGCGGCAGGGACTAGGAGACTAGTCAGGATAAAGGGAAAGATGTGTACAGAGACATCCTGGATGAAAACCTGCTCCACAGCGCTCTTGACCTCAGACTGGGACGACAGTTCATTTTTCAGCAGGACAACGACCCTAAGCACACAGCCAAGATATCAAAGGAGTGGCTTCAGGACAACTCTATGAATGTCCTTGAGTGGCCCAGCCAGAGCCCAGACTTGAATCTGATTGAACATCTCTGGAGAGATCTTAAAATGGCTATGCACCGACGCTTCCCATCCAACCTGATGGAGCTTGAGTGGTGCTGCAAAGAGGAATGGGCGAAACTGGCCAAGGATAGGTGTGCCAAGCTTGTGGCATCATATTCAAAAAGACTTGAGGTTGTAATTGCTGCCAAAGGCGCATCGACAAAGTATTGAGCAAAGGCTGTGAATACTTATGTACATGTGATTTCTCAGCTTTTTTATTTTTAATAAATTTGCATAAACCTCAAGTAAACTTTTTTCACGTTGTCATTATGGGGTGTTGTGTGTAGAATTCTGAGGAAAAAAATTAATTTAAACCATTTTGGAATAAGGCTGTAACATAACAAAAGGTGGAAAAAGTGATGCGCTGTGAATACTTTCCAGATGCACTGTATATCCATCCATCCATTTTCCAACCCACTGAATCCGAACACAGGGTCACGGGGGCTGGAGCCAATCCCAGCCAACACAGGGCAGGAAACAATCCTGGGCAGGGTGCCAACCCACCGCAGGACACACACAAACACACCCACACACCAAGCACACACTAGGGCCAATTTAGAATCGCCAATCCACCTAACCTGCATGTGTTTGGACTGTGGGAGGAAACCGGAGCGCCCGGATATATATATATATATATATATATATATATATATATATATATATATATATATATATATATATATATATATATATATATATATATGGTTGAAATAGTTTTACTATCAAATAATGCAAAGAGTACGCTACATGTGTTTTGCCCTAATACTGGGCCTCATCAGGCGTACACACTCACTGCACCCCCTCTCGGGAATTGAACCTCAGACGTCAGCCCCGATCTACATACTGTGAAATAAACGAACCACACGCCGTGGTGCAACGTAAGAGGCTTCGCTGCTGACATCCGAGTTTCGATTCCCTAGAGGGGCTACAGTGAGTGTGTACACCTGATGAGGCCCAGAATTAGGGCGAAACACATGTCGCGTACTCTTTGCATTATTTGACAGTAAAACTATTTCAACCATTCTATGATCTGTTTCTCGCAACTGAAAGAGGGCACCGTGGCAGATGTTAGCCGACTTGCTGACCAACCACAAGCGTTACCTGGTAGGAAACCACCCATACAATCAGATTGTGATTCAGACTACGAATGTATGTATATGTTGTGATGGATGGCCGGCTACAGACTCCGGTCGCCACCCCCAGGCCGCCAGGAGGAGGCCTCCGGACAGCATGATGGTGCCCGGAGTTCCAGCAGGGCCTCATGGACTTTGTAGTTTGTATACACAGCCCTGCTGGATACCTTGGGGACCACCGGGAGTCGCTGTAGGGGGGCTAGTGGGCTCTTATGTGCCCTATAACCCGGGAGTGCGTCATCATCACGTGACAGGAAGGAACGACGTGCTCCCGGGCTGAAGAAAAGGACTGTTTACCCTGACCCGGAGGGAATAAGGACTTGTGGGTTTGGCCAGGAACCACTTCCGGGTCAGGAGATATAAAAGGACTGTGGGAAAGCCCAGACACTGAGCTGAGCTGGGATGTAGGGAGGCAAGTGTCTGGGCGAGGAGGAGAGAGTATTGGTTTAGTGAGAGAGAATTGTGTTTATGAGTGTGGAGTGGAGGGTGCTTTGTGCACAGTATAATAGTAAAATAAACGGTGATTACACTTTCATCTGGTGTTCAGAGTGGTACCTGAGGGTTCAAGAGGTGGACCACGCCTCAATCTGTTACAATGTATATGTATATATATATGTGTGTGTGTTTGTTAGAATAAACTTTAGAAAAATGAGTCTTATTTTCAACGCTTCCACCAAACAGGGGAATAGTCTCTGTGTTCTTTATGAAATAGAATTGAACTCACCCATCCAATGGAACACTTTTAGCTTCATCTAATGCTGGTTGTTTTTTTTATCTTTTTCTAAAGTGTGGGAACATCCAGTAGGCATTATCCATAAAAAAATTATCTGGAAGCTTCTCCATTCCACTTAGAATTCCACAACCACTTTGTATTCCTTAAGACCAGTCCCAGCAGCTTACTCTACAGGCCTGTTTCCCAAGATGGAGGATCTCCTGCTCCCCAGTGGCTTCTTCTTTTTCTTTTCCAGTTTTTTTTTCTATGCTTTCCTCAAGATGATGAACTTCCTGTTACACTTTGCTTCAATATAAAAGTAATTCCTGTGTTCACATTATCTCTGGAAGTCTTTTCACAATAAAAGCTTATCAAGAAATTGCAGTTTCCATAACAGCCAATCCCTTCCAAGTGTAAAATTATAGCCTTTGTCACATGCTTAGGATATATTGGCCTGGACAACCCAGATTATCATGTTGACACCATGACTCTCACGATATTAAGTGGAATGAAAGTGAATTGATGAGAAGTTGTGCAGTAAGATGAGTTGAGCAGTGACCATGTGAAGTTGTGGTTCTTTTGAGACATTCAACTTTTTCTCAGTTTTTTACCAACACCACCACTCAAAATCTATTAGCTACATCTTCTCAAACCTGCCTGACACTTGTGTTATTTGGTAAGGCATCAACAGTTGTGAGGCAATTTCTCTAGTCTTAGGAAGAAAACTAACATAGAGATGCAAAGGTAAGGAATGGTTCCAACATAGCCGTCTTCTGCAGAGATTTTAAAAGTGTCATGACAGCCCACACTACCACTATAGAAGCTCATTTCAAGAAGAAGGTACCAAAATATTTCTGAAATAAAATATTAACAAAAAAGATGTCCCACATTCGTGGAGCTTTGCTGAGGTCTGTAAATTAAGAGGAGAAAAAATTTCAAACACCAGAGAAGCAAGTGGCACATCTCTCCTCTAAACTAACAATTAGAAAATAGAAATTTAAGAAATGATGTTCTTCTTGTTGGGATCAGGGACAACACAGAAGAAGGAGGTCACTTACAGTTCCTAGAGAAACTATGCCCAGTATTTTTTAAGGACTGTGACACTTCTCAGTCATAATTGAAAGATGCTCTAGATTGCATAGTCCCAACTATAGCTCATAATGAGTTTTCTTAATTATTTGAATCAGCACACTATGGATTCAAGAATCAAGGAAACTCATCAGTTTATTATATGAAAGTCAGATATCTGTTTCCTGATTTTTTTCCATCTACTGCACAGGCACACAAATGATGGAATCTGTCCTTGAACAATGCAAAGAAACAGATTTACAGCCATTCCTCCTTCAACCCATGTGTCCTTTGATGATTCTAAAGTAAGCTTCAGAGGCTACTGATAACTTTATGCAGGTGCATTTCCGCTGTTATGACAAATATATGAGTCTGGCTTCACGGTGTGTATAACATAACATAACATAAAAGCAATCTGGGAGGACTTTGAAATAATTACAATTCTAACTATTTTTTTTGCAAATTCATTATTTTTAAGAATATTTGAACATTAGAAAATTGTGATGTGAACAGATCATTCACTCCAACAAGCTTGTCAAGATTTGATTGTCCCTAAAGTCTTACTCTTCACCCCACTACATGATCATGTATTCCATGTTAGAGTTATTTGTAAGAAGAAATTCACTGTCTGTGTATTCTAGATTACCCTTACCATTTCTAAAACTCTTCACCGCCTCTTTGATTGTATTTTTACTGCTAAAATATTGAAAGAATCGCTTTCGGTCATCTTTCACCTTTTCTGCAATATTTCTCTCCAGCTGCCTTTCCACATTCCTAATATTTTCAGTATTCCTAATATTTTCAACTGTTACCCTCATGCTCTCATATTTCCTATGGTTAACAATGGGGTTATTGGTCTTACATGCCTTACACAGTCGTTTTAACTTTTTTTTTTAGTTCCTTATTTATTATGTGTTTATTTATTATGTTCACTAGATCCTAAAGGTTTAGTTACCTTAAAGCCCTTCAATTATCTCCTGAATAATACAGAACACTAATTGTTGGCAGGTCTCCCTTATTGGGGATTAAACATGCTGTGATATAAAAAAAGTTACTGATTACATCTAAAAACTCCTGTTCTTGGGTTCTGCCATTTGTAAGGGAAGCCCAGTTAATATCTAGGTAATTAAATTCTCCCATGACTATAATGTTTCCTTCTAAACTTGTCTTTTTTAATATTAACTATTATCTGCATTAGGGGGTCTATATCACACTCCTGATATGAAACCTTGTTCACTCATGCTGTGTTATCAAATACCAACATCCTCCTTAAACTGTGTTTCAACATCTAATTGAAAAAGCCTTGCATTTAAATTTCTGTTTTATTCTTTATAAACCTAGCCTAAAGTCAAGCAGTTGTTAATGTATTACTTATTTTTCTATGGTTCTGTAACTTTAGGCTATAAATTAAGTTACATTGTGGATTTGATATTACACTACTGTTTGTCCCTTCACTTGTAGTTCTAAACTTAGTCAGCTGTAAACTCCCAGGCCAAACTGGTTTAAACAAAACTCAAACAAACTACTCATATGACTCCCCATTTCATTGGTAACTCTTCTATTCAAATATAACCCATTATGGTGAAACAGATCCCATCTGTTCCATAAAGGGTTCCAGTACCCCATAAACTTTTACCCCTCTATCCAACACTAAGATTTCAGCTATGTATTAAGCCTTTTAATCTCTTTAGTCTTACCTGGATAAATGCATGGCAAAAGGTAGAACTTCGAAGAAGAACACCTTTCAGTTCTGCTCTTTAGCTTGACATTTAACTCTTTAACTCTGGATTATAAAACTGAGAGTTTGCTCTAATGTATGTTATTTATTCCAACATGGACAATGACAACTGGATCCACCCCTGCTCCAGCCAAACACCTTTCCATTAGGATGGCAAAATCCAGGCAAGATCTACCAGATGTAGCCATCTCCTCCTCAAGTTTAATGACCCTGAGCTCAAGGTGCTTAATCAGCTGGCATCTCCCACACAGGTAACAATCTTGGAAGTCAACTTCATCGAGACTAGTTTCCTAAAAGTCCAACTTCATACAGGACATGCACTGCACAGACCTATTAATTAAAATTTATTTGGGTGACAGTTAAGCCCTTTTATTTCAATTATGTTTAAGAAACTACAATATCTGTTTATCACTTTCTAAGCCCATGCATTAACTAAGTGAGGTGATCTCACTACTAAATACTTTCTGCCTTTTGCTGCTCTCTTTACTTTAAGCTGCCTGCTAAAAGTATTTTTATTTCTTACTAGACTTTCTCGTATGCCTGTGTGTTTCCCTAGGAAGACCACTTCACCACTTTGCTGCTTTTTTCAACTCAATGTAACAATAATACTTTATTGTTACTGTTGTAAGAAAGAGTGACAAACAGAGAAAAGGTTTGAGGATCTACCCTGTATACTGTAACCACAATTAGTTCAAATGCAAATAGCGCCACAGTAGTTTCTGGTACAGAGTCCAAAACGAAACTGACTAGCAAGGTGAGGTGGTTGGATTTTATAGGCAGTGGGCAGGAAGAGGCGGGTCCAAGAGGGAGTTGGTGAAAGTGAGGTCAGCAGGACTGCGTGGCCAGAAAGGGAGTGCAGGAGCTTGTTGTGATTTAGCTGGGCGATCTGTAAGAGAGTGAGGAGAGAGACATTAGTGCACTTCATATCCCCTGACACCATGTCTTACCCTCAGTTAAGCCCTTGTGTGTGACACTGTTTACTCATCCTCCTGTTAAAATGTTTTCTTTACCTCTCCTCCTAGCATCTATGCTCACCAGCTTGCACTTAATGTACCTGAGGAAGCTCTTAATGTTTTACGTCCTTTAATGGGAAACCCACTCAGTTTTTTTTACTTTCAACAGATTAGAAAGTTAGCCAATTATTTACTTACTGCCAGCTGCTGAAGTTTATCACCGATTTGCAATGTCGCGGCATAAACACCCAATACATTCTGGCACTCGCACTTTGAAAAAAACAACTAAAAACTTCTAAATGGAAAAAAAAATCCAGAAAAACATCAACCCCAATCCCTTTGTAGTGACCACAAACGAGCCAAATGCTGTATCTTAAGTTTCTCAAACAGACAAAATGCAGAACTTCTCACTACAATCGACCAGCAGAGATGACGTCAGCACACAATTCACATTCTGTACACCAGCTAAGCAAACCTCCAGAGTTTTAATTGAATTTTTGTTCATGTACGTGATCTGATTGCTCCAGTAAATATACTGTTATTTCTTTTCAGTCTATATTACTTTAGTTTATGATGTGTTAACACTTGCATTGATTTTATACGGAGTTCTGCCATAACTGCAGAATGTGGCAGGAGAGTAGGGCTCTAAAGACTTGAAAAGGACCAGAAGATGAACGAAGTTAAAAAGACAAGCAACGGTTTGGTTTGGTCCGTTTATAGGAGATGGACGTCTGAAGCAGAGCTCCGCTAGCAGCGGCTTTATTTTCCCACGTATTTCATATTATTTAGAGGTATCCTGTATTTAACCCGACCAAGGAACTTCCACTACAATATACAAGCATGAGTAACAAGAAGAAAAGTCAGAAAGAACCAGAAAAGAAACTTAAAGCTGCATCGAAGTCCGGACAGACTTCCGGCCTGAGTGCAGGTGTAAGGTATGGCATCACGGAGACTGACCTGGAACAGGCAGAAGAGTGCGCAGAATTCCTGGGGCCCCGCTCCATTGTATCGTCTCCAGTCGAGAGTGAAAATGGGAGCGAAGGCGCAAGTGATACAGGTCGCGAGGGATCGCCGATTACTGAGGATCATTCGAGACTAGAAAGGGCTCTGCAGGACGTGCTCTCATCTACTCATCGCGAGCCTGTAACAGGAGCTGCATTTTCACTTGCGGAGCACGAAAGCAGAAGCGAACTGTCCGAACTGAAAGAGATGATCGCTACACAGATAGCTACACAGATAGCTACACAGAAAGAGATGAACACTACACTGGCCACTGCCATGGTTACGGCCATGAATGAGCTTAAGAAAGATAACACAAATGATCTTAAGAAGGTGGCCACTGAGCTCAAGAAGGATAACAAAGATAAGGAAACGCGTCTATTTGAACGTTTCGACGTGAACTTTAAAGGCATGTTGGAGAAATTAGTGGAACACATTGAAGAAACTAACTCCAAACTGAAAAGGCTTGATGATCATATTAATGACGTTTCAGACCAGCTGGAAGACGTTAAGCAGGGACTCACGGCTCGAGTGGAAACAGCGGAACAAATGGCATCTAACGCCGATGAAAAAGCCACAGCTGCGAACTCGGAATACAAAAAACTTGGAGACAGACTTGCAGCCCTGGAGGATGGGTGCAGAAGAAATAATATAAGAATTGAGGGTATACCTGAGAAACGAGAAAGCTCAAGCCCAGTGAAATTTGCAGTAGAATTACTGTCTAAAATAATTGGAGATGACTTTAAACTCGACAATGAGATAGCCACGGCTTATCGCACAAAGATACCAAGCGCCTTTAAATCTAGGTCTTTTATTGTCCGCTTCGAACGACTAAGATGTAAGCTTGATGTGATGGCACTTCTCAGACACAAGCAAGAGATTATATTCGAAAATAATCTTATTCGTATTTTTCCCGACTTCTCACCATCAACAGCTGCAAAACGCAGATCCTACAACGACATTAAAAGGATGCTACGGGAAGCCGATATCAAATACAGCCTCTTGTATCCTGCCAAACTGAAAGTGGAAGTTCAAGACGGACATTATATTTTCTTCAGCAAAGAAGAAGCTGAAAAAGAATTAAAGAAGCTGTTTCCGACACTTTTTTTGAAAGTTAATTAAAATTAAAGAGCCGTATTCTATCAAGGCACGGGAAAGACCGATGATCTGATCGCTGGATCCATGTTTAAAGAGACTGGTATTATAATTATACATCTCTTATTCTCTTTTTTTAAAATTTTTTTTTTTATATCTGGACTTTATATGTTATATGTTTATGTTTTAATCAGAGTTATAGAGCTATAGACGTGAGTGTGAAAATGTGGAAGTGATTAAAGTAGGATTCATTTTATTTATTTATTTTTTTATTTCTTTTCCTTTTTTTTTTTTTTTTTTTTTTTTATTTTATTTTATTTTTTTTTTAATTTATTTATTTATTTATTTTTTTTATTTTACTATACCTTAAAGTAGACTGTTTAACTTCATACCCTTGGTTTAATGCTTGTTCTACTATTTATACAATTACCATTATACTATTACAGTATGAATTACCAGGTTTATCCTGGACTAGTTTTTAAAATCACTCCCAGGGTTGTTTTTTTTTTTTTTTTTTTTTTTTTTTTTTTAACCTTAATATCTTAACTTAAAAGCGCTGAAGATTATTTCAAGATTAAATATTGTTAATGAGAACATTTTCGGCAGATAGTATTAAGGATTTAACTGTAAAAGATATCTCTGTTTTAATTCTGTAACGCCACTGCAGGGTGGGGTTTGTTTTGTTTTGGACGTGCTCTGTCTCTTCGTATGTCAGAGGACTGGAACATCGCGAAGTGGGGTCTAGCCTCATGTGGGGAGGCAAAATGGGGGGGGTGGGGGGATAAAGGGGGGAGAGAAGGAGAGCAGGTTATATCTAATCTATTCTTATAATCCTTATAATTATAAATATCAATGCAGCAACAGGCTAACATGCAACAACTCCTGGGGAATCTTGAAACTAAGATTAAAACTGCCATATTACCAATTAAAACTATAAAATGACATTAAAAACTCAGAATCAATGTCTCCATGATGGGACAGTTAACTTTGTGAGCTGGAATGTTAAAGGCCTGAATCACGAATTAAAGAGAAAGAAAGTATGCTCTCACCTAACAGGCTTAAACGCTAAAATAGTATTTTTACAGGAGACCCACTTACTAACCAAGGATCAGTTCAGATTACAAAAAGACTGGACTGGCCAAATGTTCCATTCTAGCTTTATAAAGAAAACTAGAGGGGTGGGAATTCTCATACATAGAACAGTTCCTTTTGTAGCATCAGAGGTAGTGTCGGACCCTGAAGGGAGATATGTGATGGTCATGGGCAACTTATATAACAGTAAAATGATTTTGATAAATGTTTATGCACCCAATGTTGATGATAAGGAATTCATGCAAAATCTATTTGCATCCATTCCCAGTGTGAACACTCATAAAATTATAATGGCTGGGGACTTTAATTGTGTTTTAAATCCACTCTTAGATAGGACTCCTGTGACAGGGGGGACGACATCTAATACTGCAAAGATAATTACACAGTTTTTAAAGGATCACAACTTATCAGACCCCTGGAGGTTTCTTAACCCAAACTCAAGAACATATTCGTTCTACTCACCAGTGCATTATAGCTACTCAAGAATTGATTATTTTTTTATAGATAATAATTTCCTGCCTACAATTAAATTATGCAAATATGACACAATTGTTATCTCTGACCATGCCCCTCTAGTCTTGGAGCTAAAATCAATAAGCCCCTCGTACTCACCTCGCAGATGGCATCTTAACCCTCTTTTATTGGCAGACGAGAACTGCACAGAATTTATATCCAAACAAATCAGCTTCTTCCTAGAGACAAACATGTCTACAGAGGTTTCTGCAGGAACACTCTGGGAAACTCTAAAGGCCTTCCTAAGAGGCCAGATTATTTCATATCTTTCCCATAGAAATAAATTAGAAACCAAGAAAGTGTCAGAGCTAAGAAATGAAATTACTAGAATAGATGAAGAACAAGCCAGGCGTCCAAGTGAAGCTCTTCACAGGAAAAGGCAGGCCTTGCATACAGAACTTAACATCTTAACAACTAAAGAAACTGAACAACTTATTTATAAGTCTAGACAGCATTACTATGAACACGGAGAAAAAGCTAATAAGCTTTTAGCTCAACAAATTCATAAACAAGAAGTTCACAATGCAATACCAGTAATCACCAACAAGAATGGAGAAGAAATCATCGACCATAATAAAATAATGCACACATTTAGAGATTACTATAAGTCTTTATATTCCACTGAGCCCAAAGAAGACAACACGCAATCTAATGCATTTCTGGATAATTCACAAATACCACAAATAGATGCTTTAAGTGCTGAGGAACTAGATAAACCTCTAACGCTAACAGAATTACTAGACGCTATAAAGTCACTACAAAGCGGGAAATCATCAGGCCCTGATGGTTACCCCGTAGAGTTTTATAAGAAATTCTCCACTCAGCTAGCTCCACTCTTATTGGTAACATTTACAGAAGCTAAAGACCACCAAATACTACCTCAAACATTTCGACAAGCATTAATCACCGTCTTTCCTAAACAAAATAAGGACTTGTTACAATGTGCATCATATAGACCAATTTCACTCCTGAATAATGATGTTAAGATACTCTCAAAAATCCTAGCTAGAAGGATGGAGAAAGTGCTGCCCTCGGTAATATCACAAGATCAAACTGGATTTATTAAAGGCCGACATCTATCTTCAAATCTCCGACGCTTGTTTAATGTTATATATTCACCAGCAAAATCAAACACCCCAGAGATATTACTATCATTAGACGCAGAAAAGGCATTTGACATGATCGAATGGAATTACCTTTTCACTGCATTGGAGAAATTTGGGTTTGGCCCGAATATTTGTGCTTGGATTAAACTACTGTATACCAGTCCAGAAGCTTCAGTTTGTATTAATAAAATTTGCTCAGACTACTTTAAACTAGAACGTGGTACCAGACAAGGATGTCCCTTGTCGCCACTGTTGTTTGCAATCGCTATTGAACCACTGGCGGTTCACTGCCGAAATTCTCATCAGATAAAGGGGATTGTCAGAGAAGGACTGGAACAGAAAATTTCTCTATATGCAGATGATATGGTCTTATATATATCGGACCCAGAAAACACTGTCCCTGCTGTTTTAACAGCACTAACAGAATTTCAAAAGATATCTGGTCTTAGAATTAATCTGAATAAAAGTATACTCTTTCCAGTGAACTCACAAGCATATAATATTAAATTAGACACCCTACCTTTTACCATAGCAGATCAGTTTAAATACCTAGGGGTAAATATCACAAGTAAACATAAAGCTCTTTATCAACAAAATTTTGGCGTCTGTATGGAAAAAATTAAGCAAGACTTGCATAGATGGTCAACCCTTCATCTCACTCTAGCCGGAAGAATTAACATTGTTAAGATGAATATCCTTCCTAAACTTCTCTTTTTATTTCAAAACATTCCAATATATATCAATAAATCGTTTTTTAAACAGTTAGATTCAATAATAACCTCATTCATTTGGAACTCAAAACACCCACGTATCCGAAGAGCGACCCTACAAAGACCTCAGGCAGAAGGTGGCATGGCTTTACCTAATTTTCAGTTTTATTACTGGGCAGCAAACATACAAGCCATAAAAACCTGGACACAAATAAATGCACATACACAGGCTTGGTCTGCAATAGAAGTAAAATCCTGTAGTACTTCTTTATATTCCCTGCTTTGCTCTCCAATAAATGAAAGTTATCGCAAATATACTAATAACCCAATTGTGCTTTACTCACTCAGAATATGGAACCAAATTAGGAAGCATTTTAAGATGGAAAATCTTTTATCAGTGGCACCTTTGCAAGGGAACCACCTCTTTCAACCTTCGCAAGTATATCCAGTTTTTAATACCTGGAAAAGTTTTGGGATTAAAATGCTCAGAGATCTTTATATAGACAACATATTTACATCTTTTGAACAATTACGTTCAAAATTTAACCTTCCAGCTACACATTTCTTTTACTATCTTCAAATTAGAAATTTTGTTAAACAGAAATTGCCCGATTTCCCCCACCTTGCACCCTCCACAATGCTGGAAAAAATACTGCTCAATTCCGAGGAAACAAACACTATTTCCGCAATATATAAAATCTTATTAGAGTCCCTACCTTTCAAAGATCCAAGAGGACATTGGGAAGAAGATCTCTTAATCAATATATCAGAAAAGGAGTGGAAGGTAGCAAAGCAGAGAATTCACTCGAGTTCTATATGCGCAAAGCATAGAATTATTCAACTAAAAATTATATATCGAGCTCATCTGTCTCGCTTAAAACTGTCCAAAATGTTTCCAGGCCAGGATCCGACCTGCGAGCGCTGCAACCAAGCTCCTGCCTCACTGGGTCACATGTTCTGGGCCTGCACCAAACTAACATCATTTTGGACAAAGATTTTTAAGTGCCTCTCAGACAGCCTTAGTATCACAATCCCTCCTAACCCACTAACAGCTGTGTTTGGTGTCCTTCCAGATGGACTTGAATTGGAGAAGGACAAACAAACGGTGATTGCATTCACTACACTCTTGGCACGCAGACTTATTTTGTTAAATTGGAAGAATCCTAATTCTCCTCTTATAAGTCAGTGGGAAACTGATGTTTTATATTATTTGAAATTGGAAAAAATCAAATTTTCAGTTAGAGGATCTGTACAAAACTTTTTCAAAACTTGGCAGGATTTAATCAATATTATTTTAGAATAAGAGAATTAACTATTATTGTATTTAACTCCCTTCTCCATCTCTTATTTATATAGATATTTACTTCTCCCCTTCTTTTGCCTAATGTTGCCTTATTAAAAAGCTTAAAGAAATTTTCCTTTAGCTAAGCTCTCCTTCTCAGGGATGGGGTTTGATTTGTTTTCAAATTTGTTGGGTTATAAATGGATCTGTTTGTATGGAATGATTACAATGAAAATTAATAAAATAAAAATATAAAAAAAAAAAAAAAAAAAAAAAGACAAGCAACAGTCAAAACTAAAAGGATTATAGGAGCTGGCAACCAAACAAAAACATTAAGTAACATCAAAAATCCTCGGCTAAAAATCTGTAATACACACCTAGCAACAGATAATAATGCCATGATAATGACAGTACCACAAACTAGCAGTGCTCTTTTATAAACAAAATGGAATTGCAGTGTTCTTTGGGGTTTTGAGTTTTCCTTATAGTCAAGTCAGGATTTACTATGATATTGTTGTTAACTTGTTATATTTTTTTTTATTTGGAGGGTGGTATTATTGAAATGTTTCTTGTGAGTGCAATTTAGCAGGTACTAATATCAAAAGAGACAAATGTAATATCTATTCACACCCATTTAGTCAATCATATCGTATCTTTTTCTGGTTTCTTTGGCTCACTCTTGCTATCTTTGGCTATGTCTAATCTGATGGTTTCTTCTTGGAATGCATGGGACTTACGAAGAAATACCAAAAGACACAAATCATGTCTCTGGTGAAGAAGAAGAAGACAGCAGACATAATTGGGAGAGAAGGGGGGGTTATGACGTTGCTGGAAAGGAGTGTGTGACACTCCCGATATCTATGCAAAAGGACAAAGGTCCAAGTCTTTAGAGTCCTGGTGCTTCCTGTCTTGCTTTATGGTTGCAAGACATGGACACTATTCAGTGACCTGAGATGAACACTGACCCCTCTGGTACTGTGTCTCTTGAGAGAATCCTTGGGTACCTCTGGTTTGACTTTGTGTTGAATGAGCAGTTACTCATGGAGTCCCGAATGAGGCACATTACCTGCATTGTGAGGGAGTGTCAGTTACGGCACTATGGCCATGTGGGGCGATTCCCTGAGGGTAATCTGGCACACAGGATCCTCATTGTTGGAGACCGGTGTGGCTGGACCAGGCCAAGGGGACGCCCCTCATAACATCTGGCTGTGGCAGATAGAGGGTCATTTCCAGAGCGTGGGACTGCAGGGTTGCCAACCAGGATCCTGAACTGTTTCATCATGTGGTGAGTGAGGCAACATGTTGTACCAGTGCATGCACCCCAATCTGATCTGACAATGTCCTTGACTTCCTGTGGTACAGGAAGGTGCATATCTCCTTTATGCAAGAGTCTAAACTTGGAGAAAGGGAAGTTTCCCATTTCTCTAAATAATACTGGGTCATGTTGTTGAACAGGTTGTGTAAATGTGGCATGCTTATTGTGGCAAGATGAAACCCTTTAAAATCTCTGATAAAAGTTCAGTTTCAAAACAGAGATTCTATTACAGTGATCCCTCGCTATATCGCGCTTTGTCTTTCGCGGCTTCACTTCATTGCGGATTTTAAATGTAAGCATATGTGAATATAAATCGCGGATTTTTCACTGCTTCGCGGATGTCTGCGGTCTACAGTACGTGTGCTTCCTCAGTTGATTTGCCCATTTGAATTCAAACAAGGGACGCATTTGAATTCAAACAAGGGACGCTATTGGCGGATGGCTGAGAAGCTACCCAATCAGAGCACGCAGTTAAGTTCCTGTGTGCTGCTGATTGGCTCAGCAACGGAGTGCTGCATTAACCAGGAAGTCTCATCTCACTCATTCAACATTAATGCACGTTACTGCTAATGCTTCAGGATTGCAGAAAAGGTAAAAGTTTTGGATATGTTGAAGGAAGGAAACAGCTACACCGCTGTAGGACACAATTACAGCATCAATGAGTCCACGATTCTTTTTATTTAAAAAGGAGGAAAAGCATATGAGATCTACGGCCGCAGTGTCCTTTAATCAGGGCGCAAAACGAGTTGCAAGGGGACGTGATAAGGCAGTAGTCTGGATGAAATCTGCTTTAGGGATTTGGATTGAAGAGTGCTGGAAGAAGAACAATGGCAGTGCTAAACAGTCGCCTGAAGAGGCTCCTTTAGAAGAGCTGTAACGCTATCCTTTGTTGTGCAGTAAAATTAAACTCATCGTTATCGGACAAGTCGTCGTGTCATTGTTGGTGAGTAACCATAATTAATTATTTATGTACAATACTTATTACATGTACATAGTTTAGTGTCGCTGTACACACATTTTACTGTATACAATTTTTCTTGCATTGTACGTATTTATTGCTGGTGGCCTGTCTGTTGTAATGGCTGTAACGTATGATATCGGAGACGCTCGATATCTTTAAAATAATATTTAGGTTTTACTGTAGGTAAACTGTGTTTACATACATAATTTCAACAAATCTTACCTAATATCTAAGAGAATACAAAGGGTTTATACTGTATAACTGTGCGTGAAATGTTTATAATAGTGTGGGAGAGTTTGTAAGGGCTTAAAATATATAAAAATAACCATATAAACATATGGTTTCTACTTCGCGGATTTTCTTATTTCGCAGGTGGCTCTGGAACGCAACCCCCGCGATGGAGGAGGGATTACTGTACTTGCTCTGTGAAATTGGGGAAAAAGTGTTTTGCTGAGTACACAGTAAAACTCTACTAATCAATATTCTGGAGTTTGATTACTAAACAACTTATGAAATTTTCTTTAGCACTGATTAAAAACACTACTGTGAACCCTCTTTTAGATAAATTCCCCACACATGGTCAAACCCAGCAGACATTTAGCTCTTAAACTAAGAAAATGAAATCATTTTCATCTATTTTAAATCTGGCCTCCCTACTAATAAACCTTTGGAAATATTTAAGCACATTGTTGAATTCGTTTCAAAGTTATTTTTTGATAGTTCAAAAATTTTCTCATCTGTTACAATCCTATTTCTGAAAAGTCTGGATATTTCCAAACAATATTCCTCCTCACCTGCAGGAATCAGAGTTGGGAGGCAGTGAGCGACACCCAACAAAGTGCTGGGTTCAAATAAAGGATTTTATTACAAATAAATCACAAAAAATGCAAAAGTAACCAAACCAGAAATATAAACAAGTCAATTTTTTCCTTTGCTCTCCTCCCAGCTCTGACTTTTCCAGGTGAGACAGTGGGCTCCTTTTAAGCTGGACCAGGAATGCTTCCAGTGCCACAGTGTGTGCTCTTTGAAGCACTTCCGGGTCATATGGAAACCAGAGAGCCCCCTCCTCCTCCAACAGCACCCCCTAATGACACCCAGGGTGTCCTACAGGGTTGTGCTTCCGGACTCCAATCCCTAAGTACCCCTGCAGATGTCCAAAATGGGATGCCTTGGGAGGACCACTGGCACCTGTTGTATGGGGGAATGGAACTGCTCCTGGTCTCTGGCTTCTGCTGGTCCATTGTTTATATGCCATGGTACTTATAATATATACACACACAGTATATGTACAGTGGGGGAAATAAGTATTTGATCCCCTGCTGAATCTGTAAGTTTGCTCACTTACAAAGAAATGAACAGTCTCTAATTTTTATGGTGGATTCATTTTAATGGAGAGATAAAATATCAACCAAAAATCCAGAAAAAACACATTACATAAAATTTATAAATTAATTTACATGTCATTGAGAGAAATAAGTACAACCCAGCCAGAATTTTGGTTCCCACAGATTGGCTGTGTGCCACATACAATCATTCAATCGATCGATCGATTATAGATACTCCTGATCTCAACTCGTTGTGTGTATAAAGCACACCTGTCCACAAAATCAATTTCTTCCATTCCAACCTCTCCACCATGATGGGCAAGGTACAAGACGATGGGCACCTGCAATATCTCCCTGCTCAAGAAGGCCCATCTTAAGTTTGCCAGTGAACATCCAGGCTTATACACGTGCTTTCTTGAGCAGAGGGTCCTTTAGGGTGCTGCAAGACTTCAATCCATTACGGTATAGTGTGTTACCAATGGTGTTCTTGGCGACTGTGGTCCCAACTGTCTTCAGATCACTAAGAAGCTCCTCCCGTGTAGTTTTGGGCTGATCCCTCACCTTTCTCATGATCATCCTCACCCCATGAGGCAAGATCTTCCACAGAGCTCCAGACTGAGTGATGGTCATTTTATATTTCTTCCATTCTTCCAGGATAATTGCAAAAATAGTTGTAACCTTCTCACCAAGCTTCTTGCTGATGGTCTTGTAACCCATTGCATCCTTGTACTTGTCTACAATCTTGTTCCTGATGTCCTTTGACAACTCTTTGGTCTTGCCCATCATGGTGGGGAGGTTGGAATAGAAGAAATTGATTCTGTGGACAGATGTGCTTTACACACATAATGAGTTGAGATCAGGAGTATCTGTAATTGATTGACTGATTGTAATCTGTGTGCCACATGGGCCCACAGCCAATCTGTGGAAGCCAGAATTCTGGCTGGGTTGTAGGGGATCAAATACTTATTTTTCTCAATGATATGCAAATCAATTTATAAATTTTATGCAATGTGTTTTTTCTGGATTTTTGGTTGATGTTCTGTTTTCTTCTTCTTTCGGCTGCTCCCGTTAGGGGTTTCCACACATATCTTCTGTCTTCTGCATCTTTCTCTGTTACACCCATCACCTGCATGTCCTGTCTCACCACATCCATAAAACTTTGCTTAAGCCTTCCTCTTTTCCTCTTGCCTGGCAGCTCTATCTTTAACATACTTTTCCCAATATACACATCATCTCTCCTCTGCACATGTCCAAACCAATGCAATCTCACCTATCTGACTTTGTCTCCCACCCTTCCAACCTGAGATGACCCTCTAATGTACTCATTCCTAATCCCATCCATCCTCATCACACCCAATGCAAATCTTAGCATCTTTAACTCTGCCACCTCCAGCTCTGTCTCCTGCTTTCTGGTCAGTGCCACCGTCTCCAACCCATACAGTGTAACATAGCTGGTCTCACTACTGCCCTGTAGACCTTCCCTTTCACTCTTGCTGATACCCGTCTGTCACTCCTGACACTCTTCTCCACCCATTCCATCCTGCCTGCACCCTCTTTTTCACTTCTCTTCCACAATCCCCATTATTTAAACTCATCCACCTTCACCAACTCTACTCCCTGCATCCTCACCATTCCACTGACCTCCCTCTCATTTACACAGCAACAACAACATTTATTTATATAGCACATTTTCATACAAATGATGTAGCTCAAACTGCTATACATGATGGCCAGGGAGGATGGAAAAAAATACAAAAAAAAAACCTCCAGATGGCTGGATGAAAAAAAATAAAATCTGCAGGGGTTCCTAGGCCACAAGACCGCCCAGCCACCTGTAGGCATTCTACCTAACATAAATGACCTCACAATCAGTCCTCATTTTATTCAGGGTTCACATGGAAGAACTTGATGATGATGGTCATGTGGACTTCTGGCCGTTAATCCATCAATGCAGGGGCATCACGGTGTTTACATATGTGTTCTGTGTTGTTCCTATTGACCTTCATTCCTCTCCCCTCTAGAGCATATCTCCACCTTTCCAGGGTCTCCTCAACCAGCTCCCTACTCTCGCTACAGATCACAATGTCATTAGCAAACATCATAGTTCACGGGGACTCCTATCAAATCAGGGTTCAAATACAGATGAAATACCATTACAACTAACTGCCAGGGACCTAAAAAATATTTTGTTGTAATGAAAATTTCGTTGTAATGAGATTCTGTATTTGTTGCTATAGTGTTTTCTTTAACTTGTGTCCAGGCATTTGCAATCATTTCAACAGCTTCTTTCGTGTTAATTTTAATCTTCTCCTGTCTACAAGTTATGATGACAAGAAATTTTCTCAGCATTTCCTTGCAATAATACACTTTCAAGGTGTGAATGATACCCAAACCCAATGGCTGAAGCACTGTTGTGCAACTGGGTGGGAGGAATTCAACCTGAACATTATCTAAATGCGGAAGCCTATTGTGAGTAGCACAGTTATCAATCAGAAGCCAAATCATCCTTTTCTTCATCTTCATATTGTGAGGTTTTCTTTTGGGATCCCCCCACTCAATGGGAACGTCGCGCTGAAGTGTGTCCCGAAGCGCGATTGCTGCATCTGTGGAAGATTGTCCGTTGCTGGGGCAGGGCAACCGCAGGCTCACAACGCTGCAGTGAGGCCCTACAGAAGAGAATCCTAACAGATCGTGGGTGTTCTATAAGTTCCTGTCCTGCACCCCAAAACATGAGGCTTAGTCTCAGTACTTTAGCAAAAACAGCTTTATTCAGCTTGAAACAGAAACAGCACGGTTATTTATTGTAGCGGGATCTGCCACTCTCCTATACTCAGACACAGCAGTCAGGCAGGGTCGTGGCCAGGTTAGTGGCCAAGCAATACTGTTCCCTGCATCACTCATCGAGATCTTTTCTGTTTGCTTTGATGAAGAGACACCCCAGCGCTGTGAGCCTGCTGCTGCCCTGGCAACAGATGAACAGTCTTCCAAGGATGCGGTGATCACACTTCGGGACGCTCTACGGTGTGTTGTCCAGTTGGAGGAGGTCCCAAGAGAACTTAGAAACCTCTCATTTTCTTGAATGAGTGCCACATTAATCGAAATGTTTCTTGAACGAGCATCACTGAACCACATAAAAACGGCTTTTTCGACGTTTTCAAATGCATTAGTTCGCATGCATTTGCAACCCGAGATTTTTGTTCTTTTTTTGCTTGGTCTTTCAAGAAAGTTGACAGTGTCAATGGCGAAATTCCGAATTCACTGGCAATGTCTTTTTTCTTTTTGCCACAATCGAGAGCTGCAAAAATTTAAAGTGTTTTTTTGTAATATGAACTGTTATCGTTTTATCGTGTCTGCCATTTCTATAGGAGGGTGACAATGAGTTAAATTCCAATGGATGCAATAAGGAAAAAGGTATCACTGAAAACCACCGAAAACAAAAACAGCAAAAAACAGTCAGAAGAAAGAAAAAAAATTACAATGTTTCTGTTTGGGGATCGTTGTGCACAACTGAGCTGCGACCACAGAACTAACTGCTCTGTGGATGATTCATTCAAACATTTCAAGGTCACTTCATTGTAATGAAAGTATCTGCTGAATGTATTTCGTAGTAATGAGATTTCTATAGACTCGTGTTATATGGGGAAACTGTCAGGACCATAAAAATATTTCGTTGTAATGAAAAGTTCGTTGTAAAGATATTCATTGTAATGGAATTTTGCCTCTACTTATTTTCCCCACTGTATATACTTTATACACACACACACAAAATATGATACCACCATGTTTCCTTTTGGGTCATATTTATTTTATTTGGTTATGCTTTTTCACACATTACTCCATAATTATTTCACTTTATTGCAGTTCATACAGAAGTGAACTATATAATTAATGTCTCTCTGAAACAGACATACCACTTTGACTCTGGTATCTAAAAAATACAATTAAATAATATAGAAATTCAAACTGAGTAACTGAATGCAGTGCCATAATCTATTACTTGCTTACATAAACTGTAAAAAGAAAATTAACATCATATTTGGTTGTATGTTTTTTGTTATATAATTGTCAAACTGCCCGTTATATACAGTAAGTATTGTGTAAAGTTCTTTAAACGCCACATAAACATTAGAATCCTATCAGAAGTGACTTCATGATGATGACAAACTCAGTCATAATTTAAGATGAATGAGCCCCACTTCAAGTGCTGCTCTGCATTCCATAAGTCAGCAAGCAAACCAATAAATATATAAAATGGGATTCAGCCCAGCTGATGTTAAAAAAGGCAATTTCTCACATTAATTAGACACTAATTGTTATATTTTAAAATGGAATGAGTTGTATATTGGAGCAATGTGTACCTTATTGATTAATTCCCTTTAGAAGTCTTTTATTGGCAAACCTGATGAAGACAGAATCTTTCCCTCATGGGAGCCAGTCCAATATTATATACTAACCAACTTTATACTTTTTGCAGACAAGTGTATTTTGGAAAGTTTTAATCTAAGGTAGCACAACCATTGTTTTATTGCAATATATACATGCTTTATTTGAAAATGTTAAGCAAGTGTATGTTTAAAATGTAAATAACAAAGAACTCTTGAAGATTATGTAAACATAGTACTTTATTCATACTGATTTATATTTTTAAAATAAATACAATGAATTAATAAAGGTATATGGAATGCATTTTTATGAACTGGTTGTGTGATTTATAATCATTTAGCAATTATGTAATCTCATGATTAGCTTTTTATTAATTTTTAGCAATTATTTTGTTATAATATAAATGTTGAGTTTTATCTGTTATTCAACCCTTATTACATGAGGTTCATTGTCTTTGCTAAGGATTTTGACCTTTATATGTTACTGTATATTCAGTAGAGTTAAGAGCCTATAAGAAAGTAAACCGAATCTGTGCATCAGACCTAAATGTCAGAGAATAAATATAACAATAACACTTTCAAGATGACAAAGTGGAAAATGGTAGGTTGGCTCAGACATTGATAACAATACAAAGAAACCATACAGACAACTACTGTACATCTGAGAGTTCTGGAAAGTAAAATTATTTTTACCAAGAAAAATGCAATATAGCTTCAGATAATGTAGATTTCTGCTTTAGTGCACATTCAGGTTGGTGACATAGTTTGGCCCTCATGGAATTTGAGTATACTGAAGATTGTTGGGTTTTCTTACCTATATTTTTGGGTTTAGAGTTAATACATTCACTTTGCTTTATTATAGCTTTCAATGGCCTATGTTATACTGGAAGTTATACTCCTAAAAGAGTAAATTGAATTAAACCGAAGATATTGACTAGAAAGAAATACTTCTTATTCATACTGTCTATTTTGGAAAACAATTTATTATTTGCTGCATGAAATATTTGGAGAGGCTGCAATGTCAATGAAGCAATGTACAATATACGTTATTTGAAAAATAAAATATACAAAAATTATGATACAGATAGTTAAAAAAATAATATTTGCTGATATGCATGCCTCAAAAATCCAGTGACTTGGGATTAAATGTTATCAGTGTGGAGCATGTGAGTTTTTCTCCCAGATTCCCAAAAATATGCAGATTAGGATAGCTGGCATTTCTAAACTGGCCTGAGTAAGTGTAAGTGAGCCCAGTGATGGGCAGGCGCCATGTACATGGCAGTTTCTTATCTTGTGCCCAGTACTGCCAGGATAGGCTACAACCCCCAGTGGTAGGGAATTGGATTTAGCTGTTTTGAGATTATTATCTGTCTTGTTTTGTTTTGAAGTATGACAAAAGTGTGTAAAACACTTCAATTGTTTTACTATAACTGCTAATATTGAGAGATATAAGGAAATAATTTCAGGCAATTACACAGAACTGAAATGATTGGGCTGTAATTCATGTATGAAATATAACAATCTCAGAAATGATATGTGTTTAATATAATTCTGCAGTAGAAGTAAAGGAAGATCCAATAATGTCTCCCTAGTAAACAACTGATACTTTCAGAGAAGAACTTTTCAGTAATGGTTGACAAGGTTTGTCTGGTATATGGGAGGCAGCTTAAAGGCTCAAAAAAGGATAATTCCACGCTGGACCAGGGGATGGCATAGTGTACTAATCCTTTCTCTTCTTCCTCTCCAGACTGAACATGGGAAATTCTGCCTGAACTCAATGACATCACTTCTGGTTCCGGGCCCAATAACATCATCTCCGGTCCCTGCCGTGATGACACAACTTCCAGTTCCAGCCCAGACAATGTAATTTCCCCTACCCGCCTTTAAAACCACCATGTTTTGTCTACCTGCCAGTTCCGTTTTGGACTGATGTCTGTAAAGACTTATAAAACCAAACTTTCTCGTTTTTTGACAGCCAAATTCAAGTATATGGGTGGCTGCCCCAAACCTTTTTGCCATGTGATCTGAGTCTTTTAAACTTGTTAATAGTGATGAGCGAAACAGGAAAGTTTTGATTTACAGATAGTTTTGCAAAATAGACATTAAAATTAGTTTTGTAGACAATTTTGCAATTAACCCCTTAACTGCCCTCTGCCGGATATATCCGGCATCGTAGCTTTAATGCTGACGCCTTACTGCCGGAATTATCCGGCACATTTGCCTGTGGTTATATGAATGCCTGGCGCGTAGTACAACTGACAGTTTGGCGTGGGTATTATTACTACATTGTATTTCGACAACTCTGCGCTTGTATTGGCCGATCACGTGATGTGATTCAAAAGTGAAAGCTGTGAATATGGCGAAACGTAAACTGACTTCAAGTGAGGTTTTGCAGGCGATTTTGGACAATAATTCTGATCATGATTGTAGCAGTTCTGAAGAAGATTTTAGCGACAATCATGATCAGCAACGTGCGCTGCATGATACTGTGAATGACGGCGCATCGGATGACGGTGATGAGTGGGTGTATCCCCAGCATCTCAACTGGACTGCTGCCCGAGGTGAACTACCTTTTCTGCATCCGTTTGTGGTAACGTGTGGCTTTACTGTTGATGTAAACAATTACACTGCTGAGAAGTTTTATGAGCTGTTTGTGTCACCTGATTTGATCAGACATTTTGCTCATCAGACAAATCTGTATGCAGCACAGTTTATTGAGACATGTAACCGATTCTCTTTGCTGCTGAAATTCTTTCATTTGAATGACAACAGAAATGAGCCAGATAAGAAAGATCCAAACCGCGACCGCTTGTTCAAGCTACGTCCTTTGATTGATCATTTATTTGAAGCATTTCAGTTGCCCTACATGCCAGGACCGTCAGTTACAGTTGATGAAAGTTTATTGTTGTGGAAGCCTGAGAAAAGGTACATTTTGTGTTTTATTATGTGTTTGCCCATTTCTAGAACTTGCACAACATTTAGTGGTCAATACTGCTTGAATAAATGTAAAAAATGTAAAAAAAATGTAAAAAAGTAAAAAAACGAAAATTGTTCAGATTTCGCCTGGCGTGGGGAATATTTAGGGAGTAGGCGGTTAAAGGGTTAAGAAACATGAAACTCACTAAATCGAATGTTTTTTGGGGATGGATGTAAAAAAGTAATATGGTTTCTAAAACATCTTCACATTTCTGTGTTTTTTTTAATGTGATATGCTGCATATTTTCCACTCAAGGTTTTCTCTACAGGAAAATCTCACTAAACAGGAAGATGACCACCCCTCTTAAATAGCAACTGCCCATTTCTGTTTCTTGATTTCTTCAGAAGAAATTAAGGCTACGTGTTTTTCAAATGCCATGAAGCCAAGTTTCTTTTCTGTTACTGATGCATATTTAGTAAGGTGATTATCAAGATCATCATCATAATTAGCGAAGTGGGGATCACACAATTGTACTACCAGAACACGTTTGGTCACTCAACAAAATGTCTATATGTCACAAGAAATAAGTGCTGTGATTGTTTTTCCACAAGAGGTCTGTATTTAAATACTAAATTACAGACAAACACATGCAGAGTTAAACATATAACAGAACTATACAGCTTCTTGTGTCAATGGCACGGATTTCACTGGAAGCAAAATGCAAATAGCTTAGCAAATTGTTTTCAAAGCAAAACACCAAGTTTCACTGTGAATTGTTTCTCTCATCGTTACACATTAGCTTAAAGGCATAGATATTTTGCACTGAAGACGCTTTTCAGGTTCTGCTTTTCCATTGGTTACATATTGTGAATTGGGCGGCCCGGACACACACAGGCAGACACGTTTCCGGCCATCACCACACGTTTATTTACACTATATACAATACAAGTCTCTAAGTGCACCAAATCACAAACCCCCACAGTCTCCCAAAGTCCAGGCTCCTTCACTAGCCTCTTCTCTTTCTCTCTCTTCACACACTCCAGGCATCTCCTTGCCGCCTCCTCTCCGACCTCGTCTACCTCCTCACCCAACTCCAGCCTTGATTGAAGGGAGGTGGGCCCTTAAATAGGCAGGCGGCTGATGACCACACCCGGCCACCTGCCACAATATATAGATTTTTTCCCTTTTTCTTTTATTTTTTCTCTTATCTTTAATAAATAACTCTGTGAAAATGAAATAAAATAAATGACAATATGTCATAAACATAAAGTAGTCATTAGATTGTTTTTCATATTTGCAGTTTTATCAAACTTTGTAGGATTCACCTGTCATTTCTGTTGATAGGTCGAAGCCTGTAGAGTTTGGGGTCTGGCTGCCTGGAGTGACGGGCCAGTGAAGAATTGGCCCTTATATTTAGATCTTTTTAAGGGTATAACACTCTTTTTGCCGTTCAAATGCTCATAAACCATATCACATTGACAATGCCATTAATTATTCAGTTCTATTTATTCTTAAGATGTATGTACTTTACACATTCACAAATAAAGAATACTTAAGTAAAATACAAAGCAGTATGAAATATATCACCAAAACACAATGCTTACCACAAAATAACATACTGCACCTAGAATTAAACATAAATACATTACAAATATGGCTATTGAATTTTTTTGGAAAGGTAGCCAATACTTAGTATGAGTTTCTCAGATGGGTTATTATGAACTTTAAATGTGCATACCTTGAATCACTGACACATTAATATGTTTTGTTTTAATAATAATGCTACTGTTTAATCACCTGTTTCAGGTACTACTGCTGACTTTCATTATGACAGGGTCTCCACGAGGTTAACATCTGCTTGTCTTTTTCAGATCTCAGTAACTGCTGTAGCATGGCCTTTCTCTTGTGTGCCATCTTCCTCTGAACAAATGTTTCATGCATTTTCATCTTCACGCACAAACTGCACCTCCCTTACAAACAAAAGGAATTACTAGTTTCTTGGCATACACAGCAAAATTTTATTACCACATATAAAACATACATTTCAGCAATGCTCCTTGATAGAATGACAAACTTGTGGTGAACATGAAGACACCAGGAAGATGTCAAAGAACTCCTTGGTTGAACAGCTTTCAAACAAATAGATTCACATGACACTTTGTGGTAATGGCTGGCTATAATTCAGGACCTATCTTCCCACTTCAAACAGAACCCCCTTTTTCAATATCTTTTAGAATATTAGAGCAAATATGAGGAGATGAGGCTATTAGGCCCAAGAAGCTCATTCATCCTATTGTCCATTCAAAACAAGTTTACTCCATCTGTTCTCAAACTTCAGGAATAACTTTAAAGTAACAGCAGTGGTCCAATGTACTCATTACCTTCAAAGTTGTAAACACTTCAGTCATGTCACCTCTTAATTTCTGTTTGCTTAAACTGTAAAGATTACTCAATCATTCTTTATAGCTCATATGGTACCTTATCAAACACCTTCTGAAAATCAAGATAAATAATACCATATGCACCTCTGTTATCATATGCATTTGTTGCTTCCTCATAGAATTCCAGCATATTAGTGAAACATGACCTTCCCCATCATTACCTATACTGACTAGTTCCTAAAAAACCCGTTCTTGACAATTGGTGCTTAATCTTTTCCTTACTAATTCCTTCCTTTAATTTACCAATGATGTATTTTGTGCTTAGCCTTAGTTATTTGGATCAGCCCAATCACCCTTTTATGTAGTGGAGTGATATTTGCTAAACTCCAGTCTGTAGAAATATCTCCAGTGTGCAGAAGTTTTTTTTAAAATATGCATCAAAGATTTTAGATTTCCTTGCTGACTTCCTTAAGCATTTGAGGTCACATATTATCTGGTGTCACATGCGTGCAAGTAGGAGGCAGGTAAAGGGCCTGAGTAATTGAAATTCCTCGACAGACCAGGGGCGGCAGGGTGCGCTGACTGTCTCTCTCAGTTCCTTGAAGGCCATTCTCGGGAAATCCCACTAGGTTCCGGTGCCTCTGAAGACATCACTTCCGGTTCCAGCACCTTCGATGGCGATGGTGTCACTTTTGGTCCCGATGATGTCACTTCTGGTCCCGTACCCAATGATGACGAAACTTCCGGTTCCAATGATGTCACTTCCGGTTCAGGCACCAATGATGATGTCACTTCATTCACTGGCCTTTAAATCTTGCCTCCATACAATCAATTCTATTTTGGACTCAGATCAGTGAATACCTCTGTTCATATTTAAACCTATTTTGCAGCCGTGGAACCAAAACCTTTATGATGTCTTTGCCACATCATTGTTACACTGGTTCTAAGAATTTATTAGATTTCAGCCTTTTAATCTAAGCAGTACTTCTCCCTCTACAATTTCCAAATCACTACATACCTCTTTAGCTGTTCCTGTTACTTTTGGGAGGTTATCAGCTTCTTCATTATGTGTAAACCTCAGAAAAATGCAAGTTCAAAGCAAATGGTTTTTAGCAATCTTTATATTCTATCTCACCTTTGCCATTACTGATACACTTCACTTCCTCTTTGGCTGTTTGTTTACTAATAAAATATTGAAAGAATGTCTTTGGGTCATTTTTAATTTTTCTGCACTATTTCTCTCCATCTCTTAGCTATCCTAATAATCTTTTTAACTTTTGCTGTTATGCGCTCGTATGCTCAGTATTTAGAATTTGTGAATTTCCCATTGGGATTAATAAAGTATCTATCTATCTAGCACTGCAGTTACTATTCACATAGGCCTTATACAGCTGTTTTTTTTTTTGCATCTTCTTATTTATCCACCGAAGAGTTTTATTTTTTTAAATATATCTTACAGCTTCTAAATTTTGGGATAAACTTGTGCTATGTTACATATAAAACACTTTTAAAACTGCCCAGCATCTCCTCACCTGTCTATAAACTTAAAAGCGTATCAAACTTTATCTGACTTTGGCTTTGCTGCATCTGCTCAAGGTTTGCCCTTCTAAAATCGCCTTCTAAAATGAACTTTGCCAAAATACTATGAAATGTATTATATTATGGTCACAAGATGCTAATGTTTCAATCACTTTTAAACTGAATTCTTTTCTGACTAATACTGAACATACTAAATATATACAAATTTCTGTTTGCATTGTTTTTTTTAACACACTGTGCTAAAAAAAATCATTAATTACATTCAAAAACTCCATCATTTGTAAGGCTAGACCAATTATATTTGAGCAATTAAAGCTCCCTTTTGACTATAATATCCCCCTCTAAACTCGCCTTTTTAATATTATTAAAAATATGTAGATTAAAATTATTGTCTGCATTATAGGGCCTATTGCTGCTGTAAATAAAAGACCTTGATCTGTAATGCTGTCTATTCAAATTCAAACATCCTTACTAAGTTGTGCTTCACCATATAATTGAAGTAGACTTGCATTCAAATCGTGTTTTACATAAATGGCTACTCCCACACACTTTTTAGTTCTGTATGTCTTTCCGGAAAAAAGTGCATCATCTGTGTTATCCTCAGTCCCCATCTGTATTGTTTAGCCAGGTTTCTGTTACTCATATTATATCATGATTATGTGCAGCTACTGTACATATTAATCCAACTCATTAATTTTATTACTAATACTCCTAGCAATTTTTAACATTGTACCTACTTTACTTTGGCTTTTCAGCAGTGGACTTGAACTTTTACTATTATCTTGTTTATTTGTATCAATGCTGCAGCCAGTCCTTTTATGTGAAGTTCTAAACCCGGCTTGAGCTAAATGTTTTGCACCCCCTTTCTTTATTTTCAACAAATATCAACTAACCTACTCATATGCCACATCAATACTTTGGTGATCCTTCAGTTCTGATGTAACCTGTCATGGCAGAACAGGCCCTATCTGTCCCAGAAGAAGTCCTAATGACCCTTAAACCTGTTCCTCTCCATCCTAAACTAAGATTTGAGTCAAATGTTCTTATGTCTTTTTTGGACTGGAGTTTAGCAAAGGCAGAACTTCAGAGAAGACCTTGTAAACTGTTTAAATATGGATTGCAGAACTGACAGGATGACCATAAATATTTCATTTGTTTCAATATGGACAATAACTGACTGAAAAAACCCCGCTCCTGCTCATCGACCCTTCAGGAGAGGTCTTCTATCTGTGCATCACACCATACGCTATCACTGCTTCTCTTTTTCTGGGGACTACTTATAAAGTTACCTTTTGGGTCTAATCATCCCTACCTACCACCTATCAGAATTCACCCTTTAGCTCCACAAGGCTCTTAAAACATCAAACTCTAGGGTTGATTCCCCTGGACAACATGCACATCTTGCCTTACATCTGACGGTGACCCACATGTTCATACTTCTCTGTTCTGGAATCTCCTCCCATGCCAGTTTGGGGGAGCACACTATCTCCCTAAAGAACATATGGGCAATACAAACTAATTCTTTTGAACAATGAAGGCTAGCGACCTCTTTCTCAAGTTCAGCAAAACTGACCTGGAGGTGCTTAATCAACTGCCATCTCCCACAGATGTAGGCCTCCTGGACCTTTTAAAAAGTTTTTAAAAAAGTCCAACATCATACATGATATTGACATAATGATTATAATTTTGAGATTGGCCCAAATACCTCCCATGTATTCTACATGTACAACTTACTGCTTTTCTGAGGTGGTGTCTTAATGGGGTGGAGAAGCTACTCCTCAGCTTCTAGCACATCAAAAAAAATGCAACATCCATCATCAGAATCCAGCAAAGGCTTGGACTCATATTTTGACTCGATTGACATAAGAACTTAAGAAATTTGACAAAAGAGAGGAGACAATTCAGTCCATCGAGTGTATTTTCTTAACTAATGGCTATGTTGTATTAATATCTCATCCAATTATTTCTTAAAGGTTGTCAAGGTTTCTGCTTCAACTACATGTCTCAGTAATGTGTTCTAGATTCCCACAACTCTTTGCATCAAGAAGTACATCCTAACTTTAGTCCTAAATGCACTTCAACACTAATTTCTTCTGGTGTCTTCAAGTACATGAAGCATCATTGAGCTGAAAGAATTCTGCTGCATCTAATTTATCAATGCCTTTGAGAATTTTGAAGACCTGGATTAGGTCAACCACACAGTCTCATCTGCTTAAGATTAAACAGATTTAATTATTGGAGTCTGTCAGAGAAAAACCTGTCTTTATGTCCTGGAAATGATGTTGTTGCTGTCCTCTGCACAACCTCGTGTGCTGCAATGTCTTTTATGTAATGGGGTAACAAGAACTGCACACATTACTCTAGATGCTGACTCACTTGTGCTTTATTTGATCTAAACATAATGTCCAGCCATTTGTATTCACCAGTTTTTACAATATAACCTAATATTTTATTTGCCTTTTCAATTGCTTATGCACATTGCTTAAATGATGAAAACATTGTGTCAACATAAACCCCATACCCCCTTTTTAGAGGTTCCTTCCTGTAAGACAGTGCCACCCATTTTGTATTTATAATTGTTATTTTTGCCCATGTGTAGCAGTTTGCACTTTTCCACATTAAGCTGCATTTTCCAAATCTTCTGCCAAATCTTCTTTTTGAATTGTTTTTTATTGTATTATTATACACCAGCAAACCCCCGATTCTCGAAAGAATCGCAAATCCAAGAATGGAAATCACTTTCTGTTCCCTCCAATCTTTGGAGTTGATGAAAAATCATGGAGGGTGGGTGCATCCTGGGAAAGTTTTCATTTAATTAAATAAATATATTTGTACTAAAGCTGTTTCTTTTTGGAGCCATGACTCCTTTGGTTCTGGTGTTTCAGAAGCGCGTTGTAGGCGCTTTCGTTCATTGTTTTTATCCATGCAGTCTCGTTTTTGTTTTTCTATGGCTGTGTCGTTAGCTAGAAGTCGTTTGCTGATGGCGGCGGATTTGCATGCTGAAGTGACCATGGCGGTGGATCCAGGCTTGGAGGTGTACATTACTAAATGAAGGTTGCATATACGGTGGTGTGGGCGTTCGGGCGGCGGTTGTACTGTGCACGGCTTGCTTCTGGCCTCTGGTGTCCGTGCATATATACAGCCTGGCGTGCACGCTTTACCTCAAGTTTAGTTTACAGGTTGTGTTGTGTTGTTTGGGCGCCACCTACTGACTCTGGGAAGCTGCTGGGTTTGACTCTGGGAAGCCGCTGAGTTTGACTCTGGGGCGCTGAGGCGATGTGCGCATGTGCTGTCGGCATGGCTTGCTTCTGGCATCTGGCATCTGTGCATACAGTATATACAACCTTCGTTTAGTAATATAGATATGTTTATGATATATATTATTGACATACAGGTACTTTTCTAATATATTTGTTTATCATTTCCATAATTATGCACTGTACTGAAGTAAGCTTTATTGGTTTATAATTATCAGAATCCATTTTGTCTCCCTCTGTGAAGATTGGATTCACATTTGCAATTTTCCAGTCATCTGGTATTTCTCCTTAATCGAATAATTCATCAGATATTCCTGATAATAATTTATAGATGATGCCTTTCCTTAATTTTTAATACAAGTCTGGGGGGTTTATTTGTCTTCAGGGTATTGTAGACTTGAAGCACATCAGACTGTTCTATTTTAAAATTTTACCACTCAGGTTTTGTTTTACTTCTAAAATGGGGCATTCCACTTATTTTGTCCTTTACAAAAGTACTTTGGTGAAATATTCATTCGCTATTTCTTAAATTCTTTTTTTATCATCTTTCTATTGGAGTAGTACTCTAAAAACTGCTTGCTCGTTTGCATTGACTTCACTGGTCATTTTTTAGCTTCTCTTTTGGCCTTTTAAATGCTTTTTTGATCTCTTGCAAAAGTCTCTAATATACAACTAAGTCAGAGATTTTTGGCTGTTTTTTAAATTTTCTGTATAGAGATCTTTTTGGTTTTACGTTTTAAATAATGCCCCAATTTATCCATTTCAAACAAGTTGTTTTGTTTTATTGGCTTTAGGAATATACTTATTTTGAACATGGATCAGAATGTCTCCAAAGGATGCCAGTTAACATTTGTTGCTGCAGAGCTTTTACTCCATCTCTGTGAAGTTTGTTTTCATCTTCATTTTGGTATAGAATTGTATGTTTTCAAAACTGATCTCAGACTTTACCATGTTGTGATCACAGTTACTGAAAATATCAGTAATGTCTGTTTTTATTACTCTGACTTTATTGTTCAAGAAAATTAAATACATGTTGGGCTTGAAACAAACAGGGTGAGAAAGCAGTCATTTGCCATTTAGGAGCATTTGTTTCCCCTTTTCAATTTCCAATAGGGGCTTCCCAATCAATGTTTGGAAATTTAAAATCATTCATGATTACTATGTTATTTTTGTTGCTGATGTGACTTATTTTATTAAATATTATTATATTACCTGAAATATCAGAATCTGCCAGTCTGTAGCAAACTTCAATAAATAACTTAACTAGCACAGTGATTCTGACATGTTCCTTTTTTACATTTGAATTCATGTGTCTGAATAGTATTTTTCCCATGTAGCACCTCAGCTCCTTCTTTTCTTTCTTGTCCTTCTCTCCTGAGGCATGTATAGCCAGTAATATTATATTCTTGTCCATCACTCACATTTAGCTAGGGACCCATAATTCCTACAATATTATACTCCCAAGTTGATTGCCTCTAGTTTGTGTTATTGTGTTTGAGTTATTTCAGGCTTTTGAAGCAAGTTATACCTATTGACTAGTTTAATCTTATTTTCAGGTGAGAAATCTTCTCAAACATATCACTGCACTGAATTAAACCATGCAGACCAATTTAACATATATACAAATAGCATTTGTTGTTATTAAATAGGACCAGGTAAAAAAAAATAGAAATGTTCAGGCTCTGCAATTATCTGTATTCCTTCCTAACTTAAAAATGAATGGTCTCGATAATGAGTATACTACCTTCAAAATTATGCTCATCAATATTTAGGGTGGAGCTTGCTGAGACAAATTAAGAATTTTTAGGCAGTAAGAGTTCAAGGTGCATAAAGAGCATACAGATAAAACAGGTTCTTGCTCTCTTATTCCTTCCTTACATTTTTGATGTTTTCGAACTTTCAGCTTATGCTGATAGATGATCTGTTTAGTTATCTTGGGTTGCTACCTACAATAGTTATATTTAACCTATATTGAGTTAACTTTCAAGTTATGACTGACCTTGTGATCTGTTCCCATCAAGTTACTTTACTCGTTATTCTCCTCTTCTGAAGAATGCTCCTAGTCCCTGATTTTTAGATCTTTTACAGATTTGCATAATTTGCTGCAAATAACCATTTATATGAAAGTGTTTATCTGAAAACTTGTGATAAGCTTACTGAGGGCTCACAGGGAGAGTGGCAGAAGCCTTAGGACACCCATGGACTCATTCTGAATTACTAGGTATTTTGTCCCCTAACACTTTATTTTTGTATTTTATTCTTTGCTTTGTTTATTGTTTGTTGTTAATTGTAGGGTTTTATGAACATTCTTATTTTTTGTTTTGCAACATTTCTATTCATTACTTTCGATTATTATTCAATATTTTTTTACATTTATATAGCGTTTTTCACACTACTCAAAGTGCTCTCCACGTAGGGAGGACCCGGGAAGTGATCCCCCAATTTATTTATTTCCTTCTTACAATGAGGTCATGTCATCACCATTTTGAAAATCTGTTTGCTTTTTGTGCAGTTTTGAATTGCATCTTTACATTGGCGATCATCTTGTGTACTGGTTTCTAGGCCAGTTGAGTGATGTCATCACTAGTTGACTACATAAGATGGTAATGCTATATGTTTTCTATCCTAGTTTTCAGATTGTCAAAAGAAAAACAAATGTGGTTATGTGATTTTGTGTTTATTTTATTTAGGAATCAATTCTTGATTACTTTGGCTTCCAAATTCTGCTTGGTTTTTCTAACTTCAATTCTCTCTTCCTTCAAAAAATTTTGTGCACAATGAGCATTATTCTATTCTAGCTTTTGATCCTTCTCCATTTCAATCTCTGAGACTCCCAAACCATCAAAACCTTTTTCTTCTTGTAGTTCTTTTACTTGCAGGCTCAGATGTTTTTAAAGTGTGCATTTAACATAGAGATGAGGTCTTGGAATTTGGGAGTGGTTTTGTGCCTCTTTGCTTGCATGTTTTTATTTTATTTTTCACTGTGTATTGCAAGGGCTGTAACTGCCTTTGGCTGTTTGTAGATTCATCGAAGTGTATAAAGGGGAGGTATAAGTTGGTGTTGGGTGGGTGTAATAGCTGAATCGACCTTGAGTGTTTCTATTGCTTAGGTTGACAATCCCAAACGATTATCAGAAATACAAACACTGCAGGCCTTTTGAGTCTGTGATAATTTTCTGTTTCCTGTAGTTTCACAGTTGTCAATCTACTGTTCCACACAAATGTATCTAAACTTAAGTTTTGTTTGCTAAATAAAAAAGTATAGCATAGTGCAGAACAAGAGTAAGAAATTATAACTAGACTGGAATTTTTTCCCCAAAGTTTTTTTTTCCACATTATTTACAGTAATGGTCTGGTGTCCCATTAGTCCAGTTTTAAAAAAGCTGACTTCAGCAGCTGCAGTGTTTGCTCACAACCTAATAAGAGCTTCTAATATCCTTTGTAATCCATACGTTCCGGGTTTGCGTTCTGCTTATTACACTGCAAATGTGCGAACTGGGATGGTTTGTGGTGACCCTCTCTATGGAAAAACAAATGGAAACAAAGTAACAGAACTATGCATGATGTTAAGTAAACTGATTTGTGTTTTCTATTATATAAAATGAAGTTACATGTTTTAATTTGTTTTTGTTTATCATGGCACCAGAGAGAACTATATGTTTCATGTTGGTTGGATGAATAATTCCATTTTACTCTGTTCACGTAACATCACCACCACTACTACCACTACTACTACTAATATCATCTTGTGACTATAGACTAGCATTAGGAGGCAGGTTGACTGGTAAATTAAAAACATTGTTATACAGCTTAACCTTACAACCACTGCCCGGTACAGGGACTGAATTACCCACAGTAGTGGTCCCAAAATCCAAATGTCTTATGGCATATCACAGGTTTTACAGAAATACATTTTTATCAAATCCAAAAAAAAAAGTATGAACACAAACATGGAAAGCACTTATTCCCTCTCAGTATCTTTGCAGTATTTCAAGTCCACTGTCCAACAAGCATGGCCAAAATCCATGAAATTTCTCATTGTAGATATGAGTTTAAATTACTGAAGTCTCCATTCCAGAAGGCTAGCACAGTCTTTCCCAAGGAGGTTGAAGAATGACATCCTTGACTGGAACACATGCTGTTGCCATCCTTTTGAAATATAGTAGAGGTCATTACGGTTATATCTATTATATAATTTTGTCCTTTTGTCTATTTAACAAGTTTCCTTACCAGCATGATTATTTTAATCTCCTTATCCTAAAAAGATATAAGGGAAGAAAAACTTAAAAAACACAATAAAAATTAAAGGTATACTCTAAGTGAAATTCTAATTTAAAGTAAAACTGTCATAATGAATTAAGAACTGAGCTGAACTCCATTCAGTCAAATTTAACTCTTTTAGATTCAGACAATGTGGCAAGTTTCTAACTCAGGGCCATTTTAAGATTCTACCAGTTGAACAAGTGACACGACTAGCTAACAATGTAACAAGAGTCAGTATGTTAAACTGAACCTTGGGTGGAGTAGGTCTTCCAGGATAACATAAAAGAGGACTACAACTTGATGGGGCAAATTCTATCAGTATACCAAGAGAGCAGTAAGAAATAAAAATAAATATAGAGTGATGCATAACAAAAACATGTTCTGTAGCTAACTGACGCTTTCTTCTTTCTCAGGCTGGACTTAATCTGTTAGAATTGAATAGACTGTGTACGTGCACAAGAACAAAATGAAATATGGGCACAAAAATGATGTTCTTAGCTAGGAGCAGTGTGTAATATTTTTTAATTGAATTCTCAAAATATAAACCACCCTGGATCTAAGTCTTATGCATGGCAATTACAGTAAATAAGCACATAACCCAAAGTAATGCATAAAAAAATTATATAAGCTTGCAGTGACAGAAATGTTTAGTGTGTCAGTTTGCGAGAATTAACCTAAATATACATGGTGTATAATTAACAAAGGTTAGAGATGTACAAGGAAAAATAATAATTAATAATGTATAGATATAAAGGTATAACATTGCCAGTGATTTCATGTAAATGTCAGCATTTTCTTCTGACTTTCTCTAGTATAATTCAAAAAAGGTATTGAATTTTTTTTTTTTAGTTTTCATATCCAGCTGGTCTTGAACACAGGTCTGGGGAATAATAGAACAACATTCTCTGCATTGCACATCATAAAATATTCCCACTGAGTTTCCTGTCATAGAAAAATTGTATGCCTTTCAAAAACTCTGTTCCTTTTTATTTGCTGCAGTGCAGAGTTGCTTGCATCATAATAAAATGCAGTGGCTGCTGGGTTGGATAAGAAATGGGAAACAGGTGCAGAACTCAGTGTCACTTTTATATTTCTTAATTGATAGCTATCCAATAGTCTTGCAATATAATGAAAAGTACTGCAGTATAATTATAAACTCTTAAAAATGTTGCTTTACATGTACATTGAACAGGATAGTATAGCTAGATAGACAGAACTTCATATGCTTCCCAGAGGAAAGAGGGTGTCATTAATGGACTTTGTTTTTGCCTTATATCACTTTATTTTGAAATGTGTACCCACATATTGTATTGTCCAGCTCCTAGCATCTGACGTTTGTTGTAAGACTAGGCTGAGCAGGATAAGCGAGATTTTAAGGAGTCATTTATATGCATGTGAAGCAGTATGGTATTCCAGTGATTAGTGCTGATGATTCATAAACCCAACATCTCGGGTTTGATTCCTGGGACCTATGGCTGCTGTCTATGAGGGGCTTAAACATTCTCCCCTTCCCTGCCTGGGTTTTCCTCCATCATCTCAAAGACATGCATGTTAGGTTCACTGGCATCTTTACAGTACACTGACATGTGTGTTGCAATGAAGATGGTGTGGGTTTTTTTGTGCCCAGTGCTGCTGAGATTTACTCTGGCCCCTTCATGAACCTAAATGATTTGAGAATAATGTTATATATATATATATGTTTAGGAAACCAAAAGGTTAATTAATTTTCTCTAGATAAAAAAATATACAGTACATATATACAAAAAATAACATCTTTCTGGTTGATAATAAAAACTACTCATAAAAATACACTAGTATATACCAGTAATAAAATAAAAAGGATAAAATATTAAAGGACATCAATAAAATGGAGAGGCCTATATTCATAAAAGTATTTTATTTCCAACAATAAGTGATCGTTAATTACTTCAGAACAGTTTTATAATCAATTTATTTTTAAGTGGTGCAATATTCTTCTGCACAGATTCCATTATCAGCTCTGACTAGAGAAGCTATTTCCATTCTAAATTCAAACTTTATCACTCTCAAGACAGTCAGAAGGGCACATCTCACTTTTACACCGACTTTTTTATTTTCTTTCTGCTTAAATGTATTATTTTAAATTTCAAATCAAGCCATTATATTTTATTGCAAGAAGCAATGCTTTTAAGATGATTCAGATTTTGTGGTTCAGGTTTATCAGCAGGAATGAGACAATTTAAAGTTTAAAGGGGACAAAGTTCTGATTTCACAGATAAGTAGACACTAACAAATTTCAGCATGTGCCTTTGCTATAATATTGTGTCACTCTTGGTTGTAGTGTACCATTCCTCGAAACCCTTTTCCCGCACCAAGGCGGCACAATTATAATATGTGCTACCAATCCCTAGAACAGCAGCAAAGAGAAAAAAAATGAATAAATGCTTGAGAGTGCAAGTGACCAACACTATTTTAGTACGAGCCACACAACAAGTACAGAGCATTCCAACAGAAGCAAAATGTAGGACCAGAAGTTAAAATTTTCATCACAAATACTATAAAATACGCACAAGAAATGTCAGCTATTTACAAAAATCTTATGCTGCAGCATAACCCTCACACTCACAGATTACAATGAAGAACACTCCATAATATAGCACGAACACACAAATAACAATTATCGTAAAGGATTCACAGAAAATGAGAAAAATAAAAGTCCATTAATCTGTGGAATCTCTACATGATAACCACCTCTTTCTATCTTCTCAAACTTACACAGTTTTTAATGTTTGGAAAACGTATAGGATTAAATCATTTAGAGATTTGTATATAAATAATGTCTTTGCATCCTATGAACAATTACACTCCAAATTTAATCTCCCATCAACACAACTTTTCCACTATGTCTAAATTAAAAACTATGCTAAATTAAATCTGCCCAATTTTCCTCACCTCCCACCTATTTCTATTCCAGAAGAGATATTGATCAATCTTGGGGACACATACAGCATTTCTATAACATATAAAAATACTTTAAAGTCCCTTTCTTTCAAAAATCCCAGAGTACAGTGGGAAAAGGATCTCTTACTCAACATTTCAGAAAAGAAGTAGAAGGCAGCCACACACAGAATTCACTTGAGCTCCATATGTGCAAAACGTTCAATTATTCTTAAAATCTTTTATCAAGCACATCTATCTCATTTAAAATTGTACAAAATGTTTCCAGGGCAAGATCCAACCCTGCAAACGTTGCAATCAAGTTACAGTCTCACTAGGCCACATGTTCTGGACCTGCACCAAATTAACAACATTCTGGACCAAAATCTTTAAATGTCTTTCAGACAGCCTTGGTGTCACAATCCCACCTAATCCACTAACAGTTGTGTTTGGTGTTCTTCCAGATGGACTTAAAGTGGAGAAGGACAAACAAAATGTGATCGCCTTTACTACACTATTGGCACATAGACTTATCTTGCTCAACTGGAAGAATCCTAGCCCACCTCTTTTAAGCAGTGGGTAACTGATGTTATATACTATTTAAAAATGGAAAAACTCTGATTCTCACTTAGAGGATCTGTTCAAAACTTTTTTAAAACCCGGCAGGAACTACTCAATAACATTTTAGAATAAGCATTTATACTGGGGGAAAAAGACTCCTTTCTCTCTTTACTACTCTCAACAGTTTTGCTCTGGCTGTTTGCCTTTCTCTCTTTCTCATGGGTGGGGGTTGATTTGAATTTAGTTTTGTTAGGTTTGACTTGATTGTATGGAATGTTTTATTTTTAATAAATTCCATAAAAGATCAAAATAAATAAATATATGTCCAATAACAGAATTACTTGTTTTTTTTAAATATCTTTTATTGTTAGGGTTCATTTCAGGGAAACGTCTATCTCATGTCAGGCCCTCATTCAAATTCTCTATTAAAAAGGTAAAAAGAAACTTTATGTTGTCAAGTCCTCTTGCCTTCTATAAAAATGACGCCTCCTGTAAGGCTGCGTAGTTATTCCACTTTCTCTCTGCTGCTGTCCGTTGCCTCTCAGTTCTGATGATTCACTGAAAAGAGTTGTTCAGAAAGAATGAATAAATTGTCCATTAATAGCAATCAGTAGTAACTTGTAGGACGAAGCATGTTTTGTTGATACACTTAATCCTCATCTATGTTTTTTTTGCTCAAGCCACTAAAAGCATTGTTGGTACGTTCAGTATTCTTTATGCTTGTGTTTATTGTCAGGTGCAAGAATTATATATTACAGTAATTTAAGTTGCTATTTAGAATTCTAATTTCAGTACGATTCTGAATTGTTCTGTATGCTCTTTAACAGTAAGAGGTACTGTCAGTAGCAGTAATATTAATTTCTTTTATATATTCTCTTTGTTTTCTGTAGATTAATACTTAGCTATTGCTGTCTGTATCAGTTTTACCTTTTCACAACTAGACATGTTAAGCGAACTTCTCTAATGAGGTAATAGGGGAATAAGTTTAAACTGCCTACTGAATTATACACAGGGTATAATAAGACAGAGCACCCATTATTAAACAATACCTGCTGAACATCATCAAAACGGAGAGAAAAGTGTTTAACAAAATTCACTTAACAGGTATATTTGGATTTGTAATCAAATAAGCATCTCTATGTGCGCATTCTTGGACAAGTCTAAAAGCAGTCAATCACTTCAGATATACATAAAAGCACCTAAGTGCTGAGAATCAGACACTAAAAGAAAAGTGACCACTGAAGGAAAAGTGACCACCCTCAACTGCAGGAGGAGGCTTGACTGCTCCCAGACGTTCATTTACAGATAAATTGTTACAGTCTGGTTTTTAACTATGTCAATGTCAAAGCATAATCTGGTCTGACATTTTATTGTGAAAGAATATAATAGTGAGGGCACTAAATCAAAGATATTAAATTCATATGTGAGACTTCATATATCTTTTATCTTTCTACACTTCTGTCATTACAAATGATACATTTTAATGTGAAACCTCATGTGAATGAGGTAGTTAATTTTTAGAATATGAATGCAACTTTCTATCTTGCCCTCATTCAATCCTGCATCTCAGCCCACTCATAATCTCTAAGAGCAACCTTTCTAACTGTTGTCCACCACAGAATAATTCAATTGCCTGTAATAAGTCTTTGTACAAAATATATACACATTTAGAAAGTATATACTATGGATATACTATGAAGTAGGAAAAAAAAAACTAATGTAAAATCAATATTATCAATTTCCCAAGCTAGTTGTTTGAAAGGTTTATTTTACTATCTCTGCCCTGAATAAGTGGTTTACATTTTAACAATATAGACAAAAACAGGCCATTCAGCCCAATAAAGCCAGCCAGTCCTATCTACTTAATTCTTCTAAAATAACATCGAGTCTCGTTTTGAAAGTCGCTAATGTTCTACTGTCTACCACACTACTTGGTAACTTTTCCCATTTGTCTATGGTTCTATGTCTCTCTCTCTCTCTCTCGCTCAATCTGCTCTTTATCACAGGGAGTCCATGTGTTTACTAATACTGTATAATGTGATAGAGCTCTGTGGTCATGTTCATAGAATTAGTCTGTGACAGTCATTGGTCGGGCTTCCTCTTAAAGAAAGAACATTAGAACAATCTGGACAAAAACAGGCTGTTCAGCCCAACAAAACTTGCCAGTCCTATCCACTTGATTTTTTCAAAATAACATCAAGTCAGGTTTTAAAGGCTCCTATGGTTCTCCTGTCTACCACACTACTTAGTAGCTTATACCATATATCTATGGTTCTGTGTGTAATGAAAAACTTCCCAATGTCTGTGCGACATTTCCCCTTAAAACAAGTTGCCAACTGTGTCCCCTTGTTCTTGATGAACTCATTTTAAAATAAGTCTCGATCCACTGTACTAATTTTCTTCATAATTTTAAGCACTTCATTCATATCACCTTTTAATCTCCTTTTGCTTAAACTGAAACTATGAGAATCTTACTCTCCTTCCAGTGTCCCTTGATTAGCTCATTTATTTATTTATTAAAAGATCTCCATTTCTCCTTAGCAAACAAATGGTGTACCTTGATAAAGAACATTAGCCTTACCTTGATGAAAGTCTCACCAGTGGAAAAATATAGTGTGGGAAACCAATGTGAAATGTTGGAGGTACCTAGTAGTGGGACCAATCATTTCCCCATTTTCCAACACAATACTATTTTGACAGACCCACCACCTAGTTTATCACAACTGCATCACAGAAACAATCAGTTTCTAAATTATCTCAGGTACACTTGCTTTGCTATCTGATTTTGGGGTTAGGCATGACTTTTATGGTAAAAACCTTGGACGTGTTTTTAAATTGATCCTTTTGCTTACATAAAACGAAAGCACTTGACTCCTCCAAAATGAAGTAGCTCATTGATGGTTTACAAGTGCAAGCTAACCTTTGCTAAAGAATATAACCACTGGGTGGCAGAGTTGCTACTCACAATTTTTAGTGTCACCAATGTGGGATTAGGTGGAGATTATGCTGAAATGCAACATTATATAACAGTAAATGATTGATGGGTTTGGCACTCATTATACAGTATTATGATACACTTATGATACTCTGGTTGAGGGCATGGCCAATTTCAGATACACAGACTACCTGACCTGGCTCTAGCATAATGACAACTTGGTGAAAAAGGCATGACAATGTTTTTACCACCTTAGATGCCTCAGGGATTTCAGGCTGTCCTCCCAGTTACTAAAGAACATTGACACATCCACCTTTGAAAGTATCCTAACAAGAAGTTTTACCACCTGGTTTGGAAAGAACATACAGTAGGACCACAATGCACTTCAGAGAGTACTTCAGTTAGCTGAACACATGACTCAGTGTACACTTTCTAACTTCCCGGACATCAATACCAAGCAATGTTGGACTAGGGTGAAGAAAATTATCAGATATATCAGCCCTCCCAACAATAGTCTCTTCTGTGTGCTACAGTCAGGGAAACAGTACTGTTACCTAAACTTTTGTTCAGTGACACTGATTAAGAGGCTTTTTCCACGGTCCATCTGCATCTTAAGGAGGACAGTGCCTACAGCTGCACGGTACCCTACTGTTAATTCTCAATATTTATTATTTATATTGTCATTGAATATATTGTTTTTTTTATTTTTTTATTGTATTTTATATACTTCTAATGTATTGGTGTTTAGCCAATAAACATTCACTGCATATTGCAGTAGGTGTATAATTGTATGTGACAAATAAAATTTGATGATAAAAATAAATAAAAATAGTCCAAGGTATTATGTAGAGCAGGGGTATTCAACTAAAATCTAAAGAGGTCCAATTAGAGAAAATTTCTTGAAGCAAGAATGTTCCGGAAGATCATCTTGTCTAACTATTTAGTATCATATATATTTAAGTAGCCTAGTAGTTGTATCAGCATCTGCATGTAATCAATACCAGACTTTCAAATCAAATGAGTTCAGTACAATTCACAATTCACAATACACAATTTTTGACAATATTTATTGTCACGTAACACAGAACTGAACATGTATATATGACTGCAGATATGTATAATGTTCTGTCACAGTATATAATGTTCTTAAATTTACTAAATAAAAGTAGGGCTGCATTTCAAAATAAGTCAAAATAAATAAAATGTGAAAATTGTGCATTTTTAAATAAAGTGCTTAACTTCAGAAAAATAAAATAAATGGAGAAAAAGCTTGAATTTGCCATTTTCTGTTTCACAGCTGGGTGGCGCAGTGGGTAGCGCTGCTGCCTCGCAGTTGGGAGACCTGGGGACCTGGGTTTGCTTCCTGGGTCCACCCTGCGTGGAGTTTGCATGTTCTCCCCGTGTCTGCGTGGGTTTCCTCCGGGCGCTCCGGTTTCCTCCCACAGTCCAAAGACGTGCTGGTTAGGTGGATTGGCGATTCTAAATTGGCCCTAGTGTGTGCTTGGTGTGTGGGTGTGTTTGTGTGTGTCCTGCGGTGGGTTGGCACCCTGCCCGGGATTGGTTCCTGCCTTGTGCCCTGTGTTGGCTGGGATTGTCTCCAGCAGACCCCCGTGACCCTGTGTTCAGATTCAGCGGGTTGGAAAATGGATGGATGGATAGATGTTTCACATCTTGCCTCAACAGCCTCAACCAATTGTACAGATAATAAATCTCAACACATCTTAACAATTAAACAGTTTTAAATGTTCACTTTCTTCCCCTCTTATATTCATTGCATCACTTTTTTGCTCAGTGAGAGAATTGAGCTCTAGCTTGTCCTGCCAGGATTTTAAACCTGGGCTTGAATGGAGTCAGAGCTATTCTCATAGACGTGTGGAGGTGTTCATTGGTGAGCCTGGAATGATATTTAGTTTTGATTATGTTAATTGTGGAGAAAGCTGCCCCGCAGTTGTGTGTGGAGCCAAACATGGACAAGATGTACAAGGCTACTTTCCTCAGACCTGGGAAAGCTGTCTCAGGGACCATTTGGAGCCAGAAGTTGGAAGGGTCAGTTCTTCCACACTACTTTTTCAGGGCCACATCTGCTTGGAAATCAACCAGTTGCATCTGAAGAAGCCCAGCATTTACCCATTTAAAGTGCTGTGTGACTTCCTTTGAGAATCCCCTTACATCTGTGATGAGAAATGGGCTCTGAATGAAAATGGTGAGCTGCTGTCCAAAGCTGAAGGTTTCAAAACGGTTGCTTATTAATAAAGTCAATAAAAGAAGACACAGGCTAGTTATCAACTTTTCTATCTATCTATCTATCTATCTATCTATCTATCTATCTATCTATCTATCTATCTATCTATCTATCTATCTATCTATCTATCTATCTTGTATGAGGTCGGTATAGCATCTTTGGGCATCAGAACAACAAACATGAGAATTACTCTATATCAGAGGTCACTAACAGGCGGACCGCGGTCTGGGTCCGGACCCAGAAGCTGTCTCATACGGATCCAGAGTTTGGAAAATAAATAAACATATTTATTGAGTAACTGATTAATTATCTAAATTGACTAAGTCTTACCTTGAAAACTTGTGCTCACCTGTTATGCTGTTATGCTATTAGCGTCTTTGTTTTCCTATTCAAGCCCCTACCACTTCCTGCCTTTTGCCCAATGCTGCCAGAATTGACAGTGCTCCCACAAACACAACCTAAAACTGGATTAAATGAGTAAATGAATAGATTGAATGATTTTTAGTTAGCTTCATCAAGCCAGTTGACACAAGTGTATTTGAACTCTCTAAACAAAGCAATTGTATAATATTAAATTTGAAAAATAATTTTACTTTAGCTTCTGGCTAAATTTAAAATGTTAGGCCTCTGAGTTAACACGTGACAGGCATATTTTGGCTCTTCTGAAAATCCACTGCATTTTCTCCATAGATTTATTCTTTTATAGAATGGAGTGGAGTACTGGTTAGCACTGTTTCTTTGTGTTTCTAGTGTCCTGGGTTTAAAGCCTTTGCCAAGTCACTCTGGAGATTACCAGCCAGAAACAAAGAGAACAAATAAGAGGAGGATACTCCATGTGGGGTAAATTTCATCAGTGAAATCTCTTAGGGATTTGTGCTGGGTCTGTTACTCTTGAATTTATATTCCTATTTTCTGATATAGACTTTAAACATATGGATCTTTCCAGTTACTACTCAAATGAATAATTGTAAATACTGAGGAAGCAGCTAAAACAACAGAATAGTTCTGAAAATTGGCCAGCCTCTTGGTTTAATGATGAGAAATGCTACATGCAAACAAAGTTAACACTAGTTAAAAATACAACACAGGTAAGAATGTTCAATAGGAAAAAAAACTGTGAATTAAGTCATGGGTTTAGGCTGGTACAACATTCTCATCTTATAGGTAAATAAAATATTGGGAAATAGTTCAAAAACTATTTAGTATAAATCAAGTGGTACTATGCTCAAACTGTTTAAATTACTAATGAGACCACTACTACTACTACCACTACTACTAATGAGGAGTATTGTGTTCAGTTCTCATCACCACACTACAAAAAAAGACATTGCAGCATTTGAAGCTGCCGAGAACAGAAACCAAGTGCATCCCTGGACTACAGTCATGTCCTACACAGACAAACGCAAGGAATTAAGCATGTTTTTTGAGTGAAGAAGGCTTCATGGGAAAACTAAATAAGATCTATAAAATTCTCAAAAGCGTTGATAAAGATGATCATGTTGAATTCTTGAGATTAAATAGCAAATCACATACTCAAAAACACTGGTGGAAATTAAGCATAAGTGCATTTAAGCCTGAAGACAAGAAGAGCTTCTTTACACGGAGTATTGGGAATCTGAAACAAACTGCTAGGTCATGTGGTTGAAGTGTAAACCTTGGAAAATTTTATTAAGATATTGAGACAACGTAACTATTAGTTAAAGAAATGGACTAAATGCTCCGTAAATTTGTGAAACTGTTTTTGGGACAGATGGGGAATGTATTTCAAGAATGGGTTGTATTAACAAGTTACCTTAGATACTCGCGTATTAGTTGATCTCGCAGATAAGTCGAGTGTATTGTTAAAGCCGAAAATTACGAAATTTGTTATGACCCACGTATAAGTCGAGGGTAAAACTTGACAGCTATCAGAGATAGAGGGCGACAATCAGCTGTTAATGGCGACAAAACTCACTGTCACGTCACAGGCATTCCCTCTGTGCTTGGAGAAATGCTAGACTCGTTGACTCGGCAACTAATCTTTGCGTGTGCGTGAGTTGCGAAATGTAAACAAAGGCAAGATGGCGTCGATATGTCACAAGGGAGCGAAGCGAGTGCAGAAAAGAAAACACTCGGCAGACGATGTTTTGCACATTATCGCTGAGTCGGACTCTGATTTTTCAGAATCGGATTTTATTGACAGTGATCAGGAATCGAGCAAGAGAGTGAGAAGCCGGCATCAGCTGATCGGACACCAGCTGACGGCGCGCCAGCTGAATGCATTTGCGCAGCCGATGCAGCTATGGCAAGGTTCGCGTGGGAGGAATACCCAGACATTGATCCGTGGGAGCCGAACTGGCTACCGGACTTCACAAGACAGCATGGCTTGCTGTTGGACACGACAGATCACCCGCTGCTGGACTACTTCAGGCTGCTCTCTCCTGATGCTGTTTTTCAGCTACTGTCAGATGAGACAAACAGGTAGGCAGAGAAATTTTTTGAATTGCGGGCTGCGATTGCATCGCATTGATAGCGTGCATTACTTTGGTTCTTTTGATTCCAAATCTGGTTGCACGTGGCAGCTAATGGTATGTTTGTTATCCAAAACCTGCAAAAGCAAATGCTCAAATTCAAGTATTTCACAGTTTAAAGAATTATTTAATGAAATTAGAAAAAAACTAGCTAATTAGCAATAGTATTGCTGGCTTATAATTATTTCAAAGACCATGGGAAACAGCAGATGACCGGTGACTTAACACCGTGAAGCGTTGAGTGTACAATGTCATTACCCAAATTCTATGGACAATTGTGTTGCCCCGCGGATAAGTCGATTCTGTTTTTTTGAATGAATTTTAAGGCATAAATTTTTCGACTTATACGTGAGTATCTACGGTAAGTGTGTGTTCTTGCTGAAGCATTATTTCTTTCATACTTCTAAAGTTAAACAGCTGTAATAAAGATGAATGTAGTCATGAAAAGGTTTAGGGATGGCCACACCATATACTTGAAGAAACTGGCAGAAAAATAAACAAGTCTTTACAGACTGGTGTCCAAAACAGAACTGACTAACAGGTTGAAAGGTTGTTCTATAAATATGGCTGAACAGAGGAAGAGGAGGAGTCAAGGAGGCCAGAACAGGAACTGACTTGGCAGGAAGAGTGGTTCTGGGTAACGGATATGATGTCATCATAGAGTGCCGGAAGTGACTTCATCATGGCCTGGACTGGTGGTGATGTCATTGGGAGGCAGGTTCTTTGGCTGGTCTGCAGAGGGACAAAAGGAGAAAGGACCAGGTGACAGTGGCAACCCCTGGTCCAACTGAGAAATAGCACTATTTGAGCCTCTAAACCATCTCCTATGTGCATGTGTGTGACATAGCTTTAATTTACATTATGAATACTATCATCATAAGGTAAATGAAATAGATTTTCCAAACTACCAGCAACACAAAACTAAAGTTGTGAAATAACACAGACAGCGCAGTAAGCTTAACTGCTCCTTATTAAACTTATATTCTTACAAAATGCCATTACCATCTGCCATAACAAGCCTTGGTATCATACTACATTCTACATTAGAGCTTCAATCAAATTGTCACGTTATACTTTTGAATTGGCACTAGCATCCAAACTTTCCAGCTCTGCTTCTGATGTTGAAATACTGATTTTATCAGTTCTCAATCGAACTTCAATAAAAGATGCTACTGATGATGGAGCTGAAGCTGATGTAAATGGCTATGGTTCTGTTCTAGCAACAGTTATAATTAATTATGCAACACCTGCTTTTAATTGCTTTATACTTTAAATCTACAGTACATATTTATTACAGGTAGTAAAACATACATGTTATAATAATAAATAATAATTCATTACATTTATATAGCGCTTTTCTCAGTACTCAAAGCGCTATCCACATAGGGAGGAACCAGGAAGTGAACCCACAATCTTCCACAGTCTCCTTACTGCAAAGCAGCAGCACTACCACTGTGCCACCTGTGAGGACATAGTAATAGTATAGTATGGAGTACTGAGTGTAGTTTTGGTCTCCAGTATACAAAATAGACATTACATAGCTAGAAACAGTTCAGAAAAAATTGGCTAGGCTGACTGCAGGACTGTAAAATATGAGCTATGAGGAAAAATTAAAGGACATTTTCAGTTGTAGCAAACAGAGATTAAGAGGTGACATGAATTGTTTCAAATTGTGAAGGAAATTATACCCATAGATTGAACCTATTATGTTAAAATTGGTTATTCAACAAGAACATGGGTACACAGTTGAAAGAGTATTAAGAGTACATTTTCTGCAAACATTTGAAACGTTTCTTCACACAGAGAATCACAGCTATGTGGCATAAGTTACCAAGTAGTGTGGTAGACAATAGAAACCTTCAAAATTTGATTTTCAGCTTTGTTAGGCTGAATGGCCTATTCTTGTCAAAAATTGTGTAATATTCTAATATTATGCTTTAGCCCTTCTTTCAGATGCATTTATTGTTTGCTACTCTCGACGTCCAGGCTGTTAGCTGTACTTTCTAGCTGCTAGCACAATGTGGAATGCCTCTTAAGACACTCCATCTGACTTCTCAATAATGTTCAAGGCTTTATACTCCATTTCACACCACTCCACTTCAGTCGTATTCATTGGTAGTGAAAGGTGCTTCTCTTTTTCTCTGTAGTCCAGCCAACAAGGCAATTCCACTCTTTCTATGAAAACCTCTTGCACAGTTACTCCCCTGTACTTTCTTAAGTTTCTCGTTTTTCAGACTGTAGAATGTACATTTATTTTAATTTGATTAATCTATCAATGCATTGAGTTGCTCCTCTCTTCAAAGCTTACATTGCTGCTATGTATTATTTATTTATTTATAAGGAGCTACCATATATTCAGGTCCTGGCTAGAAATTAAACATGTAGGCTGCAAATAGTGACACAAATTTTTTTTTGAATATATAATTTTTTGATTCTTTTAAATTAGATGCTGCAGAATGCATATAAAGATTGTCACGCATGCACATTGGAGGATCTCCTTATGGGTTCTGTTGAGGTTTGTAATAACATGCCGGGATGAGAGGGGGCGCTATTGTTAACATTGTCACTCCTTCTCTCCCTACAGCACCAAGAAACTGCCCAGTGAGGGCATGTGGCCCCGCCCCTTCCAGTTCCCTGATCATAAGAACCCTGGCTGCCTGGAACGAGGCGTCATTTTGGTAAGAGCGGCCTGCCAGATGGAGCTCCAGAGCAAGGTGACCCTAATCCATGGCTAAGAGCCTTTATTTTGTGATTTGAAGCCAGAGCGAAAGGGATGTAGCACCTGAGAAGCATTTCTTTTTGTGTTAAGACTTTCAATGATTAAACGGGAAGATATGGTTGGCACCCCAAATTTTCTTACTTCTGCACTCGGCCACAACAGCAATCCATTATTGAAGCGTTTTTTATAGACATAAAAACAAACCCCGTTCTTTGTTTCTGCAACTTTACTGTGCATCAAGCTTCAATGCCAATATCACTTTGGCCTATAACGAAATCAAGTTATTTACAATAAAAGGGTCCTAAATAGAATTAATAATTTGGGAATGAACTACCAAACATAGTCATTCATTGTAATATTTCCTAGAAATATGTCAGGGGTGAGAAAAAATCCTTAACTGCTGATAACAACCCTGAAGATATCAAACCTCCTCATTTTCTAATTTAGAAATGTCAGTAATGTGGGAATTGAATCTATAAAAAGAAAAAAGAAAAAAAAAACAGTGGATTTCCTAACATCTCCTCTAATCTTCAGTGTGAATGTCCAAGCCTTATGGGCTTCATTTCCTTATAAATAAGTCTAATCATATAAAATTGTATTTATTGTACTGGCCTCAACTTGGCAGCATATTCCAGCTTTTGCTTTTAATGTGATTTCATTTTTAATGTTCTTTCATGTCAAAGCCATGGGAAAAAATGTTGAGTGAATGCAGGATTTTTTTTGTATCTGTTTATATTGAATTCATAGTTATCCTTTCTATGAAAAAAGTCATTCATGCCATTAGCTATATTTTTTGGAGAAAACCAATCTGTGCAATTTTAAAGCGGTTTTTGAAAACAAAGCTGCTCATTTTAATATTTGGCACTGCACTGGAGAGCTACAGTAGCTGACAATGCTGCAATTACTTTTATTATGCTGTAACACTTAATGCATTCTTCAGTTGCCATGTCATTCTTCAGTGACATATTAAACAGACATGGCCTTTCTAGTGTTGCACAAAGGCCTGCTTTCTCTGAAACATGTAAATTTTATTTGACAATTTTATGACTTGATTATGGGATACTGTTGTTTAGTTTATGCTAATCTGACCATAAAGCCGACTATTATAAATCAAATCACTAATAATAGCAACTTACTGCATACAAGTGCTGGCTATTTAAGAAAGCTGGTAACTATCTAATAGAGACCATTTTCGGAAGACCAGCTGAATGGCTTTTTATTAGTATGTGTACTTGAATATTTTACTTTCCTTTGTCCTGTATACTCTATGCATTTTTAAAGTACAAATGCCATGATGGCAAGGCTAGTAAAACTGACAGCTTACAATATTTCAATCAGTGGGCAGAATACCCTGTGATAACTGGGGGTTCCCTTATTTCTCCATTCTTGGATGAACACTGACATTTTAAAATTCTAATTGCGTTATACATGGATATGCAATCTGCAAATAAAAGCCACCGCACTTGGTACTTCTGACCCACATCGCACAGCATAGCCACTTTTATTATACATGGATATTTCTGTATGGAAAAGCAGAAACAGTCAAACTTTTAGTTGCATTGCTTGGGACATTTTGATTGCCCTGTTTGAAATGTTGTAGAATCAAACCTAAATCTATGAGCAGAGAAACTTTTTTGCTTTGTTCATTTAAGACTGTAGTTAGGCAAAAGATTTACATCATTAACACCCCCTGGCACAGACTTGCACTTCCGTTCTAGTTAGGTAAGAGCACACATGGTAGAAGCATATCATGTTAAGGGGGAATCAGATAAAATTAAAGGAATTCCCTCTAACAGCAACCGTGTTCCTAATTTCTGTTTTAACCTATTTTCTAGCAAACCCAAACTGACCAATTAATTAATTTTGTCTTATGCACCATAAGAAACGCATTCAATTAACAAAAGTGAACTGGGAATAAGATGCAGCTAGCCTTATACTTTTCCTCTGTAATGTGAGCATTGTTGTATTCAGCAATCCCAATCACTTTCTACAAACCACTATGAGTCTCACTGAGCCCAAGCAAATATTAACACATATCTAGGGCTCCTATCTGTTGTCACACACGTGCGAGTAGGAGGCAGCTAAAGGGCCTGAGTAATTGTAATACCACCACCAACCAGGGGGTGGCGGAGTGTGCAGACTGTCTTTCTCAGTTACGTGAAGACCATTCCCGTTCTGGCACCCTTAATGACCTCACTTCCGGGTCTGGCCCCAGAGATGATGTCACTTCCGGCCCCAATGGCATCACTTCCGGTCCCCATAGACATCACTTCCGGTTCTGGCCTTAAAGATGATGTCACTTCCAGAGTGGGCCTTTAAAGTCGCCTTCTTTTTTGTCTTAAGTCAGTTCTGTTTTGGACTCAGTCATGTGAACATCTCTGTTCAACAATTTCAACTTTTGCAGCCAGGATATATTATACAGGTGGCTGCCCCAAACCTTTATCATGTCTCATGGTATTCTTTATCACACTGTTTGTTTCCTTTGATTGTCTTTAACCTCTTTCTTGTATCCTTCTATGGTTTGTCAAAGGATGCACTTCACATCCTTCACAGCTGCCTTTATTGCTCTGCTTGAGAACAGAAATATTTTGAACTACAATATTTTCTTGCAAACCCATTAATCGACTTTAAGTGATTTATAACACCATAACGTTAGTTGATTTTTCATGTATTTGGGATAGGTCTGAAAGGTTAATTAGAAAATTTCAGATACACCTGGAACCCCTTTATTTCACATCCTGTTATATTCTGCCTTAATATAAGAACAAGTGCCTTTGTACGTATGTATGTGTTTGTGTGTATCTGTATTTAAAAATAGGCAAAAACACACAAGAAGTGTCAAAAAAATAAAAATGATAATAAAAATACCAAATAAAGGTCTAAAAATAGGAAAATTGGTCTTATCAGCCTATTCTGTTCTCAGGCATTATCCCCCGGCAACAAAAGCATAGTAGCGACTTTCTTGCACCCACTCGGGCCACTTGAACAAGGTTTATAACTGTAATGTAAATGACTTCTGCGGCGGGCAATGGATGTGTGGAAATAATGATAAATTAAAACACACATTGGGATACCAAAGTTGAACCATAACTAGGCTAGAGTCGTTAACCAGGCCAACATAGCAGAGACCACCAATGCTTTTCCCCAGCAAAACATTTTGACTATAAAAGTGGCCAATTCGACGAGCGATGCTGAGAGAAAGAAACAAAAATGTGTGGCTCTATCCAAAGACCAAAAGGCTGCCACAAGGGAAGGGGATTAGGTTTGTATTATCATATCACACCAAATGGACAACCCATATATGAAATAAAAAACATGAGGTCTATGTTGAGTACTTCAATTTCATCCCGTCTTAGACAGGTAGTACATATAAAAAGTTGTTACATTTGTTTAAAAATCATTGCAAACAAAAAGAAATGCTCTTCTTTTGCTAAAGATGCAGCCCTGATCTAAAGATGTAAACACCCCTCAAAGGACGAAATATCATTTTAAAGTTGAAAAAAAAAATTAACTGAAGGAACCTGAGGTGCACGAGACAGAGAGTCCTAAACCAAATATATATATATATATATATATAACTAAAAAAAAAGCTGCCTATCTAGTGATCTCTCAGCAAACCAGCATTATGCTAACAAGTGAGGATCACCCACAAACTTCTGGTCTAATCAGACTTTTTCAAGCATAGTTTCTTGGGCTCTAATGACCATATGTCTAATAATAATCCCTGTTGAAGCCAGGAAAATGATATTTGAAATTTCTACTTCTGGAAAATTAAGTCTCTCAGATTGCATCTGTATTTCAAACTTGTGTTTTCTCTCCATTTGTTCACCACAGAGTATGTCCTGCAGGATCTACATAATAATAATAATAATAATACATTTTATTTATGTGCTTCATTTTCCTTGCTCGAAGTGCTTCACAAATATTCAATAGGGTACAATAGGAATAAAAGCACAGAAAAAGATACAAAATAGCAATGGATATAAACTAATATTAAATATTGAGACAGTTACAGAACTTCAATAACTAAACCAAACGAAAACAATTACATGCAGATCTTAATCTAGTTAGACAAAACCTAGTAGTATAAGCAGTACAAAATGCAACGTTTTGTGACTGTGTGGGTCCTGCTTAATGCTCCCTTTTCTCTTCTGGGTGCTCTTGAACCCAACACTGTCGGTAATGTAACTGGATAAGCTGTTCAGATTGGGACATATCACACTCAGAGGAAAGGGGATGGTGGAAAAGTGCTTTTATTAAAAGAAACCAAAAACAAAACCGAACAGTTTCCATAGTGAAGTACTTCAAAGTAAATAAATAATCCCATTAAAAATAACAGTGAAGTGGAGGTTAAAATGTCAATAAATAATTCCTTTTAAAAGAAGATGGCACCGACTGTTGAGGCACGCCATCAGCCGCTCTGGCTTTTTTGTTTCTCGTTAGTCCTGCTTTTTTCTCGGCTTACTTACTCCTGTGATGCTCTTCCTGACTCGATGATTCGTTATGATCGCTTCACCCTTCTGGCTCTTTGAACGAGTGCGGGGGTTTCTTGACATTTGACTCCGGAGTTCAGTCAAACCTTTGGCCGACTGTTTGAGGAAGTCCCGGCCTTCCTCATCACTGTCCACGGCTTGGCCGGTCGCCGATGGAAACGCCGCCGCCGGGGGAAGCGTGGAGGCACCAGGGCTCGGCTCCGAGCCTCCAGGATCCTCTCTAGGAACAACTCTCCTGGCTCCCAACATGAGTCAATGCTCCCGGAATGCCTCTTGCCCTCGGATGCTCCGGTACACCTCCCTGCCTCGCTCCGTCACCGCCGCCGGGGGATGAACTTTGACAACCTACGCCGAATCACGACAATGTCAGCCGCCACGGCTGGCGCGTCTTTGTTAACGTCGTCCCAGCCGGTTCGTTTTGCGCTGATAAATGTCAGATCGGTCGTGAACAAAACTTTCATCCTGAAAGACTTTTTTCTTTCCAATGGCCTGGATTTTTTATGCACTGCTGAAACCTGGATTTTACCGGGCGAGACGCTCTCACTCACTGAAGTTTTGCCCCTGGGATGTTCCTTTATCAACACGCCGAGAGCGCAGCGCCACGGCGGGGGCTTATTGACCTTATTTAAATCTGATTTTATCTGCAAACGCCCTTCCCTTCCGCTTTCATTTTCCCCTTTAACTTTTGAGCTCAGTATGTTTGAACTTGTCTGTTCTCCACCGCTGCTGTGCACACTCATCTATCTCCCCCCAAAATATAATAAGGACTTTTTAGATGAATTTGCAGCTTTTTTGGCTGATATTACCTGCAGATATGATCGCTTCCTTTGTTTGGGTGATTTTAATATCCATGTTTGCTGTCCCGTTAAACCTCTAGCAAAAGACTTTCTGGACATTATTGACTCCTTTGGTCTTTCTCAACTAGTGAATGGACCAACACATGGACAGGCTCACACACTGAACCTGGTTCTTTCTCGCGGTCTCAGAATCAGTGACTTGGACATTCTGCCTCCCAGTTTTTCTGATCACTCGCCTGTTCTGTTTAATTTGGATTTGGTCTCTGCTGAGCATGGTAAATCCACCACCACCCGTCCCTTCCGTGTCATTTCCCCTTCTGCTGCTGAAGATTTTGCAGCTACTTTTTCATCAATCTCCACATCATGTGAATCCACGGATGCTGATGTTTTATTGCAAACCTTCTATACTTCCTGCTGTTCTGTGATGGATGTTGTAGCCCCACTCAAACGGAGACAAGCCAAAGTCAAGCATGACCCATGGCTAAATGAACAAACTCGCTCCATCAGGCAAAACTGTAGGCGGCTAGAACGTAAATGGAGGAAAGATGGTCTCACTGTTACCTTTGACTGCATGAGAGACATGTGGTCTCAATACCAGAGAGCAGTCAGAGGTGCAAGGAACCGTTTTTTCACTGACATCATCTCAAAAAATTCTGGCAATCAACGTGTCTTATACAAAACACTGAATGCTGTCCTCTCTCCAGCTGCAACTGTTTTCTCTTCTCCCTCCAATGCTCTCTGTAATCAGATCCTTACGTTTTTTCTGGATAAAGTCACGAACATTAGATCCCAGATCTCCATTTCTTCTTCTGGCTCTGTTGATTTAGCCGTTCCTGTACACGGCTCCCTCACCAGCTTTGAACAACATTTCGCTCCCCCATCTGGAAAAAATCGTTGCCTCAATGTAGCCTTCGGGCTCTCCGGACGATGTGGTGCCATCCAGACTGCTGAAAGATGTCTTTCCTGTGATTCGATATGATGTCTTAAAGATCATAACTAGTAGTCTATCTTCGGCTATAGTTCCTCGTGCTTTCAAACACGCAGTTGTACATCCAATCGTGAAAAAACCTGATCTTGACCCTGCCGTCTTCTCCAATCTTCGTCCAATTTCCAAACTACCTTTCCTATCAAAATTACTCGAAAAAGTAGTTTATGAGCAATTAATTCATCACCTACAGGACCATCAGGTAATGGACCTTTTTCAGTCAGGCTTTAGGCCCCAACACAGCACAGAAACCGCGCATTTACGTGTCCTAAATGATGTCCTTTTGGCATTGGACTCAGGACTCTACGTGATTATGGTTCTTCTCGATTTATCTGCTGCCTTCGACACAATTGACCACGACATCATGATCTCCCGACTCGAATCCTGGCCTGGTGTATCTGGCTTAGCCCTCGACTGGTTCAGGTCATATTTCTGCAACAGGACTCTTAGAGTCATGCTAGACGATTTTTCATCTGAATCAGTCCCACTCCCATGTGGTGTCCCCCAGGGTTCCATTTTGGGGCCACTACTTTTTTCAATCTACATCCTGCCTTTAGGTGCAATTTTTAGAAAACATGCAATCTCGTATCACCTATATGCTGATGACTGCCAAATTTATTTCTCCCTCAAGTCAACTGACTCCACTAAACCTCTTCTCAACTGCTTATCTGACATTAAGGACTGGCTGGCTGTAAACTTCCTTCACCTGAACGATTCAAAAACCGAGGTCATTGTTTTTAGTCCTGACCGCAAACAGACCCTACCCCTTGGCCTTGACTTTCTTCCCATTCCAGTAACTTCGTCTGTTTCCAATCTTGGAATCAAAATGGATATGGTCCTGAAAATGGATGCTCAAGTCAACAGCACAGTAAAATCCTGCTTTTTCCATCTCAGGCGAATTGCCAAACTCAAACCAATTCTGCCTTACCACCTCCTGGAATCAGTAATCCATGCATTCATTACGTCCCGGCTCGACTATTCTAATTCCTGCCTATATGGTATTAGTAAAGCCACTCTTTCTAGACTCCAATTGGTTCAAAATGCGGCTGCAAGGCTTTTAACTGGAAGCAGCAGAAGCCAACACATTACACCGATTTTAAAAACCCTACACTGGCTGCCGGTTAGATTCAGAATTGATTTTAAGATGCTCCTCTTAACCTATAAGGCACTAAATGGTCTAGCCCCTGCCTACTTGAGTGTCTTGCTCCATCGTCACAATCCCCCTCGTGTTCTTAGATCCGCAGATCAGCTGCTCCTAACCGTTCCCAAGGAACGTTTTAAAGTTCGTGGTGAAAGGGCTTTTTCCGTCTGTGCACCTAGGCTCTGGAATTCCTTACCTTTAGTGGTTAGGCAAGCCGCTTCAGTCGCCACATTCAAATCACACCTAAAAACGCACTTCTTCACATTGGCTTTTAATTCTTAACCTGTCTTATTTCCACTTGCTTTTTGCTATTTCTCTGTTTTATTGGGTCCCCTGACCTGTTTTTAGTGTCTCTGTTTTAATTCTCTCTTAATGTTTGTTTTTAATATTTTGCTTTTAGTCTTGCTTGTTTTAACTGTACAGCGCTTCGGTCAGTTGTAATGCTGTGTTTTTAAGCGCTTAACAAATAAAAATGGTATGGTATGGTATGATATGAGGTTAAACTACTGACAGAAGTGTTTAAAACCTTCCATTCCCTGGTGTTTCCCTCTTCAAACCGCTGCCTCTCTGGCTTATCCTTCCTAGGCCTTGCAGCGCGAAGAGACGTACACCAACAGGCGCAGATATTCCTTATAACTGGCCCATGTCCCCACTGTCCCATCCACGGTGTTCTGACAGACCCTGCTCCCACTCCCACCGCTACCAAACTAGGCTACCCCCTGCAAAAGTGCAACATCCTTCCACCGCTGACAATCCAGGCTCCACCCGGCGAGAAGACATCCCGGAGTGCAGTGATCACTCCTGCTCTGGGCTGCTCAGCAGGAGTGATCCTCGTGCCTCCTCCTGAGGCACCATCCCCATATGCTAACTTCTTCCTAAATATGTGCTGGCTTACTCTAATACCTGCCTTTCATTCTATCCATTAACCTCCGCTCTATGCATCTCTATTCCGTTCGTTTTTCTTCTCATCCTGATCTTCTATGCCAACCCATACTTACAGTATATGGGTCCGTAGACGCAGCAGCTCAATCAGGCAGTGCATTAAACCGATGAAGCAATTGAGAACGATCGCACCCTCACATGGCAGATGCGTCTTGCCCCAATTATCTCATCAACTCCCTGTATCTGCACAAGCACACCCTCAGAGACTAACTCGCCAAATGGAATTATTTTAAAAACTGGCCATTCATTCAGAGCCGTGGACCACACATTGACAACTAACATCTTAGTAGTTAGATCACATTAGGTAAATGTAAGGTAACGACCTTGCATCTAGTCATCTCCTGGGCAAGTAAAGTCCATTCTGTAACAGCAACTTGTATGGTTACCTACCTTATCTAAAGCCCAAGTGATTAATAAAAGATTTTGAGGGTTAACTTATAGTCTCTTGATTCAGCCATTTGGCTAAGAACATTAAAATTGACTGAGATCGATTTTAATGCACTCGACAGCTAGGATCATCAATTAGCAGCCCAAGTGCAAGTTTTCTGTAGCCCCACGCCATCCCCAACACATTTCTTTTAGTTATAATAAAATTAGATGTAGATTGAGTATGTGCAAAGAGTTTGACAGTGCGAAATTCAAATAAATAATAAACGCAAGGCATAGCAGAGAATCCATAATGAAATGAAACAATCACTCCACATACGCCAGTTCGATTATAAAATCAGCGCCTAGAAGTGAGGCGAGTGGGACGGCTCCCATTCAAAATTATGGTGCACAAACAGCTTGAAAGCTGTTTAGAGCAAAAAGAATAGGTGCCCAGACTGCTTCATCAAAATACTAGATATTTATGCACAGATGATTCATCAATAGATAGGAATATATGATCAACCAGACTGAAACCATCTATCACCCTACTTTGGACATCCTCTTCCAAGACATGATCATGACTTAATGCATTTGCAGCTGGTAAAGGTAGCTGTTTCACATGATTTTATCCATCGATTTTAAACTAGGAAGCTCTGACAAAGTCCTTATGATGCATTTTTGAAGGATTTATTGTGCATAACCAATGTCTGTGTAGCTTGGAGGGAAGCATTGTTGCTCACTCTTGTTCAGTTAGTGAATAAGTGAATATTTTTCTTTTGTAATTTATAGCTTGTTTTCCAAAAATTGATTTTCCTTGAGTGGTCCGCAAGCTGTGGTGGGTCAGATTCATTGAAAATGCCCAAGAAGCGATGATGGTGGAACCTCGTATTTGTGCTTGTTCATGATTGCCACTGTTTCACTGCAGACTGGGTGAACGTTTCAGAATAATGGCATTATAATGACATGCTTTTCAGACCTTTCATCATTGAAGCAATGATTCTTGGTATCAGTATTCATCTTATGAAATTTTGATAGAGACGTTTTTGCTGTCTAGCTCATTTTGATAATTTACAATATTATTTTTTAATGTTAGTTCCAGGTTAACCAGTAAAATGCGGATCTTCATAAGAGAGTATAAATTTAAAGGAGTGCGCTTGCTCATGTTTTTAGATAGATAATAACACCAGAATAAAGTCAATAGAACACGTTTGATAATTCCATAACTTGAGTGAATGAGTGGATCAGTGGATGTGATTCCAGGAGTAAATGAGGGACCATTTCTGTTAAAGAGTGTGAGGTGTGTTTGTGGAGCTTTTGGAGAGGTTTATAGTAAGGCTAGGCCCAAAAGAATTTGGCCCCAGGTCAGATATATTTGATGACCCCAGCTCTAAACTAAATTTGTTCTGTATAAGTTTGTTTATCTAAACATGGCAATGGTCTGGTTCCTCAAATGGTGCTGTCACAGTCCATTCCAGTACAGTCCAGATTATGCTTTTCTATTTTTGTAAATATGATTCTATCACATGCACAGTGAAACTTTAAATCTGGGTTGACTGTGGCAATATTTAGTTTGAAGAAAGGGTTTTTAAAGTAAGAACAAATCTTAATTTAATGCAAGGAAAACAAAAATAATGTCCTATATATTTTATTTTACTTTTCCCTTATGAGAGCTTTGCTGACTCCTCATTACAGGTATGCAAACATTATCGTATAATGTGCTAATTATATTGTATTTATGTGATTCTTACATCATAAAAATGTTACAAAATGTGACAGAAATGTCGTTCCCTAAAAAGCAGTAATGTACATTAACTTATAAAAATGAAAATAATATGTTATTATTGGGTTTTCTTGTACATTAAATATAAATGTGCCTGCATATAATGTTTATACATAACTTAATTATTTTTTACTCTTTTATTACCTCATCCTATTTATGCACTGCACTATTCTGCAAAGTGGAACCTGCATTGTTTGCAGAATTGTTCAACCAAAACTTCGACATTTTATAATCACTACTTAAAGATATGCCAACAGCAAAGCTGAAATTGGGGCTCATGGGCTGATGAAAATGATTTACAGAATTTTATGGAATACTTATAGTCTCACTAATGGGAGACACTTTTAACTTCTCCATAATGCCATCTAAAATGAATGCTACATTGAATATGCTGATACCAACAATGTTGATAATGTTAGTTATATTAATTTCTAGAGCTTAATGAAGTTAAACTTTTCAGTTGAAGCCATTTCAGAGGCTGTAGGACTACATCAAGCAACTGCTTTTCTCTGTATTGGGAGTTCAAAGTGTGATGTGCAGGTTTGAGGAATATTTTTAGGTTTAGCTGAAGGGAAATATGGTGTCCCTCAAGGATGAATGCTGGAGCTGCTACTTTTTATAATATACATAAATGATCTAAACAAGAATATGAACAATAAGCTAAGTTTATAGATGATACCAAAGTAAGAGGAAGAGCAGATAATGTAAAATGAGCTAAAATGTTACAAAAGGACTAGGCAGATTTATGGCAAATGATGTAATACTGTAAATGTAGAATATTGCATATAGGAAATAGAAATGTTAGAGTTGAATACATAATGGGAACTCTGAAACTTGAAAATACATGTTACAAAAAGGACCAACAAGTCAGTGTGAACTTATTACTATCTACATCCAGCCAATGTACAGAAGCGATCAAAAACACTAATAGGACTTTAGGTTATGTTTTATGTCTGTAGAGTGAAAGTCACAGGAAGTTATGTTTAAACATTATAAGGTGCTAGTGAGGTCTCACCGGGAGTCAAAGACATTGCCGTGCTAGAGAAATTCCAGAGAAGAGTTACTAGGCTGATTCCAGGATCAAAAGGTAAGAGCTGTGAAGAAAGATTGAAATAGCTGAACCTTTTTAATAGAAGCAAATGGAGATAAAGACGTTACTTGACTAAAATGTTGAAAATTATAAAAGCAATTAGTACAGTGCATCCCAACTGTTACATTAAAATAACTTCCTCAACAAGAACACTAGGATAATGCTGAAAACATGCTACATACAAATTTCACAAAATTTTCTTCACACACATAGAATAGACACATGGAATAAATTACCAAATAGTGTGGTGGAGATTAGGACTTTAAGGACCTTCAAATCTCGACTTCATGTTATTTTGGGGAATGTAGATGAAAAGGACTGTTTTATCATAGGAGTGTTACACCGGGATCCCACCTCACCTACAATATCACCAATTTAACCTATACCCACTTATCGTTTAGTCAGGTGTCAGGCTGCACTGAGGATGATCACAGATTAACCAAACAAGGATTGACTACATGTGTCATTTATCATTATCTTACTCGGAGACAGTAAACAGAGTGAACAACAATCAAGCAGAGCAGTGAGTACAACTTTTTATACACTCAATATTGTTCCGTGTTTGTTTGGTGCACTCACCTGAAATGGTCACAGAGGTGTGAGGCCTTTAAAAATAGCCAGGGAAGCAGGCCTCACTCCACTCAGCCTGCCCAGAGGATGTGCACCAAAGGAAGCCTAGGTTCCACTTGAGTAACTGGCTTGGGCCTACACCAGGCAAAAATGCCCTTAGCTTTTAACGTTTAAAAATACAGTCCAAAACGTCAAAAAAATACACACAAAATGCCCTACTAGGGAAATGAAATCTGCCACCTTGTGGCTAGTGCAGAGTAGGGCAACACAAATATCTATAAAAAAGAAGAATTTATTAACAAAAATGAAAAAATATATAACAAAATGCTCAAAGGAGCAAATAAAAAGCCAAAAGGAGTTTCCAACAAGACAATCCTATGCTATCCAAAAATCAAAATCACAAAAATAGAAGCAAAGTGTCAGAAAATCCAGAAATACAAGACATAGCAATAGTAAAACAGGAAAAACACCAACCACCAAGAGCATACAATGTACTGCAGAGGAACAGTAATTCCCATTTGTATTTATCGGGCTGGGAACAGACCCTCAATGGAGATGGACAAGTGGCCCTGTCACTTGGGAAACCACCCACAAAACATAAGGCACATAAAGACATTTAAAGAAACAGAACAGGAGGATCTGTTCGTATCTTTTTTAAAATATGGCAAGATCTAATCAATAACATTTTAGAATAAGCTTCTATATTTGGGAAAACGATACTCTTTCTTCCTTGCTGTTTTTAAACATTTGCACTGGTTGTTAGCTCTCCTCTCATTCTCTTGAGGGCCAGGGGGTTGAATTTTGGTTTGTTAAGTTTGACTTGATTGTTTGGAATGTTATTTGCTTCAAATTAAAATCAATAAAAATATATTAAAAAAAAAGAAAGAGTACATAAATATTTTATCTCTGTTGATTTTCTCTTGTATTTATGTCTTTTTCACACTTCCCTGCAGCATTTTTTTGGACCAATGGGGAATCGAAGAACAGGGACTGACACCCTTCTCGTGGTGGCCTCTGGTCCTTGATCAGTCTCATCCAGGTCTTACTCCTCTTGTTAATTATTCCCTTAGTCAATACTTACCCATGACAGCAGTCTCACAGGACATACCTCAAGCTTTTTCACTTTTAGCTAATGCTTAATGAGCTTGTTGGGCTAAACAGCTTGTTCTCGTCAGAATTGTTCTAATGTTCTAGTGTTCTAGTTTGAGGACTACTTTAATGACTACTGTTGAGAGGTGAAGATGAAATTCAGCCTCCAGGGCACAACCCTTTGCAACACTATCATGGGAGCACAACAGATCCATTGTGGTTAAGAACATTTACCAGAGGCTGTTGAAGCAATTACTGACCTTACTAGACCTTTTCATTTTCTGTGTGGTACAGCAAAGCCTGCACTGAGGACAAGATGCAGCTACAATACATGTGTGCCTCACTTAACACTGTAGGATGCCATCAGCCCCTCTGTGGATTCACTGAACATTTCAGGATTTTTAATCATTTAATCATTTTAAATCACCCTTTGCAACCTGCTCACCCAGTTTTATCTTATAAACTGCTTGTTCTACCAAGCCAATACTAAAAGTTTTCAGAATAATGTGTACAGAGCTGTGAGTTGCTTTACCTTTGTATTTAGGACTTAGAGCCTCTTCTACTCCATGGTGCTATTTATTTATGCATATTTATTGTTTCATATTTTAGGATTGTTTGTGGTGGACTGGTGTCTTCTCCAAGTTACTGGTTTCTGATTTCACCTGATGCTGCCAGGATAGTTTATGGCTATAAAAGCCCTTAAAATTGGCCTATATAGGTTTGGGAAATGGATGATATTACCAAATTTTATCATTAACTTTCTAAATACATTATTTCCTGACCCAGAATTTAGAACATAAGATAACATTACTTCATTTGCATTCTACCATGCAATTTTTGACCTGGTCGTCTACGTTAGAGAAGGTGAAGTTGACAAACTCTGTTGTAGGGATGCCCAATGGAGTAATCCATGATTACAGAACAGTGCTGTGGTTGAAATATTATTTTATGGTTTTCCCCTGGAGAGCTTGTTTTGATCCACACATTTCCTGCATATAAGAATTCCATTGTCCTATGTATGCATAACAATAAATATAATCTTTACTTCGATATTTTAGATGTGAAGGTGTTAGTTTGTTTTATTCTGAAGTTTTAATATGTAGCAAATTAAACAGAACTGAAAAATCAGCTTTTTTGTAAAATGGGTAATATTCAGCCTTTCAAATACCCAGTATCTCCAGAATAAACAATGTATTATTCAGAATTTTTTTTTTTTCAAGAAGTAAATTATGCAGATCTTTAAAGCAAAACTTAAAACATTAGAGTCCCTATATATACAGTGATCCCTCGCTATATCGCGCTTCGCCTTTCGCGGCTTCACTCCATCGCGGATTTTATATGTAAGCATATTTAAATATATATCGCGGATTTTTCGCTGCTTCGCGGGTTTCTGCGGACAATAGGTCTTTTAATTTCTGGTACATGCTTCCTCAGTTGGTTTGCCCAGTTGATTTCATACAAGGGACGCTATTGGCAGATGGCTGAGAAGCTATCCAGCTTACTTTCTCTCTCTCTCTCTCTCTCTCGCGCTGACGTAGGGGGGTGTGAGCAGGGGGGCTGTGTGCAGCTGCTTCCTGAAAGGACATGCTGCACGGAGCTTCGCATACTTAAAAAAAATCAATACGTGCCCTTTGAGCTTTTATCTGTCTCTCTCTATCTCTCTCTATCTCTCTTCCTGCTCCTGACAGAGGGGGTGTGAGCTGCCGCCTTCAACAGCTTTGTACCGGCGGTGCTTCGCATATTTAAAAGCCAAAAAGCCCTATTGATTTTTTTTTTTGACTGCTTGCTTTGCACTCCTTTGAAAAGGAAGATATGTTTGCATTCTTTTAATTGTGAGACAGAACTGTCATCTCTGTCTTGTCATGGAGCACAGTTTAAACTTTTGAAAAAGAGACAAATGTTTGTTTGCAGTGTTTGAATAACGTTCCTGTCTCTCTACAACCTCCTGTGTTTCTGCGCAAATCTGTGACCCAAGCATGACATTCTAAAAATAACCATATAAACATATGGTTTCTACTTCGCGGATTTTCCTACTTCGCGGGTGGCTCTGGAACGCAACCCCCGCGATGGAGGAGGGATTACTGTATATAATTTTCTATTGATTGTTTCCTATGTATTGTGACACCTTTAGGTAAATTAGCAAATGTATTTTTTATACTTCTTCAACAGACAAAATATATATACAGTAAGAATATCACTCCCCAATTACCCCTTATGAAGCTCACATGTAAGTACAAAAGTACTATAATACAAACAATAGAAAAGAAAAACCTATACAATAAATAGAAGAAGCAACTATGCATTTCATTAAGTAACTTTATGACCCTAGCATGCAAACTGTCCCTGAATCTAGTAGCATGAGTATTAATAGTCCTGAAGAGGTACAAACATCACTAATTCTCTTTGCCTTTGTAAAATGGTCCGTCTTTTGTATGTCCTGAACAGCAGTGCGACAGTGAAGGACTGTAATTCCTATTAGCCATTAGAAGGCTGATATTCTGTGGCAACTTCTGGAATGTTTTGCTGTCCCGAGTTTAGCAGGTGCCATACCAGGTTGTTATGTAAGCAGTGAATTTCAACTCCACTGTGCATATGTAGAAGTTGTGAAGCATAGATGCAGGTATAATAATTAATAATAATCATTTGCATTTACAGTATATAGCACTTTTCTCACTACTCAAAGCGCTTAGGCTTTGCTCAAGGGACCAACAGAATAGAGTCCCTTTTGGCATTTTACAGGATTTGAACCGGCAACCTTCCGATTGCCAGTGCAGATCCCTAGCCTCAGAGCCACCACTTCACCGATGCACACTTTTCTCAAGTGTCTCACAAAGTAAAGGCAATGGTCAGCTTTCTTTATGATAGCCAAGATGTGTTGTGTCATTTTGCCAGTGATAGTAACCATCCATCCATCCATCCATCCATTGTCTCCCGCTTATCCGAGGTCGGGTCGCGGGGGCAGCAGCTTGAGCAGAGATGCCCAGACTTCCCTCTCCCCGGCCACTTCTTCTAGCTCTTCCGGGAGAATCCCAAGGCGTTCCCAGGCCAGTCGAGAGACATAGTCCCTCCAGCGTGTCCTGGGTCTTCCCCGGGGCCTCCTCCCGGTTAGACGTGCCCGGAACACCTCACCAGGGAGGCGTCCAGGAGGCATCCTGATCAGATGCCCGAGCCACCTCATCTGACTCCTCTCAATGCGGAGGAGCAGCGGCTCTACTCTGAACCCCTCCCGGATGACTGAGCTTCTCACCCTATCTTTAAGGGAAAGCCCAGACACCCTGCGGAGGAAACTCATTTCAGGCGCTTGTATTCGCGATCTCGTTCTTTCGGTCACTACCCATAGTTCATGACCATAGGTGAGGGTAGGAACATAGATCGACTGGTAAATTGAGAGCTTCACCTTGCGGCTCATCTCCTTTTTCACCACGACAGACCGATGCAGAGCCCGCATTACTGCGGATGCTGCACTGATCTGCCTGTCGATCTCACGCTCCATTCTTCCCTCACTCGTGAACAAGACCCCGAGATACTTGAACTCCTCCACTTGGGGCAGGATCTCGCTACCAACCCTGAGAGGGCACTCCACCCTTTTCCGGCTGAGGACCATGGTCTCGGATTTGGAGGTGCTGATTCTCATCCCAGCCGCTTCACACTCGGCTGCGAACCGATCCAGAGAGAGCTGAAGATCACGGCCTGATGAAGCAAACAGGACAACATCATCTGCAAAAAGCAGTGACCCAATCCTGAGCCCACCAAACCGGACCCCCTCAACGCCCTGGCTGCGCCTAGAAATTCTGTCCATAAAAGTTATGAAAAGAATCGGTGACAAAGGGCAGCCCTGGCGGAGTCCAACTCTCACTGGAAACGGGTTCGACTTACTGCCGGCAATGCGGACCAAGCTCTGGCACCAATCGTACAGGGACCGAACAGCCCTTATCAGGGGGTCCAGTACCCCATACTCTCGGAGTACCCCCCACAGGATTCCCCGAGGGACACGGTCGAATGCCTTTTCCAAGTCCACAAAACACATGTAGACTGGTTGGGCAAACTCCCATGCACCCTCCAGGACCCTGCTAAGGGTATAGAGCTGGTCCACTGTTCCGCGACCAGGACGAAAACCACACTGTTCCTCCTGAATCCGAGGCTCGACTATCCGACGGACCCTCCTCTCCAGGACCCCTGAATAGACTTTTCCAGGGAGGCTGAGGAGTGTGATCCCTCTGTAGTTGGAACACACCCTCCGATCCCCCTTCTTAAAGAGGGGGACCACCACCCCGGTCTGCCAATCCAGAGGCACTGTCCCTGATGTCCATGCGATGTTGCAGAGGCGTGTCAACCAAGACAGTCCTACAACATCCAGAGCCTTGAGGAACTCCGGGCGTATCTCATCCACCCCCAGGGCCCTGCCACCAAGGAGTTTTTTGACCACCTCGGTGACCTCAGTCCCAGAGATGGGGGAGTCCACCTCTGAGTCCCCAGGCTCTGCTTCCTCATTGGAAGGCATGTTATTGGGATTGAGGAGGTCTTCGAAGTACTCCCCCCACCGACCCACAACGTCCCGAGTCGAGGTCAGCAGCGCACCATCCCCACCATATACAGTGTTGACACTGCACTGCTTCCCCTTCCTGAGATGCCGGATGGTGGACCAGAATCTCCTCGAAGCCGTCCGATAGTCGTTCTCCATGGCCTCCCCAAACTCCTCCCACACCCGAGTTTTTGCCTCAGCAACCACCAAAGCCGCATTCCGCTTGGCCTGCCGGTACCTATCAGCTGTCTCCAGGGTCCCACAGGACAAAAGGGTCCTGTAGGAATCCTTCTTCAGCTTGACGGCATCCTTCACCGCCGGTGTCCACCAACGGGTTCGGGGATTGCCGCCACGACAGGCACCAACCACCTTACGGCCACAGCTCTGGTCAGCTGCCTCAACAATAGAGGCACGGAACATGGCCCATTCGGACTCAATGTCCCTCACCTCCCTCGGGATGTGGTCGAAGTTCTGCTGGAGGTGGGAGTTGAAGCTACTTCTGACAGGGGGCTCTGCCAGACGTTCCCAGCAGACCCTCACAACACGTTTGGGCCTACCACGCCTGACCGGCATCCTACTCCACCATCGAAGCCAACTCACCACCAGGTGGTGATCAGTTGACAGCTCCGCCCCTCTCTTCACCCGAGTGTCCAAGACATGTGGCCACAAGTCCAATGACACGACCACAAAGTCGATCATCGAACTGAGGCCTAGGGTGTCCTGGTGCCAAGTGCACATATGAACACCCCTATGCTTGAACATGGTGTTTGTTATGGACAATCCGTGACGAGCACAAAAGTCCAATAACAAAACACCGCTTGGGTTCAGATCGGGGGGGCCATTCCTCCCAATCACGCCCTTTCAGGTCTCACTGTCATTGCCCACGTGAGCATTGAAGTCTCCCAGCAGAACGAGGGAGTCCCCAGAAGGTATGCCCTCTAGCACCCCCTCCAGGGACTCCAAAAAGGGTGGGTACACCGAACTGCTGTTCGGTGAATACGCACAAACAACAGTTAGGACCCGTCCCCCCACTCGAAGGTGAAGGGAGGCTACCCTCTCGTCCACCGGGGTAAACCCCAATGTACAGGCTCCAAGTCGGGGGGCAATAAGTATACCCACACCCGCTCGGCGCCTCTCACAGGGGGCAACTCCAGAGTGGTAGAGAGTCCAGCCCCTCTCAAGGAGATTGGTTCCAGAGTCCAAGCTGTGCGTCGAGGTGAGTCCGACTATATCTAGCCGGAACCTCTCAACTTCGCGCACTAGCTCAGGCTCCTTCCCCTTCAGAGAGGTGACATTCCACGTCCGAAGAGCCAGCTTCTGTAGCCGAGGATCGGACCGCCAAGGTCCCCGCCTTCGGCCACCACCCAACTCACACTGCACCCGACCTCCTTGGCCCCTCCCATAGGTGGTGAGCCCATGGGAACAGTGATAGTAACTCCTAGAATATTTAAGCTGCTCCCGCTGTCCTCTGTATTCCCTCTTATTCAGAAGTGAGTGTGGTCTTCCTCTTGCTTCTAAAACTTTACAGATTCAGTATAGGCATCCCTTGGTTTGTTGACATTAAGGGAGAGATTGATGTTCTGGCACATCTTGTCAATGACAAATGTCTTCTGTGTAAGTCATCTCATTATTGTTGTTGATCAGGCCTATGATGGTGATGGCATGATGCAACCTGCAATGTGTTTGGCCAAAGAGTAACGGAGTAAGCAAAAAAATTATACTGAAACCTGTTGGCACCTGCTAGATAGGATATCCAGAATCCAGTTGCCGAGGGTACAACGCCAAGTCTCAAGTGTTATGATCAGCTTTGAGGGTACAACTGTAACAAATTGGCCCACCATGACGAAATGGGAAATTGTTATGGCTAACGTGTCCTACTTTAAGGCAGATGATAAAAGGCTAGGCCAATATTGCACCCCGCAGTGCACCACCATACATACCTTTTTAAAATGTTCAGTTCAAACTTGATGACCGAGCATTTACAGTACGAGAAAAAAAAAAAAGCTAGTGGTCAATATCCATAAACACGGAGAAATATATTATATGACAGAAAAGACAGGAGGAGAAAAGAACAATAACAATCCCTTTCATCTCCCCCCCCCCCAACCCAAAAAATAACCCTTGTGCGTGCTGATACAAAAAAATATATATATACAGTAAGAATATCACTCCCCAATTTCCCCTTACGAAGCTCACATGTAAGTACAAAGTTCCAACCCCTGTTGGCAGCAGGTGAAACGAAGAGTATAATTGGATACCGACCCCAAGCAGTGACCGTCTTAACTGTAAGAAACTATACAGTCAGTCTGCGCCATGGTAAAGAGCAATATGTTCTTCGTTGTTTGAAGCTCGAGGACCTCTTCTCATGGCCCAGGCACATGCTGATCTGCTTCATTTGATTTTCCCATCTACTTCTTGGCTGTCCTTTCTCCTTTTAAAATGGAGTGCTTTATGCAAATTGCTCCCAGAAAACAAAAAAAGGAAACCGGAAGTCCCACCTCTGGGGCACAGCTGTCAATCTCAGTCTGTAAGTACTATCCACACAAAACCCAATCAACAGCAGAAAAACATATTACTTTTGTTTATGTGGCAGCGGTACACAACAGGGTTAAGTGCTGAGTTGTTGTCTATAAACAGGACTCCGGCACTGTAGCTTTAATAATCCAAGATGATAAGATTTTAAAATCATATGGCATTTCTCAAGTGCAATATACACATTATCTAATATATGCTAATGCCAGTCTCTCAAAGCATTCATCACGACTGGAGTGAGGGCCAATGGTCTGTGGTTATTCAGAAATTCCACTTTTAATTTTTTTTTTTTTAATATATTTTATTAATTTTTATTGTAATCATTCCATACAAATAGATCAATTTATAACCAAACAAATTAAAGACAAATCAAACCCCACCCCTGAGAAGGAGAGCTTAGCTAAAGGAGAATTGCTTAGGGCTTTTTAATAAGACAACATTAAGCAAAGGAAAGGGAGAAACAAATATATATTTAAATAGGAGATGGAGAAGGGAATTAAATGCGGTAATAGTTATTTCTCTTATTCTAAAATAATATTGATTAGATCCTGCCAGGTTTTGAAAAAATTTTGTACAGATCCTCTAACGGAGAATTTGATTTTTTCCAATTTCAAATAATATAAGACATCGGTTTCCCACTGACTTATCAGAGGAGACTTAGGATTCTTCCAATTTAACAGAATAAGTCTGCGTGCCAAAAGTGTAGTGAATGCAGTCACCGTTTGCTTGTCCTTTTCCACTTCAAGTCCGTCTGGAAGAACACCGAACACAGCTGTCAGTGGGTTAGGAGGAATTGTGACCCCAAGGTTGTCTGAAAGGCACTTAAAAATTTTTGTCCAAAATGATGTTAATTTGGTGCAGGCCCAGAACATGTGACCCAGTGAGGCAGGAGCTTGGTTGCAGCGTTCGCAGGTTGGATCTTGCCCTGGAAACATTTTGGACAGTTTTAAGCGAGACAGATGAGCTCGATATATAATTTTTAGTTGAATAATTCTATGCTTTGTGCATATGGAGCTCGAGTGAATTCTCTGCTTTGCTACCTTCCACTTCTTTTCTGATATATTGATTAAGAGATCTTCTTCCCAATGTCCTCTTGGATCTTTGAAAGGTAGGGACTCTAATAAGATTTTATATAATGTGGAAATGGTGTTTAATTCCTCTGCATTGAGCAGTATTTTTTCCAGCATGGTGGAGGGTGTGAGGTGGGGAAAATTGGGCAATTTCTGTTTAACAAAATTTCTAATTTGAAGATAGTAAAAGAAATGTGTAGCTGGGAGGTTGAATTTTGAACGTAATTGTTCAAAAGATGTAAATATGTTGTCTATATAAAGATCTCTGAGCATTTTAATCCCAAAACCTTTCCAGGTATTAAAAACTTTCTTTTGCAAAGGGAGAAGGTTGTGTTTTTGGAGGAGGTGTAGAGTACAGATTCGCTCAGTAAGATATTAAGGACACAATTAAATATGCCAGTTAAGTGTTCACAACCATTTTTTATTGTGTCCTAAAATTTCATTTACGCTTCTAAATCTATCAGCACTATATCATGTCATGTCACCTACCATCTTAGTAAATTTAAACTGATCACAGAAGGGAAGATATGATCTCTGAATTCCTTTAGACCCAATTCAAACTTGTTTGTTAATAAACTCATTTATGGTAGTTGCACAATCAATATTGCACAGAATTAATAAATCATTATAACAAGGCTTTATCCCTAATCCTCCAAAGTAGTCACTTTTATACTTTTCTACTATTCTATACTTCCCTTTAAGAAATTAAAATCAGGTCTAAATCTACTTAAGAACTTTCCAATTTACATATTCTTTTTTATAGAAAATTGTAGTTTCTATATGATCATTCATATGAAATTTCTTTTTAAATTTTACTCCAGGACAGTTGGAATTTGGACACAAAACTACTGTGTACATTTGTTTATATGAGTGGTCATGCTGTGCTTTTCTTCTCTAAGGCTGGAGCAAGTACAGAGAAATCATGGTGTCAAACAGCTGTGAGATATGCCCAGACACCACCAGACTGAGACCACATCTTTATAAAAGCACACGTTTATTATCAGTACATACAGTCTCGCACAGCACACAGGGCTCCCAGCTCTAAACACCCCTAACACGGGCCTCTCTTCAAATGTCCGTGGGCCGCCTTTCCTCTCTCCATGGGAGCTTTGTCCTGCTCCCACTCCCGACTCTAGCTCCCTGATTGTAGGGATATTGTACTGAATACCCCTTTTATTCTCACCCGGATGTGCTCCAGGTGCCTGATGACATTGTTCCGGCAGCACTTCCTGGTGTGGTGGAAGTGCTGCCCTTGCACCCGGAAGCACTCCGGGTGTCCCTGAAAGGCTCTTCACCCATCTTCCCGGGTGTGGCAGAAGTGAATGCCTCCCGGGCTCTCTGAGGCTCGGGGCGCCCCCTGGCGGTGGCCACAGGCCCCAACGAGCTTGAGCCTCCTTGCTCCTCTCCCGTGGTCCTCTCCAGATCCAGGGCGGGTGCCCCCTTGCAGCATCTGGCATCCTTCCATGCCACGCACAGGCAGTGCTCCCCTCTTCGACCGACACTGCAGAACACGCCTCTTCGGCACCCTCTCCGCGGGTTCCGTGCCCCCCTTGTTGGGACATCCAACAGGACCGCTCTCACTCTCGGCTTCCCCTCTGACTTTGGGGCTTCCCTCTGCATGCGCAGAGGCTGGCCCTTCTACGCACGTAAGCTCACAGGCTCACGTCTCACTCTGTGGGAAGACCAAGCTTCATTCCTCGGGTTCTTCCTTTTCCTCTGGGGTGCCCCAACGGCTTGAGTCTCCCTATGGGAAAGGAAGAGACCCCCCACTGTCTGCACCCCTGCGGAGCGATGCGAGACTGACGCTGGCTGTGGCGGTAGTGCACTAGGACCCGCGGTACTCATTAGCCGGCGTCTTGGCATCACCCCTACCACGCGATCAGCCCTTCGCGTCGCCTCCACTATCAGAGGCTTGGTCACTGGAACCGCACGATACTGGGATGCATTTGCTCACTTCTCCTTTTTTCTTTACCGTACCGGTCTCACTCACCCGTACCGCCATGATGCTCTGGCCAAAGATTCCAGTGCCATGCTGCTCCGCCCCCTGACGTAGCGTCTGATGCAGCGCAATCACCTTCCTCTTCAGCTCAACTATACATTCTTGATGGTCGTGTATTACCTGTAGTAATACTCGACAAACATAACGGAAACCTCAGGGTTACACCGAGCTACAGGCACAAACAGAGCGTTATTCGGCGGAGGACTTACCTTTCGATCGGTTTTACTCACCGGCTGCGCCCTATGGAGCTTTCTTCCTCCTGTCGTCGGGCCCTCCCCCTGCTCGGGATGGATGTTCGCCGGTGTCGCCGCCAACCAATCATTGACGGGAGCGCAACACACACCGTCCAATCCCTCGCCTGTCATGGGAAGGGACTTACGGTCCGCTGCCATTTTCTTCCTTTGTAACCCAACAGGGCGGCGAGCCTCCTGCGAGCCCTCTAGTTGCAGCGTCCTCCTGATGTGCAGCGGCTTCTCCTCCCCTGTATCTTCCGGCGCCGCTGCCATGGCGTTGCTTCCTGGATCGGCCCGTCTCGGCCACCGACGCGGATCCAGGACGTCCTTCCCTGCGAAACAGAAACATGACCGGCCTCCCTTGGCCATCTGAACCTGGGATACGGACTTACCTCCTGGATACAGTCTTCTGGAGGGTCCTCCCTCCGTGTGGCCATCCAAGACACCAAGCTGACCCAGGAATCCACCATAACAGCGAGCGTTGGGGAGTTTGCGACTCTCGTGCGGAGTTTGCGACTCTCGTGCTTTGCCGGGTCTCTCTTTTCCTCATTGGGCCAGAGAAGATGCTTCCATGAACTGGTGGCGGTCCCTGGGTGAGTCGCTCTTTCACAGCGGTGCGTGTGCGTGGTGGTCTGAAGTGCCGGACCGCTCACAAAATATTTTTTAACGGGGTCCCCACCTTGCAACAGGCGGAGGGCCCCACGTTGGGCGCCATTGTGAGATATGCCCGGACATCACCAGACTGAGACCACATCTTTATAAAAGCACACATTTATTTTCAATACACACAGTCTTGAACAGCACACAGTGCTCCCAGCACTAAACACCCCTAACACGGGCCTCTCTTCAAATGTCCGTGGGCCGCCTTTCCTCTCTCCACGGGAGTTTCGTCCTGCTCCCACTCCTGACTTTAGCTCCTTGATTGTAGGGAGGCTGCCCCTTTTATTCTCACCCGGATGTGCTCCAGGTGCCTGATGACATTCTTCCAGCAGAACTTCCTGGTGTGGCGGAAGTGCTGCCATTGCACCCGGAAACACTCTTGGCATCCCTGGAAGGCTCTTCATCCATCTTCCCGGGTGTGGCAGAAGTGAATGCCTCCCGGGCTCTCTGAGGCTCGGGGCGCCCCCTGGTGGTGGCCACGGGCCCCAACGGGCTTGAGTCTCCTTGCTCCTCTCCCGTGGTCCTCTCCAGATCCAGGGCGGTTGCCCCCTCGCGGCCCGGAGGATGCAAACATCACCCCCCAGTCCTTCCAGGCATCCCGGCTGGGTCTGTCCCCCAGCCTCCTGTGACACAGCTTAGAAGTTACCCCTGCAGGATAAACTGCAGACAGCTAAGCGGCAGCATGTAAATGTTTAAAAATATACAAGCAAAGGCATTTAATGTTAAAAACCTCAGTCAGTGAATGCTGGAAGCTTGCCACTTAAATTTGGGGATTAGGCAGCCAAAGGTGAGGCCCACATCCCTTTTTTGATATTTTTGTGTAGCAGGAACCACAACAGTTTCTTGCCCACATGAGTTGACATATTTGGTGATGTCCTAATGTTACTCTAGATGTGGTCTCACTAACAAATTATTGAGTCTGGGATCCTTCTTAATATTTTGTTTTAAGCAAGTGAGAAAACTGATCTATCAGGTAGGAAGTGATAATACCTAAGGCTTTACTTTTGTATTGATTTAACTTTCATTATTTAGAATGCTTAATGATCCCTTTCACACAGTTCTGTTTTGATACTAAATGTTACAGTGAGCTGAAACAGTAAACATACATTCCTGGGGACTACTTTCACTAATACATTAAAATGGGACAAGTACGTCACCTCCATCATCAAGAAAGCCATGCAGAGATTGTTCATCCTTCGCCAGCTTAAGAAGTTTGGCACATCAAAACATATATTGTTAAAATTTTACTCGGCCATCATTGAGAGTATTGTGACCTCCTCCATCACCGATTGCTTTCATTCTGCCTCCTTTTTCTAAGACTCGGTTGCAGCGTGTGATTTGTTCAATTGAGAAAATCATTGGCTGTTATCTCCCAGCATTAAAAGATCTGTCCATCGGCAGAGCACAAAAGAGAGCAGGGAAGATTGCAGCTGACTCCATCCACCCCAGCAGCCATCTGTTTATTAAATTGCCATCAGAGAGGAGTTACAGGTCTGCTGTAACCCAAACTACATACCATATCCGCAGTTTCTTTCCTCAAATTATTCAGCTCCTAAATAAACTTAACATCGGTTTACTTGTAACTATTTTTACAACATATAACTGGTAACTGCACTGTTTGTCTATTCGTAAATTCTTCATACTTAATCAACTTGTACTATTTGATATCTATATTATTTTGTATAGTTTTTCTATTTATTTGCATTAACTATTGAAATTTGTGAATGTTTTGTTCAATAAATTGTTGTACTTGTATAGTGGTTTGCACAATGTCAGGTTAATGGTGGGTTGAAATTGTGCTGTCTAGAGTTGGTAACGTCTTGTACCTCATGTTTTGCACCTAACCAAGCTCAATTCCGGTATGTTTCACATGCTAGCAATAAAATGATTCTGATTCTGAAAGTATTTTTTTTTCTGCTAATGATTAACTTCATATACAAATTTAATTTCCAGAGTTGGAAATCAAAGTTTAATTCAAATTTAGCATTATTTTTGTATAGTACTCTTCATGAAGTTCAAGCTCAGAATGCTGTGACAAGTTTGCAGATTACTAATTACACGATATGTTCACATACAAATACAGATTTCTGTAAACATAAAGTAAAACAAAGTTAAACCAAATGGAACCTAACAATATCTGTCCGTTAACATTAGTGTTGAGCTAAGGCCAGTTAAAAATGGAGAAAGTGAAAACATGCTGTTCATTAGTTGTGGTTGCCTGTTAAAACTGGTCTCAGATATCTTCAGTTATCGTGGTTCTAGTTGCAGACCTGTGTTTGGACAATGCTTTCCAGTTCAGAAATACCACCACTGTTGTTTATTGAGGCAGTCTTTTTACACAGCCTTTTCAAGAAGAATAAAGCATTCTATGACCAAGCATCTGATGTTTGGTCAAAGAGAAGGCTGCCAAACATTGTTTAGGAGATGTTAACAATTGTAATATACCATGTCATTTTATGTCATGTAATTCCAAAAGAACCAGAGTGAACTGGATGAAAGATAAAGTGTCTAGGTTTTGTTCATCTATCCTTTTGTGCTACACATGTTCAATACAATATGAGTGCTATTCTTTTCTAATGCTGTTAGGACAATTTCTGTAAGTAAATTTACAAAGATTGAACAGGGTTCACTTCTAAGGTGGAGTGGTGTTTTTGTGCTGGATAGTTCCATGGTGCTGTAGCAAGACTACATAGAATTAAAATCGGGTTTGCTTTCTTGACTGATGTCACTATATTACAGGGACTTGATAATGCTGAAGGAATATCCATTCAGGCATTGTAGTCGATGACTAAGTTTTGGAGGACCCTGCTTGGTGGGATTTCCAGCTGCCTAGGGCAGGAAATTGGACATTTTAGTGGGAAACTTTGTTTTTAAGGATGATCGTTAATCAAGAAGAGGAGAGGGAGAGGGAACAGCAAAGTAAAGCACTAGGCTATCTAAGCCTAGGAAGATAGGGACATTCTATATTTTTGGGGTGGCCACCCAGAAGAAAAGAAAATTGCAAGGTGAATACTCGAGAAGATGTGTGGGTTTTGGTATATTGCCCGATGGCTTTCTGGGTGAGTCACATTCGCTCTTTATTCCTTGGGATAGTGAGAAAGCAGCCATGTCCACCTGCTGACTGTTTTTTCACATCATTCAGCAAAAACTTTAAACCAGGATATTCATCGACGTTTTACCATAACTCTGTTTAATCATTCCCTTTCTAATTTCTCTTTTTTGTACTATTTTTGACATTTGTATATCAGACCTGGGATTAGATGTTTGGCTGTGGTTGTCCATGGGAAATTGGATCACAAAACAAGCAGGATGCCACCTTTTATGTAAATGTGTAAACACTGGTGTCTTGATTTAAATACACTTTTATATTTAACCAATTTTTCCTATCTTTAGGGTTTCTTTTCAGTATTGGCGGGAACGGGAGAGGTGAAGAGAGGTCAAGGACCGAATATTTTTAATGCTAGTATATCTTTCAAACATCATCCAATTACCTTACGGGTGGTGAAGTGTAGCGATCATACATTTTATAAGTCAATTGTTGCTGTGCAAAATTGTGAGCTTGACATGTTTGTCAATCAAGTGAGTTGTCTCTCTTAGTTTAGATGAGAAAATCATATATGATCTGAATGATTTTGATAAAGTTCTACACCTGCCAGATTTTATGAAGAGATTATTCTTTGGAAAGATTTTTTCAGAATCAAAAATATGCCAGAAATTCTCTTGAGTTAAGTGTCATATTTCTCAAGTTTCTACAGTTAAATGTGTAAAAATATTGTGAATTTACTACACAAAGCTCTTTCTCAATGAAAAGCTAACATAAAATAGGGAATCACCTGACAAACAACAGTTTGTCTGTTTTAAATTATTAATAATACTATCCTGACTCCTGACAGTGAATCGCATCATACAACTGTGGATTTCATTCGTTAACTGTCATTGTCTATTAATATTTAAAGGAGTACTCCACCCAAAAGTGCTGTTTTTTTAAATATGTTACCTAACCCGGTACTTTGTAGTGGTGACCGTGAAAATGTTTTATTCTCATGTTTTCATGCAGAATGGAGAGGAAAAAAAGTTTATGATATTAAAAAAAGCCAATTTTGACAAATGCTGTAATACAGGAAATGATGTGAAAAATAACTGTGAGGAAACAAAAAACAAATTCTTATGTTACTCATGTTGCATAAGCTTCATGTCAGTTATCCGGTTGTAAACACAAAATGTACAAAATAATTGATCCATCCATCATCCAACCTGCTGAATCCGAACACAAGGTCATGGGGGTCTGCTGGAGCCAATCCCAGCCAACACAGGAACCAATCCCGGGCAGGGTGCCAACGCACCGCAGGACACACACAAACACACCAAGCACACACTGGGGCCAATTTAGAATCGCCAATCCACCTAACCTGCATGTCTTTGGACTGTGGGAGGAAACTGGAGCGCCCGGAGGAATCCTATGCAGACACGGGGAGAACATGCAAACTCCACACAGGGAGGACCCAGGAAGCGAACCCAGGTCCCCAGGTCTCCCAACTGCGAGGCAGCAGCGCTACCCACTGCACCACCATGCCGCCCCAAAATACTTGATTTTTTTGCTAAAATAATATTAAATACTTCTGGAATAATCAACACACGTCATAAAAAGGAAACTAAAGCTTCATGGGATTGACTTTTTTGAACTGAAGACAAGACTATTGATGTTTTTCACATTATTTTCTGTTCCATGGCATTGGTCACTATTGGCTTCTGTTCTACCATAATCTTTTTTTCTTTATTCTGCATGAAAACATGAGATTAATTTTTTTTTCCTCTTCCACTAGTACAAACTACATGGTGTAAGTAACATACTGTATATAAAAAAAATATCATTTTTAGTGGATTGCTTTAAATAAAGCTGTAAACCAAAAAACAAAAGCAGCATCAACTCAAATATAAGGACATTTTTTTAATGTAATGAATTTCACACAGAATATCAGTTTAATACCACAGAATTATTATTAAAAAGACTAATTATTAATTTTGAAAAAAGAGGAAATTAATGAAAGTCAATTGCATTCAAAATGCTTCACTAATATTGTTTAGTAGCCAATTAACTAAATGGCAAACCTTTGCCAGGGATACTGCGACATGTTCTACAAGCCTTGATAGCTCAGAATGTTTTTATGTCATAATTTACTACATTCTGATTTTGTTTTGCATTTTATTGATTCAATTAATAAAGATTTATTCACCATTTTTTCCTCCTGATTTAGGTACTTACTGTATAAGAGGGCGTTAGAAATGTGTGCCTTTTTTCCTGCTCAGCTTTACCAGCATGGCTGATAAATGTAAAGACAACCAGAGTATGACAAAAAGCTAATAATTTATTACATGCTGAGATGTTAGTGTCATGGTGATAAATCATGGTGCACTAAATATACTGAAGAGTAGATGAGTAAAATAAAAGTATCATGTCTCTCCATATAACAAGACATAGTGATATTTAATTTATTTACTTGAGAAGTGTCACAGTGATGAAAAGATGTGCAGTAAGAACCCCAGTTACCCGTTCTTCTTACTCAGTATTGTGCCTGATGGTCTGAAATTGCCTGTCACAATTGTTATTCATGAAAACTTTGTTATTAGTTACTGATAGACCAAGGAGACAGAACATAAGAGAACTTTCAGAGTTACAGGCATGTTTGAGTTATTTAAAAATCAATTGGTGTAATTTAATTTTTACTGATATTTGAACAGCACATTGCAAAGGTGAGTGCTTATTTTCCCTTCAAACCAACGATTGTAATAACATTGTGTGGCAAAGGCGCTATACCAGCACCTGACCCGACACAGACAGACATGGGAGGCACACTTATAAAACAAATAAATGTTTTTATTTTATTTCTTCACGTGTGGGTAATACCTTCCCCATTCCCACAGGCACAACACAATCCAAGTACTAAGCACAAACACAATCCCAATACTTTCTTCTGTTTCTTTCTCCACCACTCCTCTCCGGCAAGCTTTGTCTCCCTCCTCCCGACTCTGGCTCTCGGAGTGGTGGCTGCTGGCTCCTTTTATAGCCCACCCGGAAGTGCTCCAGGTGTTTGATGACCTATTTCCGGCTGCACTTCTGGGTGTGGTGGAAGAACTGCCCACACTGGCTCAGAAACAACTGCAGAACCCGCTGTCGGCACCCCCAGGTCCCACCAGGGTTGTAGAGAACTCCATCTCCCATGGAGCCCTGCAGGAATCTGAGGCACCACTGCCACCCAGGGGGGCTGCCATCCAGTGTCCCTGGGGAGGTACTGTTCTGACCAGGCTTGCTCCCCCTGTCCATACACTGAAGAGGCATCCCGGCCAGACAAGGACCCCGGCCGTCTGTGTCAATTGTTTGAATGGTAGGTTCTTATTAAAAGTAGAACAAAACTGCCAGAGTTTTAAATAGAAGGAAGAACTGTAGAGATACAAACTAATTGAGGCTGCGATTACTTTAAACGTGATTAGCACCTAAATTGTAACCCTATCTTGACTATGTTCTAATATCAAACATGGGATGTGCTGTTATTCCAATTTAGCAATATTCTATTTTGGTAACTTTGCTATTCAAAGCACTGTAAACTAAAATCTCTCAGTAGACATTATTACATTTTAGAGGTCTGAGATAAACTGATTCATTGGATTAAAATCTCTTACATTATTAATTTTTTTCTTTTATGCCTTTATTCAATAGTATGGCCATACAATATATATTTCTGCATTTATCTTAATAACAATGTGACAAGGCACATTAAAGTACAACAGATAAATTATAATCTATTTTAATTTCTTAAAATTAAACTCCTGCATAAAACAGACTTGACACAAAAATATTCCTGTTCATCAGTTAGAAATCAGTAAACACGTTCAGCTCTGCACCGATGTCTTTGCAATGATAATCTGAAAATTAGGATAGTTTGTTCATTTGAGTGCTACAGACTTAAATGGATAGAATTTAATGAAGCATGATTTCCAACATCTTGTGCCACCTTGCAGGACTTTTGTGTATGAAATCGTCCCCTAATGATATGAAAATACTGTTCAACTGGTTTATGGATTGAAATTTTCCAGTTAAACAACAAAAGTTGAAGGAAAGAGCTGCCAAATACACATAAGTGTGGTCTTATTGTACACACATAACTGTTTATAAAACATTATCTGATATTTGTTTACTACTATGGTTTTTAAACATAAATACCAATTTTATTTATCAACTTCAGTTCAAAACTCAGCAATTGATATACAGTGTGTAAGACATGCGAGCAACTAAAAATATTTGGTAGGATCTGAGAGTAACACATGTACTAACAAAGTTTCCATTTGTATTAGAGTGGCAGAGAATGTGTGCTAGGGCCACTGAGGTCACTTCTGTCAGAAGAAACAGTTACCCTGCTGTCTCCATCTCATTGTTGACCAGAAGCTTGGAGAAGATGAAAGTCTATGAGATTGAGTATCCAAACTTACACTATGTCTGACATGAATCTGTTTTTGGTTTCTTTTCATTACAATCAATTCAATAACTTATACATTAAGAGCTGCGTCAGCTCTTTTACTGTCTTAAAGTGGGCTACTTTACAGTGGCACAGTCAGCAGGATTTCCCTGTGAAAAATGGCCATCAAGGCCACTCTGCTCACAGATATCTTGGTGAGAAGCTGATCAATTTGCCCTTGCCAAGGGGAAGTCTGCTCCACTCATCTGGTGCTACAAGTTTGGGAAACTGGGACACATTATCACCAGCTGCCCCGAGTTGAATGAGCCCATGTTTTCTGGGCTAAAGACAAATGGCACTGTGCTCTGGTGTCTTTGGGTTCTTCATTACCCATAGATTTTGGTGTGATGAATGGGTTCATAGTGTCTGCATTGTTAGATTCTGGCAGCATTACCTTCATTTTGGCTTACTAAAGGTAAGACCACTCTTACATGTATACATGAGGATGCTCAAAATTATCCACTTTCTGTTTTGATTGTAAAGATGAACAAATCAGTGTTTTTTGTGTACAGCCAGTAAGTCCTTACCTTAAAGTCCCAGAAATTGGCAACAGGCAAGAAATGCCCTCTGCATGTATGGTGCGTTGTATGAACAATAAGGACCTCCAAGACACGGAGGCTTAGACAGCCCATCTTTTTCATTTTCCATTATGCCAAAATTTTATGCTATAATTTAATATTACAAAAAGCAAAGGCTTATAGTGACAGGAACTTATTTAGAATTAAGTGATGTTAAAAGTGTCATCCTTCAGGGATTAGTGCTGGGGCACCTACTCTTTTTAATAAACATAACCAATCTGTACAAGAATATACAGTGATCCCTCGCTATATCGCGCTTTGTCTTTCGCGGCTTCACTCCATCGCAGATTTTAAATGTAAGCATATGTGAATATATATATCGCGGATTTTTCACTGCTTCGCGGATGTCTGCGGTCTACAGTACGTGTGCTTCCTCAGTTGATTTGCCCATTTGAATTGAAACAAGGGACGCATTTGAATTGAAACAAGGGATGCTATTGGCGGATGGCTGAGAAGCTACCCAATCAGAGCATGCGGTTAAGTTCCTGTGTGCTGCTGATTGGCTCAGCGACGGAGTGCATTAACCAGGAAGTCTAATCTCACTCATTCAACATTAACGTGCACAAGCGCCAACAGAAGATGCAAATGATTGCAGAAAAGGTAAAAGTTTTGGATATGTTGAAGGAAGGAAACAGCTACACCGCTGCAGGACACCATTACAGCATAAATGAGTCCACGATTCTTTTTATTGAAAAAGGAGGAAAAGCATATAAGATCTACGGCCGCAGTGTCTTTTAACCAGGGCGCAAAATGAGTTGCAAGTGGACGTTGTAAGGCAGTAGTCTGGATGGAATCTGCTTTAGGGATTTGGATTGAAGAGTGATGGAAGAAGAACAACGGCGGTGCTAAACAGTCGCCTGAAGAGGCTCCTTTAGAAGAGCTGTAATGCTATCCTTTGTTGTGCAGTAAAATTAAACTCATCGTTATCCGACAAGTCGTCGTGTCATTGTTGGTGAGTAACCATAATTAATTATCTACGTACACTACTTATTACATGTACATAGTTTAGTGTCACTGTACACACATTTTACTGTATACAATTTTTCTTGCATTGTACGTATTTATTGATGGTGGCCTGTCTGTCGTAATGGCTGTAACATATGTGATATCGTAGATGCTTGATGTCTTTAAAATAATATTTAGGTTTTACTGTATGTAAACTGTGTTTACATACATAATTTCAACGAATCTTACCTAATATCTAAGAGAATACAAAGGGTTTATGCTGTATAATTGTGCGTGAAATGTTTATAATAGTGTGGGAGAGTTTATAAGGGCTTAAAATATATAAAAATAACCATATAAACATATGGTTTCTACTTCGCGGATTTTCTTATTTCGCGGGTGGCTCTGGAACGCAACCCTCGAGATGGAGGAGGGATTACTGTAATCAATTCAATGGTTAAGTTTGCAGTGGATGGCAAACTAGATGGAAGAGCAGATAATGAAGAATCAGGTAAAATGTATCAGAGGGACGTGGACAGAACACAGCCTTGGGTAGATTTGTGGCAGATGAAATTTAATTCAAGTAAATATAAAATACTACACATTGGAAGAAAAAATGATAGGTTTGAAAACACAATGTAAGGTGTGAAACTTAAATACACCTTATGAGAAGGATCTAGGAGTCATAGTGGACTCGTCACTATCAACATTAAGATAGCTAATAGGATGTTATGTTATATATTATGATGTGTGCAGTACAAGTCAGAGGAGGTTAAGCTTATGCTTTATGACACACTAGTGAGGCCTTATCTGGAGTATTGTGTTCAGTTTTGGTCTCCATATTACAACAAAGACATAGCAGTGGTAGAGAAGATCCAGAGAAGAGCGACTAGGCTGATTCTGCAACTAAGAGATACCAGCTAAGAGGAGAGATTGAAGGAGGTGAACCTTATTAGTTTAAGCAAACGAAGAATAAGACGGGACATGATTGAAGTGTTTAAAATTGTGAAAGGAATTAGCACAGTGGATTCCAGTTGTTACTTTAGAATAATGTCCTCAAAGTGAACACTTGGACACAGTTGGAAACTTGTTTTGGGCAGATTTTGAACAAATGTTAGAAAGTTTTTCTTTACACACTGGAAATTAACTACCAAGTAGTGCGGTGGAAAGTAGGCCTTTAGGCACCTTCAGATCTCAACTTGACGTTAATTTGAACAATCTAGGAGAATAGGATGGAGAAGCTTGTTGGGCTGAACAGCCTTTCCTTGACTCATCTTGCAATGCAAACCTGGACAATTCTTAAGTAATGCTGCAGGGGTCAACAGAAGTTTTGGTTCTTTCAACATCAGACTCCCTCACCCAGGTGACATGAGTTATGCTCAGGTTGCTCACCCCCACAGTTCTCCTCTCTAAATGCACAGCTACCTGGACCCCTTTTTCTATAGCCTCTGTGACTATCTTTACACCCTTTCTCTTTTCAGCCCAACAGCTACCAAGAATGGCAAGTGTTTTGCAGAAGACCTTGCCAGCGAACCCTCTGCAGCCTACTTCAATCGTCTGTCACCTCCCCCACTGCCCATTCTGCTAGCTCTACTCTTTCAGCTCTTCAGATCTTTCTCTAGATGTCCTCTTGCCTCTCAGCCTCTCTTGATCAGCACTTCCCCTCTTGAATGCATTCCAGTAGCCTGCTTTTCAGACTCTGTTATTTCACAATGTGTTGCTTGCATCCTATCTGCTTTTTGACTACCACCAATGGTAGACTGGCCCCCATTACCCGCTGTCAAAACAACAGCAACAACATTTATTTTTATAGCACATTTTCATAAAAAAGATGTAGATAAAAATGCTTTACAAGATATTAAAGAAATAATCCATCCATCCATTATCCAACCCGCTGAATCCGAACACAGGGTCATTGGTGTCTGCTGGAGCCAATCCCAGCCAACACAGGGCACAAGGCAGGAACCAATCCCGGGCAGGGTGCCAACCCACTGCAGGACACACACAAACACACCAAGCACACACTAGGGCCAATTTAGAATAGCCAATCCACCTAACCTGCATGTCTTTGGACTGTGGGAGGAAACCGGAGCGCCCGGAGGAAACCCACGCAGACACGGGGAGAACATGCAAACTCCACGCAGGGAGGACCCGGGAAGCGAACCCAGGTCCCCAGGTCTCCCAACTGCGAGGCAGCAGCGCTACCCACTGCGCCACCGTGCCGCCCCAAAGAAATAATTACAAGGAAAAAAAAACAAATTAAAATTAGGTAATAATAATCAATAAGACAGATTTATAATTAAGAGGAGTATAGTCCTTAAATATAGAATTGTTTTTTTTAAGTTTCCAATGATAAGGTCATGTGGCCAGTGTAGACAGAAAAATAAAAAAAAAAAACAAAAAACAAACTAAAAATGCAGGGTTTCCAGGCCAAAAAATATCTCAGTTCCCACTAGGCATTCTACCTAACATAAACTAGAGGCTGCCACTGTTAGGTCCCGAGTTACTGTTGTATGTAATAGTATTGTGTTACGGATCGTTGTCTGTGAAATGGGTTGCCAAGGTGGGTCACCTTGGGTTTATTAAGCAATCGAAATTGCTCTCGACGATTATCCTTGATTACCCCCATCCACGATTGTTCCAGGGGCATTCCCCCACCCCACCCCCCCCCACCCCCCCCACCCGACTCTGAAGATTGTTCAGGCATTCAAAAAATAAGAATGTTTGATGCAATGAATGGCAAGTTGGGGCATCAACTTTCATTCAAACATCACAGGCAGCTGCACAGGACTTCGATCAGGTGGTGGTGGCCACACAGAACGCCACCGCAGAAGAACCGGAAAATAAAGCAGAGAAGAGTAAAGATTAATGAAGACTGCATATTTGTTGAAGAGTATGATAATTGTATGGATGTCTTAGTTTAATTAAAAAAGCAAGTTTTGGTAGTTTTTTAAAATGATCCAAAATGTTAGCCTCACATTTCTCTATTGGTAACAAATTGCAAATTTATGGCTTTTAACCTTTTATTCTTGGCTCATGAAATAATATGCAAGCCACTATTAGGAGATCTAAGGTTAGAACTTGGAAAGATGGGGGGAAATGCACTCTAAAATATAGGAAGGAGCAAGATTATTTAAAGCTTTATATACCATTAGTAGTAGTTTAAAGTCAATTCTAAATGACATGGTTAACCAGTGTAACAATGACAAAACTGGTCAGATGTGCTAAGATTTTCTTTTTCTAGCTAAGATTCTTGCTGCTGCTTCTTCCTGGACTAACAGCAACCGATTGATGTCTTTCTTAGGTAAGCCAGTTAGTAGTGTATTACAGTAATCTAGTCAACCAAAAACAAAAGCCTGAATTAATTACTCAGCATCTTGCAATGTCATAAGAGGTCTAAGTTTAAGACTTAGTATTTTGGTTAATATGTTATTTAAAGTTTAGATCATATCCTATATTATTTTCATTTTAACCAACAACTAAGATTTCAGTTTTTTCTTAAGCTTGAGGAAATTTCTACTTATCTATTCAGAAATATGAGGTAGATATTGGGTCAGAGAGCCCAGACTGTGAGGGTCATCAGATGTAATAGACAGGTAAAGCTGTGTGTCATCTGCATAGCTGAAGTAGTTCAGCTTGTGGTTTGAGATAATCTGGCCTAATGGGAGCATAGAGATTGAAAATAATGGCGGGTCCAAAATACATCCTTTTTGTACACTGTATATATTATCATGGATCTCTAAACTACAATCAACCACAACTAATAAAAAATTTTCTACCTTCTAAATTAGACTGAAACCAGTTTAAAGACACTGTCAGAGAGGCCCATACACCTATTGACTAAGGTGAATACTGTGCTCTTTGGTGTCATAAAGAACAGCTATTGCCCTCTGTCTCCACTAAACAGCAAATCACTTACTACTTTAAGCAGTGCAGTATCTGTACTATAATGTATTCTAAAACCTGACTGAAATGTATCAAGAATAGAATATTTATTCAAATAGTCATTCAATTGCCGAAAAACTGTTTTTTAATATAATTTTACTTAAAAATAAATCATAGAAATTCTTGTGAATACTTCTTGTTTTTGAAGGCAACTCTCAGTGTTCCTCCTGCGCCTTTCCACAGTATAATTGTGAGTGTCAACCAGATCAAAGGCAAACTGACCAATCAGATTGCTCAGAAGGACCAAACACAGAGACAGTTTTTTATTATATAGAATAGATTTGGAAATGTTTACTTAGAAATTATTGTGTGTACTGACATTGATTTGCCAGTGAATTCAGGTCTTTAAATTAAAAAATGCACCTCATTATAAAAATGAAATGCTATGTTGTTTTTTTGCTAGTTATTTTCACTTAGAGCTTTATTGTATTAAAATATCCTTACTTATTACTTAGGCAAACGTGCATTAAAATATAATTTACCAAATTACGGAAAAGGATGTTTACTCTTTTCTTTGGTGCATTAAAACAATTTCTTCCATTTATTTAAAGAAGCTTGCATTGCATTGTGAGTTTTTGTTTGTAGTTTTATTTGATTGTGTATTTTTAATTTCTCTGTCCTTCCATTTCTCAACCTGCTCAGTCCAAATTCTGGGATGCCTGAGCTGGAGCCTATTATGATAACACTGAACACAATTCAGGCACCTAAGAGAGTTGTTCATTTTTATTCATTTTAAATGAAACATCCTTGATCTTCTGAGTCCTTTTTGAAATTAAATCTCACCCCCAAAAAATACAATATTTAGGTGAGGTGTTCAGAGTTTATGATGTTGTGGTATATGAATGAATGAGATTACCCAAGAAAGTCACAGGTACAGTTGATCCTAGAAATTTGATTCTGTTCATCTGGACAAAGTTTTTAAGTGGGAGAAATATTTCGAGACTTATCCAAGTCTCTTCCTCAGTCTCAATTGACTGCAGGTTTCCCCATCCTTATAAACAGTACCTTTGCTTAATCACAGAGACTAGCACCATTGACAAAGGGCCAGTTGATCAGTGATATGCAAATTGTCCACTGATTAGTAGACGTGTGAACCATTCATAGAGGGTTGAGGAATGGCTGCAATCACAGCATTGTAAGATGGCGACAGATGTACCCTTAGGCCCCCTCCTCTGTTCAGAGATGGTCGTTCCTTTTTCACGTAAATGGCCTCCTTGATTCCTCTCTCAAACCAGCGCTCCTCCCTGTCCAGGATGTGCACCTCTTCATCTTTAAAGGAGTGACCACTATCCTGTAGATGTAAATAGACTGCGGAGTCCTGGCCTGACGAGGAAGCTCTTCTGTGTTGTGACATGCGCTTAGCCAGTGGCTGCTTGGTTTCCCCGATGTACAATTCACGGCACTCCTCCTGGCACTTAACTGCGTAAACTATGTTACTCTGTTTGTGCCGTGGGACCCGATCCTTGGGATGGACCAGTGCTTGGCGTAGCGTGTTTTGGGGTTTGAAAGCCACTGAGACCTGGTGTTTCGAGAAAATGCGCCTCAGCTGTTCCGATACTCCTGACACATACGGGATCACTAAGGATTTTCGCTTAGGTTGGGGAAACCTGCAGTCAATTGAGACTGAGGAAGAGACTTGGATAAGTCTCGAAATATTTCTCCCACTTAAAAACTTTGTCCAGATGAACAGAATCAAATTTCTAGGATTTCCTTACCTGGATTATTGAGCATGCATCGAGGTACAGTTGAGGATAATTTTTTATATTCCCCTCAGTTAAGACTTTCAAACTTAATGTTTCACAACTCAGCACATGTTGACATGTTACCAGAATTACCGTTGTTAAACCAGTCAGGGTGGCTACTCTATTACTTTACTCTACAAGTAGTAATGCCAAAATAATACCTAAGAGACAGATCGATTTTAGCCTTTATTTACAATATCAGATTTCCAGTGCGTCAAAAGTTTACACACACCAAGTTGCACATCTGTTTAAACAGCCTGGAAGAAGAAATTGATGTTATGACTTTTAGAAATGTTTGATAGGCCAATTGTCTTAACTGAGTTAATTGGGATTGAACCTTTGGAAAAATCCAAGCAACTCAACCAAGACCACAGACAAAATTGTGGACTTCAAGAAGTCCAGTTCCTCCTTAGGAGCAATTTTCAAAAAGTATCTCAAGACTCTGTACAAACAATTGAATCCAAATACACATATCTAGGGTCAACACAGATACTGCATTGTTCAGGAAGGTTGCAGGGATAAATGAATTCTATTGTGAAAGATTGAACTGAACCCCAAGATTACAACAAAGGAACTGGTGAAGGAGTTGAAGTTATCAGGTTTCCCATGTAAAATTTGCAGGCATTGATCCTGAGCCATTCTCAGACTGAAAATTCTATGTAAAAATGGTTAACCCTGAGTGTCTCTCAGGTTTAGGTGATATGATCCGATGCAATAGTATTACATATAGCATTCTGTTGTTATTTAGTGGATAAAATAACATAATGATGCAAAAAAGCTTGACTATTTCTATGCCTTTTAACAGGCTATGCTAACTTATTAATATTCATCACTGGGGTGGAGCCTTCAACCAAAACACACAATGGTGTGTAAATGAAAAGCTTGTAAAGCCAGTTTTAGTACATACTGAAACTGAACCATTAGTTGACTCGAGCAATAATGATGACAATGTGAATTAGTCATCTGACTTTGACTCAGATAGTGAAACTGATGCATACAGCACTGTACAACAAAACCACTGTGATATGCTTGGTAAATTTGGTCACATGAAGGTTCACCGTGGTGCAAGTAGCTGTTTGGCAGAAAAGGCAAAATGATTAACTGGAAGGACAAGAAAGACGTTAGCCTCCTAAGCACTGCTCAAAATGTAGCAACAGTCAATGTTTGTGTCAGGAAAAAATGTGAAAGCTGCTAAGCCTTGTGCTGTGGTAGCCTACAATAACACAAGGGGCGCAGATCAGGAACAGACATTATACCCGCTCATGCAGAAGCAACACAAAAAATATTTTAAGGAAATTGTGCAAAGAAACACATGTCTACTGTCCCGATTGCAGCATAAGGTTGTGCATAGATTAACTTTTCCAGAAATGGACACCAGACATTACCTTGCCTACAACATTTATGTTGACGTTTCGGTAGTTACATTTTTCTGTTACATGTAATGGCATTTTTTCTTGTCGAAAAAAATTCAGTGTCTTTAGCTTTTTTTTTTTTCTGGAGGAGGCTACAAGAGTTCTTCATTTCCATGGCCTGATTGGCTGTCACACAAAGAAGACGTCCCGACTCTAATATCAACATAAAATAGACACAATAAATCTTGCAGATGATCGTCAGAATAAAGACTGATGTTTTGGAGTTTTCTGTGGTCAGGTAAAACAAAAATGGAACTGTTTAGCCATAGTAATCATCACTATGCAAGGAGGAAGAAGGGTGATGCTTTTAATTCTAACTGTGAAGCATAGTGGGGGGTTTGCTGGTAATGGAAATGGGGCACTCCAGAAAATAAATGCCATCATGAGAAAGGAAGATTGTCTAGAAATTATGAGGCAAAACCTCAAGATATCACCATGAAAGTTAAAACTTGGTTGCAAACCTGTTTTCCAGGAGGTCAGTGTTGCTATGCTCACCTCAAAAGTTTCAACAAAATGGCTTAAAGAAAACAAGTTGAAAGTATTAGAGTGGCCATCACAAAGCTATGACCTGAATTCCATATAACATTTGTGGGCTGAACTGAAAAAGCATGTCAGAGCAGGGAGGCCCATAAACCTAAATGATTTACACTTGTTCTGTCAGGAGGAATGGGCAAAAATTCCTGCCATGTAAGAAGCCTGAAGAAGGCGACCTTAATCATTTGGTTCAAGTTAAGAAATTAAAAGGCAATGCCATGAAACGAAGTCTAAAGTTTTGACCCATTAGAAATCTGACTTAGTGAATAGAGGATGAGCTATATCTGTCTCCAAATTATTACCATTATTATTTGTCTTTACCATTTTGGAAATAAAAGTAGATGCCCTCATTGAATTAATGCAAGGAATGTCTGATAACGTAACATGTGTGGAGTTGTAAATCATGGAGTTTAAAAATCTTTAGCCTATATGTATGGAAACGTTTGGCCTCAACTGTACATTATTTCTCATTGTTGTGGTAGCAAATGTTACTTACAATTTTCATTTTTGATTGATAATAGTTGTTTTGATGTTTGCAAAGAAATTAGTACAAGAGCAATGGAAAGGTAAAGATTTCAAGAAGCATTAAAAAGGATGTAAGTCACACTTTAAAACTTATGATAGTGAAATGTTTAAAGAAACCAGAATGCTGAAATATATTTGGATTGAAGTATCATTCCATGTGTTTATTGTATTTCAATTATACATCATCCTAAATATCTTCTTAAATAATGTCAGAGGAAATAACAGTTATTGTCTTTAAAACAACATACTTGCTTAAATCATTTTGTTACAGTTAAAAAATTTTTAAAATAGTAAAAACAATGAAATGGTTAACCACACTTTTTATATTGGGTCTGTACTCTTCCGTGATAAAAATAACAATTAAAATGTCTCAAGTAATAACTGCACTTCACTTCAGGTACAGAATATTTTAACATGGAGAACACTCGGTTGTCTAGTGGTGCTGATCAGGGATTGCTTTCTAGCCTTGTCACGTCTTGTGTAGGGTTTGTGCATTCTCTTCCACATTTATGTGAATTTTCTCCAGATTTGCCCGTTTCATTAAAATATGCTTTTTAGGTTTATTTGCAATTCTATATTCATCCAGTGTAGGTAAGTATAGCATGTGATGGACTGGAATCTAGGGTTCTAGCATCTCTAACTACGCAGTAGCTACAGTATATATACAAAGCTGACTCACTCACTCACCAACAAAGACACTGTTTCCCATTTAGCTAAAAAGCTACATTTTGCCATAATTGTACATCTAATGCAGCAGGTATCTATTAAAAAAGGATGTTTCGATATGTCAATATTTAAGGTTAAAACTCTCCACAACAGAAAAACAAAATATCCCAAAATCTCAGAAATGCCTTGATGGATTTAATTGAAAAAACAGGACAGTACTTTTGAGTGAGTAAAAGTAATTAGTAACATTTATACTTTGTTGGTAGACATTTACTCAAATCCACTGTATACTGAGGCAGTACTAATTTTAGTGTTTGATGCTAATGGAGAGTTCAGATTTTTTAGCAGATTTTGCCTTTGAATGAATCAATTTTAAATCACCTTTGTAACATTATTGAAAACCACTTTAATGTGGAGTTCTGCTGTAATCTCTCTGATTTTGACATACTTTATTAATCCCCGAAGGCAAATTGTCTTTTCGCATGCCTTTTGGAGGTTACAGCGCAGGGTCAGCCATTGAACCAATTATCAGGTTAAGGGTCTTGCTCAAGGGCCCAGTGGAGTAGGATCTCTTTCTCTCTTTCATACCAACATAACCAAGGACTGTATGTAGCATGTTCAGCAGTAAGAAGTTCAAATGAACTAATAATATTAGCCCCTGAAAAAAATATATTGCATACAGAAAGATACTTAGTTACCTAGTACGTCTGATGCATCCGATAAATCACTTAACCTAAGTGTGCTTATCCCTGTCAAAAATAAATGTAAACAGCTGTACAATGTATCTGTACATGTAAAATGGCTTGGAAATTAATTTTTTTGAAGAAAATCTTTTAATAGCCCTTTAGAATCTTGGAATATTACGCGCAAAATGTTTTTCCAATTGTGTTAAATAAGCAAGTGCTGTTCTAAGAGGTGCTGCTGTCTTCAAACAATCCTTGAAAGGATTCTATAACATTCCCATTGCAACGAAGGTGCTTTATGCTGACTATGCTGTCTGGATGATTTAAAGGGTGCAGGCAGACTTGGGGTGCTAGGAAGCAGACTTTGACACGGACTCTCTGCAATAAGAATATATTCCACTATAGATCAGTTTTTACCTTTTTAAATAAATGTACTTGCCTATAATTTCCAGGGTATCAGCTATATTTAGCTGTGTTAATGGTGCTCTGATATATTTACTGTATATCAATAAAAACATTGTCTGAACAAGAAATTGCTAACACATCTGTGATTACAGGTTAAACTAAATAAACTTCCCATATACTGTACTTGCTGGAGTCCTGAGAGCCTTGGTATACAGCTGATGAAGTGAACCAAGGACCAAGAGAAATTTGTCAGTTTCAGTAGAGGAAGCTGCTATTTAAAATAACTATTGATGAAAGTTGCTTAAATAAATTAGAGACTACAACAGTCAGTACAATACTTTCTCAGTGCTACAGATTTCCTACAGTGAGGTCTTTTGGCCTTCCCTCTTTTTGATATTCTTGCATAATACCTTCAATATTGTCCTTACAGGTGGTGCAGTGGTAGTGCTGCTGCTTTGCAGTGAGGAGACTGTGGAAGATTGTGGGTTCGTTTCCCAGTTCCTCCCTGCGTGGATAGCACTTTGAGTACTGAGAAAAGCGCTATATAAATGTAATGAATTATTATTATTATTCAAACTTCCCCTCTTCCTCATAAAGTCTCCCTCTTTTTAGATTATTAAAATGAATAAGTTCAGAATGAAGTTTGCAATCAAGTTAAAGGGTTTATTTGTGAATTGTAGATACAAAGGCATGTTAGATACTTATGATCCAAGCAAATCCACACATCAATTCTTTTCATCGCACTCTAAATTTGAATCATTGAGTTCTACACATTAACCTACCAGGCTGTAATATCTAGTCTTAGAATAGTAACAGAAAGGATTGTAAAAGGCAATATAAGTCACTATATTGTGCATCAGTGCCACACCGTACTGTATGCAGCAATGGTACAGGTAAAGACTACATTGTTAATTGGCAATTCTTAACAAAAGAGTATAGTTATTTTAGCACTACAGTTAGACATTAAAACCAAAAATTACTAAGAGGTTAAGAAAGCATTCTGTAAGCCTTTCAGCATCCCCTGATTTCTAACTACATTTCTAGTTTGCTACAGCTGACTTAAGCAATTCACATTGGATCATTATTTCGGTCAAACCATTGTCCACACAGTCAGCCAAAGATAGTAATGATAAGGAGAGTAATGGCAATAATAATAATGGTAACAATAATAAGAATAATAATGTTCACAGTAAATAAAGCCCTATTACCTCAATAACATTACAGGTCCAGTTCTATGCCAGCATACCTGCCAACCTATAATCTGCAGGATTTTAATTGTAATAATTCACTATCACTTTTTCTTCTAACAAAATTGCCATTCGGCCAATGGCATTCCTAAGTGACTTTGGCTTCACTTAAAGATGTGGCTGTTGCAGCTTTATCTCAACTGGAGTGAAATGCAATTATCTTTTCAACATTAGCTCTAAACAGTTTCTTTACTTGAATATGTGCACACTGTATAGTGGCTGTAAGTTTTGTCATGTCAGATATATAAGTTAGCAGGCATGTGCTCCAACAGAAATATACGTTTTTGCCTTTATTCTTCATAGTAGAGAGTAATCATTTAAAATGTGTCCATGGCCTTGAACTCGCTTAGAGCCTGAACAGGAGAAATGTGCTTTTTCTGGGAGCCCCTCCTGACTCTGGTTTGGCACTCTTCTGGCTTCTCTCTTTTGACGAGGGGTTTCTTTTCAGGGGCTTTCATCCTCCATGACACAACAGGTGAGTTCACAGCTGCAGTTCCATAGACCTTTTGGTATTTTGTGGAAGCCACATAGGAAGCTTTTACTGTGAGTACCACAGCATTCATCAGATTCTTTGCAGCTTGGATAAGGGATGTCGCACTGTCCAGCTGTAAGGGTCAAAACAGAAAAGAGAGAATTAATTTTAAATTTACCTGATTTATTCACTGACAGACTCACTTACTCATCAATAAAAACATTATTTCTGGATTAGCTAAAAACCTCAAATTTGGCAGGATTGTACAGTACGTGTAGGGCGCTAGGTACTCATTAAGAAAGGACATGTTGATATATCAATATTCAAAGGTAACCTCCCACAACAGAAAGGCTAAATACCCAAAAAATCTCAAAAATGTTTTGATGGATTTGAAAGATATTTGTTGACAATACAGAAATAAAAATAAGCCGACCTAAGTTTTTTTATTTGTCAAGAAACTTTTCTGGTGATATTTGTTAATATTATGCTGTGTTTAGGGGTAACTTTATGCAAATGAAGGATGCAGCATAAGTAATTGGTGGGTCAAGGAGCACCACTAACCATTAGTGCAGATGGATAACTGAAGAAAGGGATGTGTCCTGGTAAGGAAAAAAGACGCAATCATGTGTTTATCAAGTACAGTCAGAAGTGAAATGGAATAACAAAGTTCAGGGAACCTCAAGAAAGATGCAACGCTCAGTGGTTGGCAAGTGCACTCTAAACATCGAGTGCTAGTGACAGGTGCTGTGGCTTTGAGCATAAGTATGCTGCTTTGCTAGAACCAAAAAGAGATGGAGAGGGAAACAGAGGCAGAAGCGTACTCAGATCTAAGACCTGTTAGCAATGACAGAGTGGTGTTGAGAGGTGGGTAGGAGCTGCAGAAGTTTAACACTAGAATCCCTGAAGCCTACGAAAAAACTTAAATTCCTTCGCACCTCTCCATTAGCGTCTTTTGTTTTGCAAATGTGTCAATCTGCACAAGCAGCAAGCAGAAGGCTCTCCCATCCCCCACCACCGCAGCTCAAGTTGGACAAAAAGTTTTCCCACCTTAAGTCTTGTTTATCTGGGTGTGAGGTGTCTGGAGTTGTATAGGGTAAATAATATATCAGTATTTGGAACACATGCATTTCATGTGTGTTCCGTGTCTACAAAGATCTGGGTAAATGTAGGATGACAGGAAATGCGAGGCAAGAAATGTTGAACACATACCTAAAACAGAAACTTTTTTCATGTTATAGTACTAATGACTAACTTTTGACATGAAGTGCACAATGTGTGAAGGTGAAGTCCAAATATCAAATAAACACTTTCACAAAAGGTACACGTATAACAAAACAAGTGCGCTTTTATTCAGGAATTTAACCGAAAAAAAGAAAATGGATTAGGGTACGATGCTGACACTTCAGTATGCGAGCAATGGTACCAAGGATGCAGTCAGACTTCTTTTTTTGGGACCATACATTTCCCGTCATCCTAAATTTACCCAGATCATTGTAGACACGGAAAACACGATGAAATGCATTTGTTCCAAATAAGGGTATATTATTTACCCTATACAACTCTTGGCACCTCACACCCAGATAAACACACTTGAGCTCTGAGAATTTTCCGACGGACTCAGCCCAGTCGGTGGGGGGATGGGATAGCAGGCTGCTTGCGCTGATCAACACATTTGCAAAATAAAAGACGCTGATGGAGTGGTGTGAAGAAATTTAAGGTGGCCTAGGATTACAAGTTTTTTCGTAGGCTTCGGGGATTCTAGTGTTAAACCACAGATCTGTTCTTTTTCTTGATTATGTACATGATCAATAGCAGTAAGCCCCTGATCTTTTTGTCCATAATATGCATTATAGCCCCAAACAATGTTATAACATTTACTGAATGTGTGCGAAAGCCCAAAGGGACTATTAGATTTCATAAACATGTACGATCACAGGGGACAATCACAGAGGCTGCACAAACTCTAATAGGGAAGGCAGTGTGGTATAATGGCTAAGGCTTTGGACTTCAAACCCTGAGGTTGTGGGTTCAGATCCTGCTACTGACACTGTGTGACCCTGTGTAAGTCAATTCACCCGCCTGTGCTCACAATTGAAAGACCACAAAAAGAAATTTTAACCAATTGTATTATAAATCTATTAAGTCACCTTGGATAAAGGCGTCATTCAAATTAGTAAATGTAAATATAACTGCTACAGATCCTAGAAACACCCCTTGACTGACGTTTACATTTACATGCACATCTGCTTATATTGAATGGTGATTACCCAAACACCTCACACTCTCAAATTCTTTACATATACAATTGCATTTATGGACTTTAAATGGGGACCACATGCAACTGACAAAAAAGCCAGGTTACTAGGAAAAGCAGTACAGCAAAACTGTATATAGCGTGTTCAAGACTAAGCAGCTCCAGTTACCTAATAACATTATTATTACTATTATTTGACCAAGAAAACTTACAACATTTAAGATACAACTGGTTACACTTATTTTGTTTTTACAATTGGAGCACGGGCAGGTAAAATGACATGGTCATAGTCACAGTGTCATTTGTCATTAGCAGGTTTTGAACCCACAACCTCAGGTCCCTGGTCTAATGTCATAACCACTACGACACACTGTCTGCCAATTATATTAGCTCTTTGTATGTAAACATACAAATGTTGTATACAGAAAAGTACTTAGTTACATGCTACTTCTGATACACTCAACTGACTAACAACACTATAACAGTGGCCTATTGTCTGATAAAAATTTTCAGGCATGCCTTCTAACATAGCTAGTATGTGTGTCTTTGATTATATGTATAGTCCCTCTAGAGATCATTAAATATATTTTCATGTTCCACTTACAGCTGGTAAGACAAGAATCTTGGCCTTAATTCTGTTGAGGAATTGTGTAGTTAGGAAGCAAAAAGACAGACATCAAATGAATCGAAATAGAAACATTATGCATTAACTAAACAGAAATGACTAGTCTGCATTAAATGTTGAATGAATGTGAGCTGCTTCTAAAGCAAATGTAGTATCTTGAAAGACAGGGATGTGGTGTCAGCATTGGCTCTTACATCTTGGTGTGCTGATTAATCCTTGGAACAAATTTCTGTGCTCAGCTTTGATTTAATGAGTCTTCAATGGTATATGATTGAGGTCAGGGTATTATATACCATATCCAGATAAAGAAATACATAAAGCACAAGCCTCTGACAGACTCTTCTCATTCAGATGCAGATTCTTACTGTGAGAATAAAAAATGCTTCAGCAAGCTAGTTCCGCCAGTTAATGAGCTGTGTGAATGTATGACGATCCAATAGAATGAGATGCTGAGAGTAGCAGTTAAATTTGAAAATCATAAAAATTGGAAATAGGCTTTACTTGAAACTCCAGTAACTATAATCAGATTTATGTAACATTTTTTGATAAATCAATGGTAAAACACATTGGATTTTACTCTGCTAACATGGGCATTTACAGTATACAACCTGTCAATCAAATAATTTGAAAATTACATAGACTGGATTTTAGAGAAAAAAATATAAATCACCTCTACAAAGAAACTGAGAAAAATGTAGAAAACATGAAATATGACAATGGATTGTAAATCAGTCAATAAAGTCATATTTTGTGTAAAAGTAAATCTGGTGTAAGCAAATAGGCAAGTAATTAGCTAGATCTGTCTACAACTGTGCATTGAAATGCTGGTGGTAGCATTTAAAAAGTTTTATTGAATAGCACTTTTATATATATATATATATATATATATATATATATATATATATATATATATATATATGGAAGGGAAGGTCTGTGATACGGTTTGCATATTTGCAGCTGGAGATCCACAAAGGGAGAAAAATGAATCATGTATCATAAAGTAGTTTTTATTCTAGAGCTTTCCACCCCTGCCAGAGGTCTTACACTTACAAGAATGAAAGGCAATAAATAGCAAAAAAAATACATGGAGGAGGTGTGGGGTGGCTAAGTCAGTGTGTATTGTGAACATGTTCTTCTTAAGTTTACATATGCTGGATTTATGTCCAAGTGTCTGTTGATGGCGTTCTCATTTGACAGCCAAAATTCGGCCAACTTTCTGGCACTTTTAGTACTGGCCTTCAATTTTACTTGTACATTGTTCCAGTTAAATGTATGTCCTGTTGATTTAGTATGCATATAGATTAATGAAAGTGAGTCATTTCTTCTGACGGCGTTGCGATGTTCCTGTATACGTGTTGCGATTCTTTTTGAAGTTTGTCCTATGTATACCGCTGAGCAAGAACTGCATGGAATGTTAGAAACTGCGTTTCGTGTTTCTGCTGTCGATTTCTTGTTTTTAGAATGAAAGAGGACCTTGCGCAAATTGTTCGTGGGTTTGTGTGCTATTCTGACGCCTGACTTGGCCAGGATGCGCGCTGTTCCTTCAGACACCTTATATACTCCTGTAAAGGCAATCTTATTTTTTCTTGAGTTGAAAGATTGTTAATTGCCTTAAGGCTCAATAAATTACATAAGCGACATTTGGTAGCCTTACCCCGGCCGGGACATCCTTGAGATGGAAAGACTGGGAGTGAGAGGCATCGTCTCCCCCGGAGCACTAGATGGTATGGGTTGCAGCAGTGCCACAGTTTCGCACAGGGCATCATGAGAATTAGAGTTCTGTGACTCAGCCCTGTTGGGTGTCGTGAGTGCTGCCAATGGGGTGCTACAGGGACTGGGGAGCCGAAGGCTTCAGGACACTGGAAGTACTTCGGTAGATTACTTAAAAAGAGCTGCCTGCCACTGTTCTGGGAGCCAGAGTGGTGGAAGAGGGACAAAGCTTGCTGGAGGAGGAGTGGAAGCAGAAAGACAGAGACACAGAAAAGAGAAGAAGGCAAAGTGCTGTGTGTTTTATTGTTATTATAAAGCTTGTGTACTGTGAACTGCATGTGGGAAACGACTGGGAAGAGTAATATAAAAGCCTGTGTCGTGCTGGAGCTTGTGCTCACGTCTGTCTGTGTTGGGTTTGGGGAGCTGGTATGCCCCCTGCAGGCCACAATGAATAACAATACTGTCTGACTGATTCATTCTTAATGTTTTTAGGGTAAATGGGTTCAGAAAATTGATAAATGATTGATATGAACAGTATGCATATGAAGACATCCACTGTGTTGATGAAGTGCACAGTTTTCTAGTGACATGTCCTACAGGCCACTGAGGATAGGTTTTGACTATGTGCTATGGACCACATGGAGTTTATATGGATTTCTGAGAATCACATAATTGTACTACAACCAATGATTACATGTGCTGTGTGTTATACTCTTATAAAAAATGGAAATTAATTTAAATCACAATTTACCATATTTAGATGCCATATACCAAATAGAAATTTGCATGCAAATTTGTTTTGAAACCAAGCACATTGGAAATACTTAATGTATTATAAACATAGTATGGTTCAAAAGATTACAAGGTGCAGAATAAATGTATGATTATTTACAACTTTCAGTACTAATAATGTTTACCTATCGTATGAGTATATTGGTAAAAGGCTCTGATTTTGTAAATGTAAAAACAGACCTAAATATTAAATCCTAATGAACAAAAGGTGTTCTCTGTCAGACCATTCTTAAAAAAAATTACACCCAGACTCAAATATACTTAATAATTCTAGATACATTTCAAACATAAATTTTCTTTCTGAAGAGCTTAAAAAGAGAGTTTGCATACAGTACATTCTGCACTGATCACAGATTCACAGAGCAGAAACAGCTTTAGCTCATGTTGTGCATGACACGCTGATGTCTTCTGATGAAAGAAATACTGCACAATTATTATTTTGTTGGATTTAAACTCAGAATTTAACACCACTGACCACACTATTCAATTACGCAAGAGGTGTTGCGTACTCAGGTGCTGCACATACATTGCTTTTAGTTCATATTTAAAAAATTGATTTTACTGTGTACAGAAGTGTCATGAAAGTACTCTGTCGTTCTGGCATACAGCTAAATATGGCATCCCTCAGGGCTCATTGCTGACACTATTACTCTTTTCACTGTAAACTCTACTGCTGGGAGATGTCATTTTAAAACTTAATATTCACTTTCACTCCTTTGCAGATGATATTCAACTGAATCTTTTTTTTTTTTTTTGACCAAATGAATTTTCTTGTATTGTGCCAGTGATACCCACTTGCCTTTAAACAGACAAAAAAAATGTTAATAATTAGTGGGAAAGAAATAAACAGCAACCTGCCACTTTTTAACTTAGCAAGGCATTATAGTCCATCTGCTGATTGTGGTCAAATGTGAGGCACTGTGCATACAGTGGATGTGGTCATGCAGGGCAGATGGATGTTTGCATATTTATCTGAACTGAACCATAGTTTTCAAATGTCATTTGATGAACGTGCTCTGAAAACAAATATCCTCATTGAAAACAAAAAGTGTACTGTAGCAGTTGAGTGGTCAGTTGGCAGGGGTCAGCTAGATTCTAACTGTAAGGACTATGACCCCCCAAAGGTTTTTCCTCTATGAATTAAGAAAATGAAAGGTCTTTTTCCGCTTTAGGATTAATGTACTTTAAATCGAATGCACATGTGTATGTCCTATTAGGATCTTAAACAATGGAATTTAAATATGTCTTACGAAGGCTTTGTATTTTAGGTATAGTTGCTCATCACTAATAAGGGAAATTGAAATTGAACTGGAGGGGGAGATGAAGGAATAGGTTTACTCATTTGAATTAAGATGGGTTTGAAACTATTATTTCACATCATATCTTTTTATTCACTTAGCTGTCTGCAGTGCAGGTAGTAAGGCTGTGTAGTGGTAAGATCTGCAGCTTCACAAATCCATTGTTCTGGGTTCACATTTGGCACCTGGTTATTGTGTGTGTGGCATTGAAACATTCTCCATCACATCTCCGTGGGTTTATTAGATACTTGAACTTTCCTTCCATAATCCAAAGATGTATATTTTGGGTTAACACTAGAATTACCAAAGTCTACGAAAAAACTCGTAGATCCGGCCTACCTTAAATCCGTTCGCACCTCTCCGCCAGCGTCTTTTGTCCACTAAATGTGCAGATAAAGACAAGCTGCAAGCAGCCAGCTATTCCATCCCCCTACCGAATTAGAACATGCAAGAACTTCTCCCAGCTCATGCCTTGATTGATTATCTGGGAGTGAAATGGAGTCTTAGAGTGGAAATAATAGATTGTTATTTGGAACACATGCATTTCATGTGTGTTCCGTTTCTACAGTAATCTGTGTAAACATATTTTTAAAACAGAAACGTTTTTCATATTTTAGTAGTAAATGACAAAATGTAGGCATAAACTACATAATGTGTGAAGCCTGAAATCCAAAGATCAAGTAAACACTTTCACAAAAGGTTCAAGAAAAAGACAACAGCTTCCGTGGCTTCATGCAGTAAAGGGGACGCTGTGCTGTAAATATGGCGTTGTCTTTTGGATGAGAGGTGAAACAGAGGTCCTGACTCTCTGTGGTTATAAAAGATCCCTGGGTATCTTTCAAAAAGAGTATAGTGTATCCCAATGTCCTAGCTAAATTGCCCATCATGGACTTGTCCATTTTGGCCCCCAACTTATCCCCTGTCTCTAACTGGCCATTTCTCTCAGCCCTTCACCACCAATTAGCTAATGTGTGCTGAGCGTACTGGTGCAATAATGGCTGCATCATCCAGGTAGGTGATACATATTGATGGCGGTTGAAATGGCTCCCTACCATCTACAAAAAGTGCTTTGAGCAGCAAGAAAAGCTCTATTTATTATTAAAATATTAATATAATATATACTCCTATATGACATACTGTATACAGCATGGACAATGTACTGTATACATTATGCACAATATGAACAGAATTAAATAAGCAAAGTATAACACAGTTTAAATAATATAAACAATAAAGCTTATAAAGTTAAAGGGTTAAGTGCAAACAGTTGTATTGGTAAAGCTGCCCAAGACAATTCTGGTGTAGACTATAGTACAAACACGATAGACCTGAGATGGGTACAGAGTCCTAGGAGGTATACATGTATGGTGATGTTATGATCACAGAGTAATCTCATGGCAAATCCCTCACTAACACAATTTAGTTTATTAGTCAAATACACTACTTGTTTTTAAACCATGAAAGGAAACTTACAAATAGCTAGTAAAGTGTATGTAACACTGGCTACAAGAAATGGCAGTCCAGAATTTATCCAATATATACATTTAATCATTTAGGAAATAAATTTAACCATCAAATTAAAACTTACTGTGCATCCTATTTCAGACAACAAGCTTTGCTTTCCTGCCATCGCCATGAATTTATGAATTTAGATATTTCAGGCTGAAACTACTGCAAAAGAAGTCTTTGAACAGTTAAATTTTATCTTGCTCTTCACGTTAAGTGTCTTGCTGTTTGAAAGTTTTTTGAAAGCCTTGTAAAGATCCTAAGGTATAAGAGTAAGGGATACGTGTAGACCTTTTAAACACATTTTTTAAATGGACCCTATCAGCTGACCATGATCACTTTTAGCTTATGGTGATTAGGGCCTAAGTGAACCCACATGGGCCAATTGCCCATTACAAGGGAAAGGCGACTACAAAGTAAGCATCTGAAAAGGGGCCAATTGAGGGTGACTCACCCTTCTGAATTAGAGTGGTAGTGTTGGATTCCAGAAGATCTTTCTTTACACATTTACAAGTTAAAAAGACCCTATAATAAATGCAGAAATACACGCTTAACAGCTTTATCATCGGTAAACAAAAATCTACAGCCTATCACAATAATTATTTGATTTGATTCGCAATCTGCCTACATGATGTTAAACTCAGAAATCACTCTAGTGCCCCAGTGTACCCTGAAGCACATAAATGGTGTAGCAAACCACAATATAGGAGTCTCAAACCTGCCAAATTGCACAAGGCAAAAGGAGCAAGTAAGGCACTTACTCTTGATGGGATGCCGGTCCATTGAAGGGCACCTTCATGCACGCACAATCTCATAGGCCAACAATTAAGATAACATATGTGTGTTTGGCATGTCTGTCTTTGACATTTGAACCCAGAATTTTGGTGGCAGCACTAACCACTGAGCCATTCCACTTTACTTTAACATATATTTCATATTCACTGTTTTTAGATTGTTAAAGTGAGGCTGCCAGTTTGGCTGGTATTTGTAAACACTTTTTAAAAGTCAGCTCTCAAAGCACTCCAGTCCAGGTGAAAACTGAAAACCTTATTGAGTGGTTGAATATTTAAAACCTACACAAGTGCCATTTCATTAAATGTTTTACAATAAACTGTGAAGAAAATGTTTTCTCCAAGGCAACCTCCGGACCTCAGTTAATGCAAATGGAAATTCACTGAACGACATCAAAGCACCAAAGTAAATTATTCCTTAATATTTCTATTTAAGTAAAAAGTAGTCTTCGCTATCCACTCAAAGTACAACAAAGGAATATAAGCTTTTATTTGGCTGTTTTATTTTCGTTAATTTACAGAAGAAAATATATTTTCATGAAATTAATATTGATATACCTTCAAGATATGAATGGATCTTTTGTTACTGAGACAATAAAGGAAAAATGAGATATGAATGTGAATGCCAATTTGCATCTTTTCATCTAATAGCGCAAATTATTTATTCCTTTACTTATATGTTATCTTACTCTTATAAGAAAAAAAAATATTTTGACTAGCACTTACAATGCTGGAGAACTGCTGGCTTAATAGAAAATGCATTATGTTTTGGAGATAAGCATGTTTTCCATGGACTGAAAATGCGATCTGAAATGCATATTAAAAGCTCATGGGAAGACTCCTTTGAAAGGTTTCTGATAAAGCGAGAGAGGATTTATTGTAACTTCAGTTCAAATGGGAAATATACACCTAGCTTGCAGGGTTACTGTCTCATTCTCAGCATGTCAAAAATCCAACAAAGACTGTCATTCTGAATCAGTGCTAACAATTAATTGATTAAAAGCATGCAAATACGCAAGGAGACTCTGACCTTACCAATTTATTTTGGTTTTCTTGGGGTTAACTCACTTCCTAATTATATATATTTATGCAAGAAAAGGTCTTCCTAGAAATTTCTGAAAGCAGAAGGAGTTGTATCTAAAGAGGTGTGATTTTGTAGATGCCAACTTGGACCCATGATGTTTACTTGGCACCCCAAGTTCGAGTCTACCTGGGTTTTATTATTCAACATGAGGGTGCCTGATCAACACAGTCCAAGCATTCCAACTTATTAAGATGCTGAGGATATGTGTGACTTGACAAAGTCTATTTATTTTATAGTGCCTTTCTATCGTGAACTGAATTCCATCACACCAGATCTAAAGCACCTATACTTTTCAGGCATTTTTGATCATGTGCCTTGGCAGGCTATTTGAATTGCTCTGGATGGCACAAAATTGATGGCAGGGTTTGAACCAGCAGTTGTGTAGTTCACAAACCAGTGCCTTAGCTACTAGGGCCACATTGAGATAAAAGGAAGGAGTTTAGGACTAGAGCAGAAGAGAAGCAAAAATCATCAATGGTGGTGCTGCTTTTCAGCTTTAGTGGCATGGCTGTCTGTCGATCTAAAGATGATGCTGCCTATCCTTTTGTCCATCTCTGTCTCTGCCCCTCCTGTGTCTACACTGGTGGAAGAGTAGCCCAATTCGGAAAGGCAGACCTGGGGGCACGATGGGCAGGGGAATTGCCTCCTAGGCACAGTAGGTTGGCATCTAAGGAGATGTTTTGCCACTGTCTTCTGCTCTTGTTGATGGGTACACTGTCGTTCGAAGTGACGGACTCCTTCCACTCCCTCCATTCCATCTTGTGGTGGACTGATTTCTAGTATATAACTTGGTAAATATTTTGTATGTCTTTATTTGTAAGCTAGAGAAAGCAAATGTAATATATTAGATAGTGAATCAAGAGGCATGTTTCACTTAATTGATGAGAACAACGGTTCTTTGATGTTTACCTAACCTCCCAGTTGTCAGGCCTGACTCAGGATGAAGAATTTATGGTGAGGGGGACAGAGCATCAGACCAACTATTCTATTTAGTTAGTCAGGCAAGGGTGACAGATTGTGTTTGGACTTAGAGCCTATAAGGCAATCAGCGCAGGAAGGCTACAAACTCACTAAATAAAGCAACTGGGGGATGAATTCTACCTGATTACTTTGATTGGTAACATGTCAGAAAGTGACTGGAGAATTAATTCTATTGGTCTAAAGTATGGACATTTATGATTGTTTTTGAATTGGAGGCCATTCTGTACTATGACAGCCCATTGGATTGCATTTTGTTTAAAGAATTGGTCAATGCACCTTTACCCCGCTCTTTCTCTCACCAACTGGTCATGAACGGAAGACCAAGATGAAGACAACTCTATCTTGGCGGCCATATTGAGCCAGGCATGTGGACTGTTTCAAAACTCCATTCAAAAGCCATATGGTACCGAAGCAAGCTAGACTGAAGATAAGCTAAGTAGCAAGATGTACTGCTACTTACGCTGTAAAAAGTCTAGATTGGCATTAATGCTAATGGAGACCTTTTTGTTAAATTAAATATTGTGGCTTTTTTCCCTTCCACATTCTCCAAAGTGCAGGAACCACAGCAGGTTTCTCTAGCTGCCTACTGTGTGTGTGTAATGGAGCAGGCCATGAGAGAACAATTCAGGACGTCCTTCTAGCCTTTCTTTGGCCCTCCCCAGTTTTAGCAAGTGCTTAATATTTACATCATTCAGGTAGAATTAATGTGCCACTTCAGAAATGTTACACAAAAACAAATACAACGGCAAATATAAGCAACTGTAAAGAAAGCTTTTGTAATAAACCTCCAGCAGATACAAGCCGACAATATTAAAATAAATGATTTTTTTTTTTTGTTTCTCAAGTTTGAACTATAATTAGGGAGTGATGGGATTCTCTTTTAAAGAAAGCCAAAACACACTAAGCCATTAGCATTCCGGCCAGATGCATGCCCTGGTGGCCTGGTTATTTGAACAAGCAGATAGCATGCTTTTGCTTTATGCACAATTTTGGCACTTTTATTGCAAACAGGCTTTATTGCAGAGAAACAGCTGAATTAATTGTAGAGGCATTATGCTTCAAATTGGATGGCTTTTCCATAGCTACCAATCTCCTTACAAATTCTATTGATGTAGTATGCATTCCATGTCCAATAAAATTGTAAGTGTCAGTCTTCACAGGGAATAAATATGAGGTGAGAGTCCAGCTTAAATCCATATGCACATCGTTACAAAAAGTTTTATATGAAATGCAAAATACAGAATCTAATAAAATGCACTGTACATAATCTGGAACAACCAGATCAAAACAAGAAGATTCGTGCTGAGCCTTGACAGGTCCCTACTTAGAAGGGCCCATTTGAAATATGTAAGTGAATATGAGAGTTCTGAAGTATAATTGACCAAAATGTAATATACTGTATCAGTCAGTACTGCATATAGTTCATGGTATGTGAAAGTTCAATGTTCTGTGAATGAGAAATTCCACTACAATTACAAAAATACTGAAAATAAATCCTCATAGTAAACAACATTTGAGTCACCAAGCAAAACAAATAAATTATCAGATCCAAATTGTTTAAAATACTGAATACAATGGACAGAATTAAAATTTGATCCATCCATCCCCTTATTTATGCAGTTTTAAAATTTAGTTCAGTAAAGAATTATGAGACACTACAGCATACTCTGGCAACACTGGGTTGGCAAGTCTGGAATTAGCCTAGGATAAAACATCAGCCCAGGCTGTTATGTTTCTAAACCCTAACACAGTGCGTTAAAAATGTATTTGCCCCCTTCTACTGCAATGTTTTCAAGGTGTTCAAATCTTCAAACAAAATGTAATACATGCAGACCTCAGATTACATCGACTCAGGGCAATTCTGCAAATGTGAAACCCCCCAGATGTTTCTTTACAATTGAATTTCAGGTAATTTTTAATCTAGCAACTTCTGTTTTTATTCTGGAATGAAACAAACTAGTGTTGATACAGCTGTCACTACAGCTGAAACAGAGTATAATACTATACATGCATTGTTTTTAAAATTTTTTGCTTTTGTGTGCATGTCTCACTGAATGTAACCAGGAGCCAAATCACAGGAAAGCCACCAGACCAGCAGTTGTCCATTATGCTGAGTGGTGGGAAACGCTGCTTGTATGTCCCTGCATCCTAAGTGCACATCCATGCCATTTTCAGTGTGTACATTTGCTGTTAGGGGAAGGTGACACTATGAGTTATCTGTCTCTGCTAAGGGATCAATTGTAAGTTAGTGGTGGGTTTTCATGCCATAATTATGCCTTTTCCAACCTTATAATATTATTGGTCAACAAGCATTTTGCTACTGGGATTCTGTCACCTGTACTTTAACAAATTTCACTTGTTGACTCCAAATCTGAAAACTGTTTTCATCCAGCACGTCCCATTTTTTAGTTATGATGTTCCAGGTCTTGGACAACTAGGGTGACTGGACAGTAAAGGCGATGTGTTTCAGCATTTAAGAAATAAGTTTGGTCTCGAGAAAAGTGAAGCCAAAATTAAGGAAGGTTTTTTTTGTTGGCCCAGAAATCGGTGAACTGATGCTTGACGATGAGTTCAAAGGGAAACTGAAGCCAACTAAATCAGCACCCTCATTCGTGCAGGTTGTCCAGAATTTTCTTGAAAGTCACAGAGCACAGAGTTATACTGAGCTTATGCAGAATATGCTTAAAGTATATTAGCTTACAGGAGCCAGAATGTCACTGAAGATGCATTTATTACATTTATCACATTCTCATCTTGACTTTTTTCCACCAAATCTAAGCGATGTCAGAGATGAGTATGGGGGAAAATTTCATAAAAATATAAAGGTGATGGAAAACTGATATCGGGAAAAATTCACTCTGAGCATGATGGGTGACTACTCTTGATTCTTGCAAAGAGAGACGGATGTGCAGTACAAGCGCAAAAGTGAGTGCCTCCAACATTTTGGAGCACGCTGACCTCACTTTTATATTGAGGTAAATTGACATAAATATGTGTTAACATGTCCCTGGTATCATCTTCTGGTTTGTTTTCAGAATAAACACATCAAAACAATTTTGTTTGGACATAGTCCAAACTCCACATATCGTGTTGATATATTATATTGATATTCAAACGTATCAGAATGTCAATGATGTGCATCTCAAAAACCTGACGTGCTATCTTAATTCAGATTTCATGAAAAGTTCCCAGAAGCAAACAAAAAATATTTTTTTGTAGACCAGCGATACTGTATCATTATTCAAAAACTGTAGGATGTTTAATGATAACTTTGACATACTGTATATACCTTTGGATTAGTTTAAATTAGTTTAAACTATTTGTGTTTTGAGATTTAATGTACAGAAATATTGCTTCACTGCCGTTATATTATATTATGAAGGGTGAGCCATGGCTTAATTCTGCAGGGACGCAAGTCAAGGCTTGATCAACCTCAGCTGGGTCACCTGGGCGAAGGGTGTATGATATGAGACGAAACTCCCTATGAACCCAGGAAATATCACTGATGAGGTGTCCCAGAGCATCCATAGGATGTATATTTCACCTGTTTAGTCTGGTTACACCAGGAACAATTTAGTTGACAACCAAGAACAGTTTGGTGACTCCTGGAAAAGCAGTTGAAAGCTCAGAAAGATGGTAAACAGGGGCAGGGAGGGTTAGCAGCCTGAACTGCGTCTATCGAGAGGAAGAACCCACAACAAGAGATGGAACAACATTCAAGCACATACACCCAGGAAAGCACGAGAGGGCAGGACAATAAAAACCATACAAGATAACAACTAAGGATGATGATGAACACAAATGGAAATACGATTATTAGATGCATCTGTGGCAAGACCTGCATGAACCTATGCAGTCTTAAAATACACTACATCAGACCAAGATGAAGTGCTTGGTGCAGAAGCCTACAGTGCAGTCCACTGGGTCTGATCCTGGTGAGACACAGGAGGAGCCTGGCCTGGAATCACCCCACAGAGTCCAGCACCCTCAAGCATCTGAAGCTTTGTCACTGGGTGAAATGGCCCCCAGCCAGCAAGCAGAGACAGTGACACAAATTTGGGGAGAATGCTGCCTGGATAATAGCAAACATATGGAAGGGGGATGCAGACAGCCACCTGCAAATAAAAATAAAATGAAATAAAATATCAGTTGAAGTGGACAGTAAGAAGCTTATGGACAGCTGGTGAAGATGGAAAACCATATGCAGTGTTGTTTTGGTATGAAATGTTGTATATAAAAATATTTTGTATGTCTTTATTTTGAACTAAAACAAAGCAAATGCAATAGTGTTACAGCATGTTTTATTTAACTGATGACAACAGCAATGCTTTCATGTCTAACAATGCCCAGTCTTTAGGACTGACACAGGATGTAGAATTTATTGCAAGTTTAGGGGAGGTGCCTCAAACCAGTTTGGCAAGTGATTTCCTGCAGGACATACTCTCAACCAACCCCCACAGGATGGCAATAAACTACATAGCTGGGAAGCTTCAGCTCAACAAATGGTCTTGGGGGCAGCTATGAAAAGGCAGTGTGTGCACCCATTCATCTGAAGTATGGCTGTTTGGGATTGGCTATTAATCAGAGGCCATTCTGTACCAAAATGCCCTATTGGTGTAAGGATTTGGACTGCGAATCTATAAATTTCGCCGCTTTACCTCTCCCTCTCTCTCTCACACCATGGCTATGAAGAGAAGAACACAAGCAGAAAGTGCAACTTGGCAGCCATATTGAGACAGGCATGTGGGCTGTTCTGAAGAAAGCTGACTAGAAATGATGGCATAACTAGAGACATTTAAGTGTCTACAAGTCTATGTGCCCTGAAACTGCACAGCTAGCATTTATCAGGTTGTATGGTTGCCAGTATTCACATATACTGTGCTTATTGTTATTATTTAGTGAATATTATCAAAAATACATTATTTAAGTTGTAACTTAACTCCTGCTTATCTTTTACTCTATGTAATTGCATGACATTATAGATATAGATGGGAAGGTGGGGAGCAGTACAATAAAGTACAATACCTTATAAACAGTGGTAAGTCTATTGGATTTGAGGCATTTTGACAAAGGCCACATAATAAAGAATGCAAAAGGGGAAAGTACAGTAATATAAAACTCTACCAAGGCAAAACAAGCATGAAGTGGTGCAGGTTTTAGTAATCAAACACTTTGACAGCTGAACTGCTTCAACTGTTAATAACCATCAGGAATTTTCTTATAGAAAGTTAATTGGCCATATCCAATTTAAATGTTCATATTGGTTTGAGGTAGCTAAGGATCGTTGGTAGACAAAATTCTCTTCTCGATGCCAAATTAGTTACTGCCACAAATTATATTTTCTACACCTGCTTATTAACGTTGATCAATAAATTAAATATTTGGACTAAACACTGAATAATTCAATTTGCCTCCTAATGCACTTAAATACTTGTGTGTTTGAAAGTCTGCTCATAAACAGATTTAAAATGTATTTACAGTTTGTGGACATTTTGATTTTACAGGGACCTTCATCATTAAACACATTTTTCCTCAAAGAAGAAAAGATATGAGAGCATATTTGGTGTAAATATTTGCAATATATAAATGTAACAGGATCATAGTAATGTTGTTCTTTTATTTCCCAACAGAATTAAGTTTTTTTGTAAGCTACAACAAGATCTAGCATAGAATAAATTTATAAGAAAAAAATTGAAGATATGAAAATTATATACAGTATATGTGTGAGTGTGTATATACACAGAGCAAACACTGGTCAAAAAATTAATAACGTAGGCCAAAATAAAAATGAATATATTGAAAAAAGGATATGAGGTAACAGAAAGTGTATGATTTTAAGAGACATCATACATGAATAATACAAAAAAAAAAACATAAAACAACTATGTCCTGTTGGGCCTTTCTAAAATAGGATCTCAACTCTGGCCACTGTTTAAGATGCCTAGCTCACTTATCTGCCTCCTTCCTCTACTCACACCAATTCTTTATTCTTCCTCTGGTTTCTCTCTTCCTCTGAGTATTTGAACCTCTGTCCATCATACAATCAACTTCAATTTCATCATACTAGTGGTTAGAAGGGTCTTTTAAACAGAAGCCAGGATGTACTTCTGGAGTAGGCTGTCTGGTGTCAAGAATAAGCCTTGGTAGTTCCTGGGGCTATTCTTTGTGGTTCTGTTATTCTAGACTCCAACCTTCTCTTAAAGGCACATGCCATACTTAGATGCTTGCACTCAATGGGAGTGAGTGAGTGAGCCGGTTTGTGGGAGTATCAGCCTATACCTACTGGTCCCCTCATTATCTAACCCTGCATCTGTTGCAAGAGTAGTTAACCCGTTGATATCTTTCATTACATTGGGGTACAGCAACCCTTGCTGAAGGTTTTGTGAGACTGCTAATTTTGTTGGCAAGACAGTAGGTGTGTGTGTAAGTCTCTGCACTACAATTAAGTGCTGTTCTGCATAGGACAAATTCTTGCACTGCATTTGATCCTTCCTGAACAATGTAAGTTTCCCTGTAATCAAATCAGAGTTAAAAATGATCTCTATAACTGATCAGTTTGGCTGCTAAGCAGCAGACTCTGTCCAATGCAGTACTATGACACCTCATTTTAAGAGTATTAAGCATTAGATATAGCTCTCTGCATCTGTCTAAAATACTGCTATGAAAATGTAAATACACCACACGAACATTTATGTATTCTTCACTATATTTTCATGTATGGCTGTACAATCTTCATTTCAACAATACTAATTAGTTAAGGTGATCTAAATTAACAAATAACTTCTTGTAGGTGTTTCTTGTGACAGTTTTGCACATCATCTTGGGAGAAATGTTTATGTATTCATCTATCTGATGTTTGAGAGCTTTGTTACATGTACTGCCCCCAGGATTTCTGTGAGGTACATACAGTATCTGGTCTTTCACTTGGCCATTCTATAGCCCTGCATTTCGTCCTTTAGAGCTTTTCATTTGCGGATATGCATGATTTTTTTAGTCCATTTTCTTATAGCAAGGCCCACTTATGGTTCAGTTTCAGCTTCAGACAGATTGCCTCGCTTTCTCTTTAAGTGTTTTCTGTTACAATGTGGTACATGGTTGACTCTGTGAAGAGAACATGGCCAGTTCCTGAGGCAAAAAGGCCACCCAATACTTAATGCTTCCATCTCCTTGCTTTATAGCTGTTAGGAGGTCCTTTTTGATGTAGGGCATTTTTTAATCGTCACCCAATGTTACATATGGCATTGTGGACAAACCACTCTACCATTGCCTCAACCATTTAGGGGACATTGTTCTAATAGTCCTGTTGTTAACATAGTTGGTGTCTGGTAAACCTCAGTTGTGTATCTCGCAAGCAAGTCAAAAAATGTGCACTCTCTATTATATGGTTGACTTCTGCGCAAGAAATGACTTATAAATCCCTTGATGTTATCATGGGGTCATTTGAAACTTCCTTTAGCATTTTAGAGTAAGGTCTTGTGTGGAATTCGGTGGGAAAACATGGCCTGGATAGATTGCCAGTGATTTGAAATTTTTTTTTCCATTTTGAAGCTGACCCTTTGGACAGTGAAATGATTGCCTGCAAATTGTTTGGAAAAAGCTTTAAAACATTTTCTCTGACAATATTTTTTCAAAGGGCCACTGATAGCTCTTTTGATGTTTGTATGATGTAACTACATACGTTAAGTTCTAAAACCAAACAACACCACAGCTTTGTGATGTTTATCTAAGACAGGACCCCCCAAGTTACTCTCTAATGATTTTCTAAACAATTACACCCGAAGGGATACACCTGATTCTAATTTTAGGCATTTGATGCAGTGATAAAGGCAGAGGTGTCTTAAACTTTTAAAGACAAGGGAATTGAACCTCTTTGGATTTAAATATTACAAATGAGAACAAAATGTTATTTGCAATTATTTTTAATAATTAGATTTCCAGTATCAAATCCAAAATTGTAAGAAAAGACAAACTTTGCATAGGGTACTTACTTTTTCACACACATTATTTTGTAATATAATGATTTTTTTTTTATTTCATTAAGTGAAACATTCTGCAAAACAATTTATGACTGCTATTAAATGGTCTGTAAGTAGAGTCTAAAGATATGAAGATAAGTGAATATCCAGATTTAAAAATGGTAATCAAAATGATGAGCATTAAAAGATGATATCCCCTCAGACAGTACATTTTCAAGATGCACAGGAAAAAGCTGCACTTATTACCTCCTAATTACCGTCTGCTTTGTACAATAAAAGCAAGACACAGTTATTGATTTGGAAATCACAAATGTCATTTTGACCATTTTCTTTTCGTAAGTCCTTTGGCACAAGATATTATCCATCCTACAACGTATCAGCAGTTACAATGTACATTTTACTTTTAAAATGGGTATGAACGGCTTTTTTATGTATAATGCTACATTTAAACTGTAAATGCTGTTCTTTACTCCGGAAAAAAAAAAGTTTCAATAAAACACTCAAGTGCTCAAAGAGCCTTTTTGCTGTGAATTACTTCCAAGTTTTATGTCGATAACATGTCTGCTTTCCTCCAGCTGTTTCATTAAGATTATTAACAAGTTGGTTTATTTAATAAGACTTCCTTTATTACACTAATACACTGGAGGGTATCAGTTCAGGGTAATAACACCAAAAGTTATTATCACTGGATTAAACACATGTGTCAGCTCAGAAGTTTGCATTCTTATTTGTTACAAAAAACTTCATTTTCATGCTGGTGGAAATGTGTCATAGTCTTTCAAATGCAATATTTGCAGAAGGTAAATATACATGTTAGTTTAAAGGGAAACAGAAACGACAAATAATCTGTTAATTAAACCATAACTACTGAACTATGTAAACTATTTTAACACATTAAAGGTCTTTTTACCTTTCTATCTATGCTAGTGCTTCAATAAATAAATTTATAACTTCATGTATTTCCTTACAACCTCTAGTTCACTGTCAGATCTTTGGTAACATTTCTATATAACATTTCCTTTAATCTAATTTAAGCACACATTGATTAACTTTTATGAGCTCTCAAATAAATTTAAAGCTGTAAGGTTAGATAGACAGATAGATAGATAGATAGATAGATAGATAGATAGATAGATAGATAGATAGATAGATAGATAGATAGATAGATAGATAGATAGATAGATAGATAGATAGATAGATAGATAGATAGATAGATAGATAGATAGATAGATAGATACTTTATTAATCCCAAGGGGAAATTCACAACTGCTGGAAAGGCTGCAGCTCGCGGCGGCACCTGAGTCACATTGTTTTCCCCTTTCAAATTATTTTATCCCCTTCTGCAACCAACATAAAACTTGCTAGTGCCGTGAAATTGGAATCCGTTTGATCTTTGAGCCAATGCTCGAATCGGACCCTACTTCTCAAGCTTTGATGCATTACTGTCATAACCTCCATATTAGGTCATCATTCAAATAGCTTGATGACATTGTGCATTTTAAATTGATCTCCAGCATGGCACTGCTCATTTCAAAGAAGACAGGGTTTAAGCTTCTTGTATTTCATTTCTGGAAGTAACATCTTCTTTGAGATTACTAAGTGGAATGTGAATGTAAGTAATTCTTAGTGTGGCGGTCAGCAATAATAAGAAGACAATATATACCAACACAGCTTATCATTTCATTTCCACCAAATTGCTATTTTCAACCATTATTTTTGGTAACTTGATCCAAGTACCTGTGTCTTCCCTGTGTGACAAAAAATATTTTTATGACATTTGTGTGAAATACAGTATCTTCTTAATTATCTTCCATTTATATTCTTGCTAAAAAACTTATTTTAAAGTAGCAAGCTTAGTATCATGTTACAAATTAATTTTAATTTTCTTAATCGAAAAAGATTCATCTGCCTCAATCCTTCTCAATATCTCATACCATATACTTCTCAGCTCAGTCCAATTGCTCTTCCCTGGACCCTTCTAATTATTTTTCTTTCTTAAAAATGAGACCAATGCAACATGATTGTTATGAAATCCAACAACCTATTAGCTTTTTAAAAATATTTTGCATGCATTCCATCGTGTATTTCATTTCAAATTTGCTGATGACTGATTACCAAGAACGATAAGATAGATAAGAGAGAAGAGGTCTACCTCCGGACTCAAAGGTGGCAGGACAATAATCTCATCCCCTAATGTCAGAAAAAGCAAGGAGCTGGTCATACTGTAGACTTTGGAAAGTAAAAGGCATAGAATATTACTGGCACTGAACTGACCTCTGCTCAGAACAAAAATATTTTGGTATATACTATATACTGTATATTTGCTTGGTATGCATATTTATTTTATTTTGTACTTCAGTCAACTGTTCTTTGGAGAGTAACAATTTTATTTGTACTATATACACACGACGATATACTCTGCATTCAGTTTTATTAGCCATGTATTTTCCATCTGTCAATTTTACCCAGGCCACCCTTGTATGATTTGTTGGCTCCCAATTAACAGTTAATCCAACTACTATATCATCTGCATTTTTAACTTAAAGATTAATTTTTTGTCAGAATTACTTATGCAGATTCAAAATATCAGAATCCCCAGCACTGACCTTCATTTATTTGCTTGGCAGACACTTTTATCCAAAGTGACTTACAAACAGGTCAACATAATCAAGTAACATTAGTCTGGGGGACTATTTGGTAACAAGTGTTACAGGGCAAAGGTACAAAACTGATCATCACAAATGAAGAGTGCTAAACCAAACAGAATGCAAAACTGGTTACTCTTTCCTTAGTTGCATCCTACTGAACCCATTATTAATTAGACAGATATTCACAACGATACTTTTTAAACACATAGATGGAGTCAGCAGTTTGGGTGGATGTGTCAGCTTGTTACGCCAGCTAGGAGCTACACATGAAAAGGATTAATGTGGAAGAGATTTTGGATTGAGAATTGATGCCACACATCATTAGACGCTGTTTAGTGGCAGACTTGAGTGGGTGAGAAGAAGCATTGGACCTCATGAATGTCTTCATATACATCGGTGTTGAGCCACTGAGTACTCTGTGGGCAAACATCAAGAACAATCTTTTTGTGTGCTGCAACATGGAGCCAGTGAGTGACCTGAAAGGAGTAGTGACATGCGCCCATCTCAGCTGGCTGACAACTATATATACCAATGCATTTTGAATCATCCTTAGTAGCTTGGTAGCACATGCAGAACAGAAAAAGATACTTACAGTATATATGTCTTTTGTTGTCCACACCATGTGTTCAATTTGTCCTAAATTATTACCTGTTACGATTAACTTCTCAAGAAGTACCTTATGAAATGGTTTATAGCAGTGTGCATTCTACTTTAGTCAGATATGTTTGTTGTTTCCTCATGAACTCCACCAAATTAGAGAATTGCAAACTCTCCTATTTAAACTTCTGTTGACTGCCCATTATAACAGGTGCTATAGTTAATCTACTACAGTAATCCCTCCTCCATCGCGGGGGTTGCATTCCAGAGCCACCCGCGAAATAGGAAAATCCGCGAAGTAGAAACCATATGTTTATATGGTTATTTTTAGAATGTCATGCTTGGGTCACAGATTTGCGCAGAAACACAGGAGGTTGTAGAGAGGCAGGAACGTTATTCAAACACTGCAAACAAACATTTGTCTCTTTTTCAAAAGTTTAAACTGTGCTCCATGACAAGACAGAGATGACAGTTCTGTCTCACAATTAAAAGAATGCAAACATATCTTCCTTTTCAAAGGAGTGCAAAGCAAGCAGTCAAAAAAAAAATCAATAGGGCTTTTTGGCTTTTAAGTATGCGAAGCACCGCCGGTACAAAGCTGTTGAAGGCGGCAGCTCACACCCCCTCTGTCAGGAGCAGGAAGAGAGAGAGAGAGAGAGAGAGAGAGAGAGAGAGAGAGATAGAGAGAGAGAGACAGATAAAAAAAATCAATACGTGCCCTTTGAGCTTTTAAGTATGCGAAGCTCCGTGCAGCCTGTCCTTCAGGAAGCAGCTGCACACAGCCCCCCTGCTCACACCCCCCTACGTCAGCGCAAGAGAGAGAGAGAGAGAAAAAGTAAGCTGGATAGCTTCTCAGCCATCTGCCAATAGCGTCCCTTGTATGAAATCAACTGGGCAAAGCAACTGAGGAAGCATGTACCAGAAATTAAAAGACCCATTGTCCGCAGAAACCCGCGAAGCAGCGAAAAATCCGCGATATATATTTAAATATGCTTACATATAAAATCCGCGATGGAGTGAAGCCGCGAAAGGCGAAGCGCGATATAGCGAGGGATCACTGTAGTTTGTATTTTAAAATTGCTTACATATATTTCTTCACTTTACACATTAAAACTTTAACTACGAAGGTCAAGATAAATCTTTCCAAAACAGATAGTTTATTTTATTTTCTTGTAGCATTTTAAGTCTTATCAGCCATTTGCTCTCCACATTCTCAGTACATTTTTTGAATTTCTTTGATATTCCCTGTAACTAAAATAATGTCACTGTCCTCTTCATAGATGAAAACTCAACAAAAAATATATAAATTAAATATATTGGTCATTTACCTTCCTGTATATTTTAGTTCTCAAGTACAATTTATAAAATATTTAATCCATTTTGGCAGTTATGGCTAAAATGGAAGAACCATTCAGAGTTGATTGTTGTACTATCAACAACATTCTTCTATATCTATGAGAATTTAAGAAGCCAGATTAATGAATCTAATGAAAATTTCTTTGGAGACTCCTACTAGTTGTAAAATGAATATGTTTGCCCTACATAATATTTTCTAACATCAACAATCATTCTGGTCATATTAATGTTTTTGTGAGCTATGTCAGTCTTCAATGCAAAGGTCATGGTAAGATTTAAAGCATATACATGCCATTAACCGCTGAAGAATACCTCATAATGTGTGTGTCTCACTGGCAAGTCATTAAGAAAATACACTAATGATAATAAGGATCAAAGGTAACTGAGTGGAGCCATTTCAAATGCAAATAGTTGTTCAGCTTTCAATAAATGGAGACTGTGTTAAAAAAAGGTGTAGGTCAGCCCTGAGGTACCTTCTAATTGTTATTTTATTCAAACAGAAAAGATGTTAAACTAATTTTTGAGTCCAGATCACAGAAGTATATAAATATAAGATGCCATACTTAATTGTAAATGGGGTCTCATTAACAGCTTTGACCACAAGTAACATTAAAAGTTTCACTATGTTTTCAGCTGGTGAATTTTACTTAACTCCTTTTTATAGGATGTGCAGTCTGTCTTTTGCTACACCTCTTATTTTCAATTGCTTGACATCTTATAAACTGGCAGTGACCAAACGTTGTTTCACTTGTTTTTTTGAAAAGGCTCTATAAGAGCCAATCTTAGAAAGTTGAAGTTTTGAGTTAAACTCATATTAATGTTTGCTTAATTTGAACAGAATATAATTTCTTCCATAGTCATAGACAATGGTATACAGTGATCCCTCGCTATATCGCGCTTTGCCTTTCGCGGCTTCACTCCATCGCGGATTTTATATGTAAGCATATTTAAATATATATCGCGGATTTTTTGCTGGTTCGCAGATTTCTGCGGACAATGGGTCTTTTAATTTCTGGTACATGCTTCCTCAGTTGGTTTGCCCAGTTGATTTCATACAAGGGACGCTATTGGCAGATGGCTGAGAAGCTAGATTGCTTACTTTTCTCTCTCTCTTGCGCTGACTATCTGTGATCCTGACGTATGGGGATTGAGCAGGGGGGCTGTTCGCACACCTAGACGATACGGACGCTCTTCTAAAAATGCTGAAAGATTATCTTCACGTTTCTATCTTTTGTGCAGCTGCTTCCTGAAGCGACATGCTGCACGGTGCTTCGCATACTTAAAAGCTCGAAGGGCACGTATTGATTTTTGACTGAAGAACAAACTCTGTGTCTCTCTCTCTCTCTCTCTCTCTCCCTGCTCCTGACGGAGGGGGTGTGAGCTGCCGCCTTCAACAGCTTTGTGCCGCGGTGCTTCACATACACTCCTTTGAAGAGGAAGATATGTTTGCATTCTTTTAATTGTGAGACGGAACTGTCATCTCTGTCTTGTCATGGAGCACAGTTTAAACTTTTGAAAAAGAGACAAATGTTTGTTTGCAGTGTTTGAATAATGTTCCTGTCTCTCTACAACCTCCTGTGTTTCTGCGCAAATCTGTGACCCAAGCATGACAATATAAAAATAACCATATAAACATATGGTTTCTACTTCGCGGATTTTCTTATTTCGCGGGTGGCTCTGGAACGCAACCCCCGCGATGGAGGAGGGATTACTGTAGTCTTTTCTGCCTATAAGTTAATAAAAGATAGAACCTTCTTGCTATACCTAAGAAACAGTGTTACAGTAGATTCAGTTGTGTTTAGAACAGGTCCCAGTAAACAGGGACTGGAAAGACCCATTTTCAAGTTAGAAATGGGTTAAGCATACAGTTTTCTGACCGTTATGAAACGGTTCAGAAACATCTTGAAACGGTTCAGAAATGTTAAGCAAATAGTAACTATTTGAGATGTAACAAGATTTAGGCTTTGAACAGAACTTTTCTTAATAAGAATTTTCCTTTTTTTGCTATTTTAACTTTCTTTTTTGTGTGAACTGTTTTACTTTGAATTTTAACTAAACTTTTAAAAACGAAGATATTTTGTCTGTGAAATCATTTCAGTGCATCAGGCTTTTGTTGAATCCCATTTTTTGAGTTAGAGCTGCTGAACTTTGGTAACTTTGGTTTAGCCCAGCTACAGGCTCATTGCCATCACTTTTTGCTGAGTCGCAAAGTTTAAATACTAAATCTGTATTACTTTTTGGACCTCTGCAACTTTCAATTGTCAAACAATTTTGATTTATGCATTAACTATTTGGGCTTTGATGCTTGTATCTTGACTATATTTTCATTTTGTTCTGCTAACATCTTTTAGGTGAGATCATATTCATAGCATAATCTGTAAATAGCAGCAAAATTGACCTAAACACAGGAAGGGTTATGGTGCTAGGAATGTTTTTTCAGAATTAGTCAATATTAAAAGTGGTGTCCCTCAGGGATCAGTTGGTGGTGCTGCTTATTTTTTTTTTAATAACGATAAATGATCTCGGTAAGAGTATAAGTCATGAGCTGTTTGACTTTGAAGTTGGGAACAACTCTGGTGGAAGAGCAGAAAATATAGAATCAGCTGAATTATTATGATGGACCTGGACAGTGTTCCGACTTGGGCAAATTTGTGATAGGTTAAATTTAATGTAGGTATAAGTAATGTATTATAAGTAAAAAGTTAAAATGTTACATTTGAATGCACAATCACAAGTGTGAAACTTGAAACTACATCTTATGAGAAGAACTTGGGTGTCATAGTGACTCATAACTATCTACATCCAGACAATTTCAGAATACTAACAAGTCACCTGGAATGGAATGGACATACAGTAAATACTGGATTCTTGCAATCCAGGTCTTAGGTGCTAGAAGAGGATGTAGAATAAAGCTAATGCCCTGAGCTAATGTTTTAAATGATTTTTCCCTTCACTGCCATCTTCGTCCAATGACCAGTAATCCCATACCATCCCTACTACATTAACAGCTCTCACCATTCCAGCTGGAATGGTGTGTGATGAGTCCACCTTTGATCATCAGAATGTGCTGTCCATTACTGAAGACCAAGTGAGGAGACAACTGAGGAAACTACACACAAACATATCCACAGGACTAGATAGAGTTAGCCCTTAAGGTCTGTGCTCACCAACTTTGTGGTATCCTCTGTCACCTATTCAGTCTAACCTTAAGGCTCCAAAAAGAGTTGCTCCAGTTCCAAAGTAGGCAGGCACCTCTTCACTTCATGACTACAGACCAATTGCACTTACATTTCATACCATGAAGACCTTTGAGAGACTTCTCCTGGACTGTATGAGTTCTCTTGTGGTAGACCACCTGGACCCACTGCAGATTGCCTATTGGATAAAGGCTGTAGTGCTGGATGCAATTATCTATCTGCTTCACAAGGCTTATTCTTACCTGGATAAAGGTGGCAGAAATGTGAGGATTATGTTTTTTGATTTCTCAAAACCATCCAACCATCCCTGTTTATGCAGTTTGTGAGTCTCAAGGACTATGTCTATGATGTGGACGTGAGCAACACTTGAGCACTACAAAGAAGAGTCCTGTCTCCATTTCAGGCTATAAATATAAAACCAAGTCTTGTCTTTTTTTCTGATGATTTTACACAAATTGGGTCTATTGATGGGGGCGATGAGACAAACTGTAGGAGTCAAGTGGAGAACTTTGTTTCTTGAAGAAGAAAGAATTGACTGCAACTCAGCATCAGCAAAACCAAGGAAATGGTTATTGATTTTCATTGCATCAAAGAGCCTCTACACCTGATCAAAATTAAAGAAATGAACGCAGTGGTGGTGTATTGCTACAAGTATTTGGGGGTCTATATCAATGATCGATTGGGCTGGTCTCATAACACAGAGGATTTAGGTATGCATGACATTGGCAACTGCACAAGGTGACACAGGGTGCTTGCACCATAAAATCCTTAATGGTGATTACAGCCTGAGCCAGTCATACCATTAGGGGTGCCAGTTTTAAAAAGTTCAGTGATTTGTGCTCCAGACACCAAGGGGCATGTGATCCGTAAACTCTGCATTATGCACACACTGGTGCGCCAGTTATGTGACTGAAGGGAAGTGCACTCTGAACACTGAGGGGGAAACCTTCCCCATTGTCAAAGTCTAGTTAAATACCATTTGCAAGCAGTCACCTGAGGGGCAACATTAAGAAAGATAAGGGGAGTGTGTTACATAAATTCTGCAGTATGTACACAAAGAGGTGCCATTTACATAACTGAAAGGGCACACAATCCACTCACTGAATACTAATACTGACTTCCCAAAATGGACAGTGAGGGTGCCATTATGCTACCCCCGCCAAGGAACCCAAATGGGCTTTGACCAGAACTGAGAGGAAGTATATAAGAAAGGGAGGAGCAGGCTCTTTTTCCTAAGGAGACATCTTTCCTTTAGTGTGGTTAGTGTTATTCTTCCTCTGTTATGGCTAGTGTGATATTCTACTCTGCAGGGTGCTGGACCAGTGACATAATTTCCAGAGAGGCCCACCAAATCAACGATGCTAATTAAAAGGGTGGGCTCACTTATGGGACACACTCTAGACCCCATAGAAGTAGAAACAAAGGAAAGAATTAAAACAAAACTTTGTGCCATTATGAATAATGCTACACATCCTCTCTCTGACCCACTAACACAGAGGACTTTTAACTAATGAATTATTCAGCGAAGTCTGTCAAGAAATGCTACTGGGGCTCTTTATACTGTATATTTATTTATCTATTTATGTATTTATTCATTGAAAGAGCTTCTGCAAAAACCAGAGTCCACCCTGGGCACAAATAAAGTTCTACCTAATCTAATGCATCTTTCTAGGTGGCTCACTCACTTACCCACCTCCCAAATATCAAATCAGAGTATTCTGGGCAACAGTTGTTTCTGCCTAGTCTCTCCAATCTTAGCCGCTGTAGTCTGTAATTCCCTCAGAGCTACTGATAGCCTCCCTTACTAGTCTTCTTCTTGCACGATTGCTCAGTTTTTCCGGATGAAATGCTCTAGGTAGATTTCCAGCTGTGCCATACTCTTTCCATTTCTTAATGACTGATTTAACTGGACTCCAAGGGATATTCAGTGACTTGGAAATTTTCCTGTTTCCATCCCCTGATTTGTGCTTTTCATTCAACCTTTTCATAGAGGTACTTGGACTGTTCTTTTGCCTTCAATGTGTAGGTTAGGCCATGATACCGACTCACCACATGTTAGAACTTCTGGAAAAGATGCAGTTATACTACAATCTATTGAAATCCCAGACAGGGGATTCTGTGACTTCTAAAACCAATTTGCTACCCCAGTGATGATTTAGGTGTGCCATGTTAAGGGTAGGGGCGGCACGGTGGCGCAGTGGGTAGCGCTGCTGCCTCGCAGTTGGGTGATCTGGGGACCCGGGTTCGCTTCCCGGGTCCTCCCTGCGTGGAGTTTACATGTTCTCCCCGTGTCTGCGTGGGTTTCCTCCGGGCGCTCCGGTTTCCTCCCACAGTCCAAAGACGTGCAGGTTAGGTGGATTGGTGATTCTAAATTGGCCCTAGTGTGTGCTTGGTGTGTGGGTGTGTTTGTGTATGTCCTGCGGTGGGTTGGCACCCTGCCCAGGATTGGTTCCTGCCTTGTGCCCTGTGTTGGCTGGGATTGGCTCCAGCAGACCCCGTGACCCTGTGTTCGGATTCAGTGGGTTGGAAAATGGATGGATGGATGGATGGATGTTAAGGGTAAAACTGATAACACAGTTTTACAAGTGGAGTACATGCTGCCAGCAGTCTTGTGTTTTATAGTCCAGTGGCTTAGTTACTAGGTCATAGAGCAATGATTATACTAAACATTAAAGTTTGTTTGTTCAGATCTGTTATTCATGTTAAACATGTTTAACTAAAATAGTAAATTGTGACCACTTATAAATGAACATAGTGAGTATTGAATAGCCCTAATGGTCATTTGTCTCTATTTCATAAAGTGCCTTCTGTACTGCTTTCTGAATACAGTACTACATGATTTTCTTAATTTAAAAGTCACGATCATAGGTTTACATGTTAGTGATACCCAGTTTGGTACATATTGAACTTCATGGTCCTGTTTCCAGTTTAACTCCATAGCCACATAATTGTAACACCTATGCAAAGTAGGTTTTGAAGTTCTGCAAAGCAAATACTTTGTTGTCTTAACTCACCCCAGACACGATGAGCTCGCCTCCCAGGTTCTGGACTTCAGCCTTCACTTTGCTGCAGATGTTGAGTTGATGGCAGTACAGAGCAATGCGTTGAAGGTATGCAAGCAGATCTTGTTTGCAGGCTGAATCTGGACACTAGGAAAACAAAGTATAATGTCATGGTAAGTGAGTGCTGTAAAAAAACAGCATTATTTATTAAAACTAAAAAAACAACCCAAACTTTTTTTTTTTACTTCTGTTTTATTACAACTTGAAATAGTGCTGTCCAAGCAGTTTTGGATCATACTTTATACTTTAGTCAAAGTTAACAAAATGTCTGCAACTCATTACAAGTTTAGATGGAAAAGTCCAACTTACTACTGCAGTGTATTGAAAAAATCCATTTTCAGGCAGACAAGCAAATGGCTCTCAGAATGAAGTTGAGTGTTGAAAAACAATGTCTGGTTGTGTGGATAAACAGCCAGCCAGCCAGCGCAGGAACGTGGGAAAGCTTGAGCCTATACCAGCAACCATTAGGTGCAAGTCAGGAACAACCCTTGGACAGGGTGCTGGTCCATAGTAGAGTGAAGACACACAAACACTGGGGACAATTAAGCATTGCCCATCTACTTAATCTACATGTTTTTGGATAATGGAAGGAAACCTGGGCACCTGTGATTAAACAATGAGCTGTTATTGAACTTCTTGAGGCAGAGAATGAATCAGAAACAAGCACTCACAGTCAGTTAAGAAGTGTATTTGCACATCTTTGGAGCCTTAGGAAATGATTTGGGAGTGATGCAGTTATCGAAGACATGTAGAAGTGGTTATGAATGCAGGATGCCGACTGGTACAAGAAGGGGATACAAGCTTTTGTTTCCCACTGGCACAAAGCTGCTGACGTTGACAGCGATTATGTAGAAAAATGAGGAGTGTGGCAAAAACATCCAATTAGGTGTGAAATCAAAAATCAAATCAAAAACTAACAGAAAGTAATTTTAAGCAGATATTTTTTTGCTAAAGTTTACAAACAGAGTATACAGCATTTATAGATTTGCAAAAAGTTACCTGCTGCCTGTCTGATTTTTTTAAATTACTATGAATTTTGATGATAGCTTTTTCTGCTTGGAAGCCTGCTGTGTTTTTCAATTGTCAGCTGTTTAAATACTTTGGTTAACAATACAAACTGAGTCATTTTAGCCATACCATTACAGAAAAAAAAAAAAGTTGATGTGTATCAGTGTACACCAATCCACTTGCACAGCCATAATGTTCACATAGAGAAAGTATGGAACACTAGTCATTAGACTGGCTATACTTTTGAACAGGTATGGTTACAAGATAAATGCTTAAAACATCTAATGAATTCAGACAAAACCCTACTGCAAAATCTGCATGTTGCTTTCTCTGTTAGAGAGATGCTAGACAAAAAGAAATCTATGGCAAACTAACAAGGCAGAGATTAACTGCCACAAATTTGGCAAAAAAACGCATCTGGTCTGGAGCAACCTTCTTCGGACAGATGAAACAACAAGTTAAAAATTTCTGCCTGATAGGAGCTTTTTTATGTTAGTGCAGTCCAGAATATGATCGCCATGCTAGCAATCAAGCAGAGGCATGCTATGGAGGAGATGTTTTGCTGCATCATGTCTTGGTTAATTTGTCATTACAGATGAACCACATATTTTGCTGTATCATAGGACTGGCTTAGGACATCAGGCCATCCACCTGTTGAAGTACAATATTCACAAAGATAATGTGAAACAGAGTAAGTCTGTAACAGAATACATGAGGAATAAAGGAAGGTAAAGTGTCAGAATGGACTATGTAAGTCTTGATCTAAATTTTAGTGTGATATTCTCTATCTTTTTGTTCTCGATTGTACATAAATATTTCCCTGTTTAATCACACACATACTGTATGTAGGTTATTTCAATAAAATCATCTTATATAATAATAATAATACTTTAGCAGAAACTAAGCCCGGTAATTCATGCTTGAAAACTCCACAAATGTCACTAAGTTGAAACAGTTCTAAACAGACCTACAATTACTGCAAGAATGGAAAACGGCTATTTTAATTTATTGCTTGTTGATTGATAACATTTAGGGAGAATAACAATTAATTCAAAAATTATCCATCCATCCATTATCCAAACCGCTATATCCTATCTACAGGGTCATGGGGGTCTGCTGGAGCCAATCCCAGCCAACACAGGGCGCAAGGCAGGAAACAAACCCCGGGCAGGGTGTTAGCCCACCGCAGGGCACACACACACAAACACACACCAAGCACACACTAGGGACAATTTAGGATCGCCAATGCACCGAACCTGCATGTCTTGGACTGTGGGAGGAAACTGGAGCACCCGGAGAAAACCCACACAGACACGGGGAGAACATGCAAACTCCATGCAGGGAGGACCCGGGAAGCGAACCCAGGTCTCCTAACTGTGAGGCAGCAGCGCTACCACTGCGTAATTCAAAAATCAGATACTGTAAATACACTCACTGGATGTAAGTTAGTGGGTCACTGAAAATAAGAAGAAAAAAGTTAAGTAACCACATTTAAATGATAAACAGCTGAATACATGGCCTTACATTTATTTACTTTGAAAGACCAATCAAAACAGCAAAATTAAGAAAGAAAACTCAAACTGTTCTCTCTCTCTCTCTTTTTTCCTTTTCTCTGAGGAACACAGTCATTGAAGTATGGCACTATTAAAGTAAAAAAAACATTGGTTCCAGTAAATGCACTCATTATAAGAACTAATACAATCATAAAAAACAACAGGTTCCAAGTTGTTAATTTTCAAATCTATTATGCAAGGGACAGCCACTGAAACGTGTGAGGAGCACGAAACAGCCATATGTCACTAGCTGACCATGTAACAAGCAATATCGCACCATTCATTTATTGATTTACATTTTAAGTTTAAATGTTGCCAAATCAACCTTGCAGTAATTTTCTATTACAAGTCTTAAAAAATAATGAATTACTTTGATTTCAAAATTATAGTGCCTGAACCTCAAAAACACTGTTACATGTTAAAATCAATCTGTAAACTGTTTTTATAAGCAATAATTTATATGGTGTAATAGTAAGACCTTGTAAAAAAGTAAGAAAATTAGGTCACATTAAAAAAAAACCTCTCTGAGAATGTGTTCAAAGTGCCTGAAGGACAAGCTCTCTGTCTTTTCATACAAGCGGCTCTAAGCATCGTGCTAAATGATTTTTGTTGTTAGACTTCTTTTATTTCTTTTCTGTTTACCTGATTCAAAACTTATCCTTGCCTTGAAGAGATTTGTTGTATACTCTTGAAATCTGAGCAAAATTGCACAAGAAAATTCAACACTCAAATAGTATATCCCCTTTCAAAGTGAACAAAAATTCATAGGTGCTACCAAAATAATAATATTATTACAATAATATTACAATAGTAATAATATTACAAAACACTATATAATTCAAAATATAATGGAGTTAATATATTGTGGCGGGACGCCCCTTCTACTTATGTTCCGGGGGAGCACCCATGGGCTCCTCAGTACCTCCCCCGGGACGCCTGGTGGCAGCCTCTCTGGTTGATGATGGTGCCTCAATTTTCCGCAGGGTTCCATGAGAGATGGAGTTCTCCACAACCCTGTGGGGATCTGGGGTGGCTGCCAGGGAGTGCTGCATGGATCCCAGAGCCAACCTGGGCACCTCTACAGCCCCGCCCGGAAATGCAGTTAGCAACAGGTGATCAAGCACCTGGAGCACTTCCGGGTGGGCTATAAAAAGGGCCAGCATCGACCACTCAGGAGCCAGAATTGGGAGTAAAAGGACGAGGTTGCCTAGGAGGAGTGGTGGTGCCAAGGTGGAGAGTTGTGTTGTTTATATTAAGTGCTTTTGGGACTGTGTTGTGGCTGGGGGGTTCACGGGGAAGACATGCCCTCCAGCTGAAGAAAATAAAGTCTTTGTTTGGATTTTACACGTGCCTCTGTGTCAGTCTGTGCCGGGTCGGGTGCTATATAGTGCCTTTATCACAATATTTAAAATAAAACATTATTCTGAAATAAGTTTTTCAGTTATGGTAGGGAAGACACCTGGATGCTGATGACATTGTGATCTGTAGCGAGAGAAGGGAGCAGGCTGAGGAGACCCTGGTGAGGTGGAGATATGCTCTAGAGAGGAGAGGAAAGGAATGAAGGTCAGTAAGAACAAGACAGAATAAATGTGTGTAAATGAGAGGGAGGTCAGTGGAATGGTAAGGAGGCAAGGAGTAGAGTTGGCAAAGGTGGAGGAGTTTAAATACTTGGGATCAACAGTACAGACTAATGGGGATTGTGAAAGAGAGGTGATGAAGATAGTGCAGGCAGGGTGGAATGGGTGGAGAAGAGTGTCAGTAGTAATTTGTGACAGACAGGTATCAGTAAGAGTGAAAGGAAAGGTCTACAGGATGGTAGTGAGACCAGCTATGTTATATGGGTTGGAGACGGTGGCACTGACCAGAAGGCAGGAGACAGAGCTGGAGGTGGCAGAGTTAAAGATGTTAAGATTTACATTGGGTGTGACGAGGATGTACAGGATTAGAAATGAGCACATTAGAGGGTCATCTCAGGTTGTATGGTTGGGAGACAAAGTCAGAGAGGCGAGATTGCGTTGGTTTGGACATGTGCAGAGGAGAGATGCAGGGTATATTGGGAGACGGATGCTAAGGATAGAGCTTCCAGGCAAGAAGAAAAGAGGAAGGTCTAAGGGGAGGTTTATGGATGTGGTGAGAGAGGACATGCAGGTGGTGGGTGTAAGAGAGCAAGATGCAAAAGACAGGACAATATGGAAGAAGATGCTCCGCTGTGGCAACCCCTAATGGGAGCAGCCGAAAGAAGTTGTTAAAATCAAGCATGGAGATGGTTTGCTGCATCATGTTGGAAATAAAGCAGTTTCACAGTCACAAATAATGGAGAAGCATTAAAGACCGAGGGCTTCACATGAGTTAGGGTTTCCTAGTGTGGTTTGCTGATGCATTGTGCAAATTGTTTTCACTGGCCAGTGGTTCCTAATTGCAATAGACAACAGCAAGAGTGTGGGCTGATCGTCTAATTTCCAGAATTCGAATACAGTAACTAGATAGAGTAAGATGGTGACATTGATTAATATTTACACAAATAACTTCAGAACATTTAGTCAACCTTAGGACCATCATTACTTTCCAAAAATCCCATCAGTAGTCTGCGTCAAAGGTATTACTAATTAATACATCCACTGAGAAGTGCATTGAAGACATAAGCTAGTACACATTGTTGAAACATGTTTAGATCTGAGTGAAACACAGTAAGTTGTCAGTGGCTTATGTTTGCATAAATTTCGCTATCATGTGCTCGGTGTGACATCTGGACAGAGCAAGAAAGACAAAGACATTTAGTGGTGCAATGAGGAAGTACAGGAAAGCATAAAGAGGAAGATGTTAGGGAAAAGAATTGGGATAACCAGAGAGATGCTAAAAGCAGACAGGTGTACAAACAAATGTGGTGTAAGGTGAAGAGAGAGGTGGCGAAGGCTAAGGAAAAGGTGTATAATGAGATATAGGAGAAGCTGGACACAAAGGAAGGAGAAAAGCACTTGTACTGATTGGCCAGCCAGAGAGACCAAGCTGCCAAGTATGTGCTGCAGGTGAGGGTGATAAAGGATGCAGATGGAAATGTGCTGACAAGCAGGGAGAACGTGTTGAAAAGGTGAAAGGAGGACTTTGAAGAACTTATGGATATATAAAATGAGAGAGAGTGTAGGTTGGATAAAGTGGAGATAGTAAACCAGAAAGAACTTATAAGCAAGACTGAAGTGGATGAAAAGTAGAGAAGCAGTTGGCCCAGACCATATACCAGTGGAGGAATGGAGATGTTTAGGTGAGATGGCAATAAAGTTAAGTACATTAGTACCAATTATTAAGAATAAGAAAGATGAACAGAGCTGCAGTAACTACTGGGGTATAAAACTGATTAGCCGCACCATATAGGAATGAGTGATGGATGCTAGGCTGAGAGGAGAGGTGGCGATCTGTGAGCAGCAATATGGTTTTATGCAAGGGAAGAGCACAACAGATGCAATTTTCCCCTTAGGAGTGTTGATGGAGAAGTACAGAGAAGGTCAGAAGGAACTGCATTGCATGTTTAGGGACCTAGATAAAGCATATGGCAGGGTGCCAAAGGAGGAGTTCCGGTACTGTATGGGGATGTCAGGAGTAGCAGAAAAGTACTGTAGGCTACAATGCTTTAAACCAGTGTTTCCCAGCCTATGTTGGTGAGCTGCGCCTGCCCCCAGAATCACCGCTCTGCTCAGTTCACAGCGGAATCACTGCAGGTGAATGAATCCTGGATGACCTCCCGAAAACCTGCTCTGATGACCATGCTTTATTATTCAAGGAGGTAAAACATTCATGATTGTGCCTAATTCATTTAAAGCTCTAGTGAGAGCATCAGATAACTCCCTGGTGGTCATACTAAATTCACAGAGGGGGACCAGGGATGCGTCACGAACATAATGGCATGTGAAAAACCGGCTCATGACACTGCAAAGGTTGGGAAACACTGCTCTAAACACTACTTGCTGCTGTTATGCCATGTAATGATGCAACACTCAAAATGGTAGCAAGATATATAAATTAGTCAGTCAGTCTCACGTACTGAGCTCTTGAAATGATAATAGCAATTTTGCCTTTCTATCTTCTCTTAGCATGAAGTCTTTTGCTTAGTTTCTTTTTCTGTCTTATTATCTTACATATTATTATCTTAGATATCGTACATATTTTTCTAATACATGGGGAAAATGGAACATTGCATCATTAGTCCTTTTAAAGTGCACACAATGGAGGAAAATGAGAGTGGATTTTTAGGAAGGAACCCTGTGAGTGGAGCCTTCTCATCTGTTGATATTGTCTCTGTTTACTACAAACGTTTTAGTGAGTTGTTCCTAGACATGGTAGGAACAAGGTGAAAGATTTTTGGGTAATAATGATCTTATGCACTGCTCCCTATACTATCCATCTCTGTGAAGTTCTTGACAAACTATTCTTGATTGAACCTCCTTCCCCCAACTTAGTGTCACATTTGCAGTCAAATCATCAAGAGCTGCTGTGTACTGACTAATGATGTTATTAACTTTGACTTTCTCTGTATCACCAATTAGCTTAGACATTACATTGTGTTTTTCACCATAATGTTAATAAAGGAGAACACATTTTCAAAATATATTAAGCCCTTCACTAACAAAATGTTTAAGGAGGTGAAAAAATGGGTTCTGTCCTGGGATAGCACTGTATGAAGTTTAATTGTTTTACTTTTGGGAATTTTTCTAGGTATATGCAAACTGGCTTATTAATAATTCATTGGGAAGATTTTAGGGAGAAGTAATGATGTAAGGACATTTTATATAATTTCAACTTTTACAAGGAGTAAATATATTTTCTGAGAAGGTAAGGCTGCACAAACATATTCACACACTAAAATAGTTAAGTCGTAAATAGCTACCTAAATACCTTGTGGAGTGCTTTCTGTTTAACAGAGCAAGAAAATGAATTCATATGCATGAGAGAATAATTAAGAGAAACAATTTCACTGCAAAGTATAAAATCAGGAGACAATTAGCTGGTAAACCAACTGTCTCTGGCACTTAAGGGACAGAATATGAATCATGGGTGTTAGCATGAGCTGCACTAGAGAATTTACTTTCTCCGCTGGAAAAGCCTACAGTATGTGAGAGTGACAGCGTCAGAGGCAGTGAGAGGGAAAGGTGAAGAGAGAGCAAGTAACTTTAAGTTAGCTTGGGGATGTATACAGCTCAATAGCAAGGTTCAAGACTTTCTTTAGCTGAAATGTCTTGTTTTGGGTTAGTGCTCCATTTTATTGTAAACTTTAAAGTCTGATTTTTCCATTGCTGGTAACTAAGCTGCTCATTTCTGAACAACAAACTTTTTTTTTTCTTTTTCCCCCCAATGTATTTTAAGTTAATAAAAATGGTTCAATACACCCAGGATCTGAAGCCTCTATATTTCAATCCCACACACTGCATGTTACGCCTCCACACTAGGTGTCAGAATGCTTAATAAACAAAAGACTTAAATTTTTTTCTATACAAAAGAGATGCAAGATAATGTACAAAATTACCAAAACCTTTTTTTGATTCCAACACAGTCAATAATGGCACAGTCAGTATTAAAAAAATAAATAGAAATTGATTTTTTTTTTAATTCATTGGCATACATATGTAACATTCATTTATACCAATTGTTCTACATGTTAATATGATTTTTGAATTTTGCTGTATTCTTTGGTGAATGAAATTGTTTGTCTTGACATATGTAGTAAATCTACATATGTGCATTATTCTGCTACTAGCAGGGTAATAGGACAGGACTTTTCCTACTTCTTCTACAAAGGGCTGTTTATATCAATAATATAGAACCACACATTTTTTATATTATTAATCAGTTTAGTCATTTATAACATACAGTACATTTTAGTATGAGCATTATCACAAATTCCATACGTCCCCATATGTATCAAACTGAATAACCGCTTATGTATGAGGCATCCCGCCAGCAGGACAACACCATATTTCAAACTTGTTTGTGTATATAGCAATAAACCCACAAGTCAATCAAAACCAATAATAGTATTTTACACACCCAAGGGATCTTCTTTTAAATAAATCATAGGTTTCTATGTTTTCTGCTCTCTTTCATTATAAAATGTATGGTTTGCACACATAAATGCAGAGGCGAGCAGCACATCACAGCTGAGTGAATCTGATTTTATCAAAGATCCCACCTATGCTGAGCCACTTAAAGTGAAAGACTCATTACCATTGGATAGCTGAGTTTCAGACCTTTCCAATGAAATATAGTTGTCTATGATTGGTCATTTCTACTACATGTCACAACTGTACATAAAAGGCAGGAAATAAATTGTGTATGTGACAGCTCATCTTTACGCACAAAGCTTCTGTGAGACTGCATGAGAATTGTTTGGTTGATGTACAATAAAATTTGAAGTTTGCACTAGGGGAATGTGTTCTTCTTCACAAATAAGAAAACATGCAGTTGAAGAAGTTCCAGAAAAGTTACAGAATGCTAGTGATACCAAATATAAAGACCCTGAATCACAGTTTGACTCTATTGAGAACGTGTTTCCTGAAGGACCTGATGCTATGCTTGACTTGTAAATGCGGTTTGGTATAACTTTGAAGCGTCACTGTGCACATTTAATAGTTCAAGTGTCATGGGTTCAATTACCATATCCAGATTCTGTTCACTGCAAGTTCTCCCTGTGTTAGTTTTCTGAGCAGTGCAATTCCAGTTTCAACATCTTAGCATACCAGTGAATCACCATTTCAGTGTGCCTGCTTGAAGTTTCACGTAATGAACTCCCCTCTCATCTGAGCAAGTGTCATTAGCCATACAAATTTTCACAGGGCCCCACTGCTTGAATGTGTTTGTATTACATCACTCTGGGCCACACCACACTGCCACTTGCAGTTTCAAACAGGGACCTTGTTCCCTTTTCTGCTTTTCAAATGTATTTTTATCATGCCACACCATGCTGCCACTTACAGTTTCATATGGGGAATTCTTAGTATCCTGCTGTTCCTGTTACCAGGGATGATGGGAGCCATATAAACCAAATATAAAAAAAAAATTTAACTTCTTATTAAATTGACCAGAACATACATATAATATCGTACAATGCCAAGGGGTAATAAAACTTCATCTGGTTTTGACTGAGACATTTATTTTCTCAAGGAATACTGTTGACCACAGTTTATGTTTTCTTCTCTTCCATTGCCAGCTGACCATATCTCATTTATATTGCTAATGATGGTATATTGTCATCATTTCTTTATTTTAATCAAATTAAAATTGCTCTGTTTTACTAAGTATTTATCTTAATTTGTGTGTTCATGTATGCAAAAGTTGTTGGTTTAAACACTTCTGTCAATACATTCAAGAATTATTAAAAGATTACAGAGTCTTCAGCCAACCAAAATGCTTTGACAAAGTTACCAATTGAATTATATTTCTTTATAGGAATTCACTCAAATATTGGATTGTCTTGTACATTCTCTTATTTTTGGTCCACACTTCACAAAACTTCATAATACTTTTAACAGCCTATAAAGCTTTCATGAATCTTTGACTCTTCTAACCCCAAAACCCCAACTCACAACTTTGATTTGTTACTTCTACTGAGTGGAATTCTCTTCCAAGATAATTTTTAAGGTTCCTATCCCGACTGAAGAACCTCCTGATTCTCTTATAAATGAGTCTTCATGGTTCCTGATATTCAGTATGATTTCACTGTTGCTTCCTCATTGTACAATATTACCTTGCCCTAGTCCGTTACTCTACTCTGTTTTCTAGCATTATCCTTTTGTTGTGCTTTATATGTATGTCATGCACTCAGTTTTGTAATTATATATTAAAGGTATATGTTTGTATAGCTTTTTTGACAATTACAGAGTAAAATCTATCAGGTAAAGTTCCAAGGTCCTTCTGATGTCTACCAGTGGTGCTTCCCTTGTATGTTATGTATTTTTTCCCCGATTTTCCTGAATTATTCAACTGCATATTCTATTGTGAAGCTCCTTGTTATTGTAAATGCTGGTAATGGCACTATAAAAAATAATAACTGATTAATATAAATGTATGAGCTACATATGGGCAAAAAGAATGTGAATTATAAATAAAAGATGGGTGACACTTTCCAGGTCCAGCACTAAATAGGACACCAGTGTAAAATAATAGGAAGTACATTTAGGACTGGAGCCAAAACACATCTTTTTAATGCAATAGTTGTGGGAAACTGGAACAAACTACCAAGACATGTAGTTGAGGCCAAAACCTTGAAAACCTTTAGGAAGAATCTGGATGAGATATCGTGACAGCTTAGCTATTAGCTAAACAAATGAACTTGAAGGACTGAATGGGCTGTTCTTGTTTGTCAAAATTCTTGTTTTTGTGTTGTTTTATTTTCTTTTAGTGAAGGCAGTTCAAGTTTAAATTTTAATTTGTCACTGGGTAATTTGTAGTAAATCCCGAATAAATCAGATTTTGGTTTTAAATAACACTTTTCTCACTGAGTTGCATCAGAAATTACTGCAGAATGAATAAATTCACTTCTGTTGACACCTAAACATAATTATAGGAGATCCACATCTAAATTATTTACAAAAGGCAAATCAACCTGACTACATACAACGAATGGTGAGTGGAACGCAGACTTCTTACAGGAAACCCATAAAAACCTCACACAGCCTGAAAATAATCCAGCAAAGTATCTAAATTAAGCCACTCAGTGTGAAGCATGTTCCGTGCCATTGTGTTTGCTCCAAAGAAATTAAATACACTAATCAATAAACAAGAAGACTAATATTGTGCATGGAATGCCCATAAAACAAAGAGATAAGGCTGTAAAAGGTTAGAACTAGAGATGTTAAAATTACACTGCTTTAGGGTTAAATGGCAGAGTGGCAATTTTGATTTTATAAAAGCTTTGGGAATGGGACAGCATTAAATTTGGATTTGAATGGGGAGACTAAAAAAGAGTCGTGAACAGAATCCTTAATAAACAGTATGGTTATTTATGAATAATTTTCTGTTTTTAAATCACTACGCAGTTCTGTCAGAGTAATTGAAGACACGTATTATAATTTTGGTTGAGCCTGCATTTAAAAGCACACTGTCCATGATTGATTTTTCTGCTTCAGAAATAAAACTCGAAATGTACATTATATGTAAAAAAAATAAAATAAAAGGTTTTAACTAAAAGGTTTATTTCACCAGCTCCATCCTCTGAAGAGCACAATTTCTACTCATGCAGAACAGACAAAAACACTAAAAATTTACAACTTAAATGTAACTTGTCAGTGCAAAAATAAAAGCTTTCTAGGAAATCTGTTGGTCAATGCACTAAGAAGATAGCTTATTTAATAACTTCTTAAATCTGGTTCTTGTCCTAAAGATTAACTTTTTAAATAATTGTTGTTATTACATGCTTTCTTTCAGGCTATGCTAAGAGGGCTTGTGTTCCCACTGCACTTACTTCATGCTGCAAAGTTTAAGAAAAAATAGGAAGGTAAAAACAATGCAATCATTGTAGTAGAAGTGTCTTATATATAGTCTTATTTAATTATCCAATTATTAAATCTTGATACAGTTCATAGGAATGAGATAGATAGATAGATAGATAGATAGATAGATAGATAGATAGATAGATAGATAGATAGATAGATAGATAGATAGATAGATAGATAGATAGATAGATAGATAGATAGATAGATGAAGGTTGCTGCAAAAAAACTGAAGTTAAAGCCTAAAGTAGCAAGCCATCTTTGCAGGTGAACTTGTGTACTAGCTTGCAGTCCTGTCAGAAACCTTGATTATAAAGGACCATTTATTATAATCCCTTAAGGACACAGTAGTGGCTAGATGCAGACTGTCAGCTCACATCTCTCATGATCTACAGCAACTGTATGTTTACTGAATGTATAAAGTAGGAACGGAAGAATCGCCTGGCATTTAATTCTGAGCCCCCTCAGGCCTCTGAATTAATCAGGAGTGATCCAAATCATAGCGACTTCTAACTTTTTTTACCTTGCAGGGAAAAAATGGTGTACTTTCTTGTGCTCAAGGAGATTGAAATGATAACTTTGATAGCTTCCAATGATCAGTCTGTCTAATAAATGTACAAAATGGCTTTAATTCATTTAGGTTGTGCCACCCTATTTTTTAAATGTTTATGTAATTTTAAAGGCAGAAAACGGGCTATTTAAAAATATTAATAGTGCCACTTCCTGATGCTCTTCAGGATGTTGCCAGTTCAAAAATGGCAATATCATGCATGAGAAGAAATGCAAAAATAAGTACCTGGCCATGTCAGGCCTACCTATACAAGAGCTACAGTGCTAGCTCCCCAAACCATCAAAGAAATATGCTTTTGTCCTCAAGGAAATGGTTGCTTCCTAGTACAAGGTTTTTCTTCTGTAAACATTAGCTCTGGAAAATGTGCTACTGATATCTCTACAGTTTTACAAATCTTTACAGTACATACAACGCTACTACCATTCAAAGAGAGTAGATGGGGTCATCTTCTCCTCCCTACATTCATCACTTTAGTGTGCAGCTATAAGAAGAACATGCAAGTAGGACAAGCAAGCAAACTGATATTTTGGAAGTTAGGTTAATGTGACAAAAACTCAATGGAAGATAACAAGAAGCATTAGTCCTGATAGCTATGCAGTTCGCAAAACAGTGGTAGAACATGTTCTCATGTCCGTATTATTATTTCTGTGATAATTTTTTTTGTATCAGGTGACACATAATCTTCAGAAAAGCTCAGAGAAGGTCACACACATTAAAGAAACCATGTCTATCCCAAAACGAACAGTCTGCACTAGCACTTTTTGGGCAGAGCAGCTTGTGTTGTTCCCCATTCCATTTCACTGTTCTCACTGACACTAAGATATTTATAGGTCTGCGATACCTCCACCACCATGCCCATTTTGGTGACTGATCGCAGGAGCTGCCAAGTACATAGAAATTCCAAAAACAAATACTTTGTTTTGTAGATGGTTGTCCCTGCATCACATGGCAAAGTCGATCAAGATTCAAGATTCTTTAGTTGTCACATGTAGTGAAATGCGCACTGATTGGCCATTAGACTGTACAATAAAATTAACAAAAAGATTAAATTAGATTATATTAAAAAAGAAAGTTTAAATTAAAAGAAATTTTAAAAAGAGATTTAAAAAGGGTGGATCCAAGGTGATACAATATCCAAAAAGTATATATCCAAATAAGCATTACAATTATAAACAAGATCTGAACAGTGCGCAAATGTAATAGAATAGAATATCTATGCATTGTAAGTGCAGTGTGCTTGTTTGCAGGTTAATGTAAAAGACTAAATGACATGGGGGTAGTTGAGAAACAGTAAGGTAGAGAATTCAGTCTGTGTTATAATGAACAGTTGAAAATATTTGTGGTGGGGAGCTGAAGGAGGCCACACCAGCTGAGCGATTAAGGAGCTGGGGAGACCAGGTGCTCACTCTTGCATAAGTCCAGGGAGAGGCAGGTGATGATGTCACTACTGCACTCCGTCAGCAGGCTGTGGCTGTCACTGGTGTTAGCACAATCAGCCTTAAAATGGGTGTTGAATTCATGAAGTTTGCGATCAAACTCAGAGTTGGCACTAGCGGTTCCAGTGTTTTGGGTCTTTTACTGCATGCCGTACATCATATGAAGCAGCTTTTTAAGTGTTCATATCATTGGTAGTGACTCCTGCATTATATGCAGCAGTACGGGAGTTCACTGCATTACAGATAGTTCCATCAACCCACACTTTTTGGTTACCAAAAGTCTTTATTGTTACCGTGGGGATAATGCCATTTTCAGGTGTGCCAATAAAGCTAAAAACTACTTCCGCAAACTTCATGATGTCATCTGTGCATGACCAGAACATGTCCCAGTTTACACCATCAAGCGTGGCCTGCAGTGTTGTTCTGATTGGGTAGACCAGTGCTTTACCTCTCTGGTGGCAAGAGCTTCCAGATGAAATTTTTGTTTATATTCCAGCACGAGGAAAACAGCTTAATTGTCTGATCTTCCAAATACCAGTTGTGAAACAGCTTTGTATTTTACAATGTGTAACAGTGATCCAGTGTGTTAGCTCCTCTGGTTATACATGTAATGTGTTGATAAAAATTTGGTATAACTTGTCTGAGGTTCGCTTTATTAAAGTCCCCCACCATCGCCTTGTCTGGGTGTTTGTTTTGTGTCACATTAAGCACATTTACAAAGTTTGACAAAGCTGTACCTATGTCCGCATGAGGTGTGATGCAGACCACCATAGTGATAACTAAGCTAAACTCACAAGGCAGGTAAAATGGATGATACTTGATAGTTAGATATTCCAGATGAGGCAAGCAGGAGTGAAAGAGAACAGAAACGCTCTTTGCCTTGCACCACTTGGTGTTCACCATGAAACAGACTTCCCCATCTTTAGATTTATTAGCCTCCGCAAATGTGTCCATATGGAACAAAGAAAAGAAGTCACAGCTTGATCTGGCACTAGGGGAGTCAGCCATGTCTCAGTAAAACAGTATGTTGCAGTACCTCATGTCCTGTTGGAAAGTCACTCTTGCTCTGATTTCATCAAGTTCATTGTCCAGCTTGTTGCTGGGAATTGGAGGGCAATGGGGTTGTTTCCTCAGTCTGTTTTAGACTCTGGCATGGGTCCACTGGTGTTTCTTTGTTCTTCATCGTGGGACTTCTCTGCTGCTCCTCTGTCCTCGTCAGCAATCCAGAGTGCTCCATCTCAGCCGGCCACAATGGATGGGGTTTAAAAAATTGAAAAGTCAAGTGTGAATCTTCATTCGCAATGCCCCAAAGCATTACATTGTCATAAACTGCTAAACCCATTGATGTATGGGCATGAAAGAGGGTAAAAAGTAAATAAAATATTAAATAAAAAACAGTCTCCAGAGCGATCTGGAGGGCATCTGGATGTAGCCACACCATGTTTCAATATTTCTTCTCAGTCTAAAGTGAGAGAGTCATCTGTAGATGCCATTAATTTGAGCTACACTTAAATTAGTAGACTGAGAAGAGATAAGGGGTCCGCTGCTTAGGAAGTCCCAGTATTGATAATCATCATCTTTGGAGTCTTCCAAACTGTACCATGTCAATTCAATATTCCATGACCTAGGGCATTGTAGATATATCTACCTCTATCATCTTGAGTTTTTTCCCCCGAACAGAAAGGATAGGCATTGCTTAAGGTAACAAAGAAATTAAAGAACATGATCCTGCCCATATTGCCAGCGTTGTCCAGGTGATATAAGAATTTGTGGAGTACATAAATTAGAATGTAATTTACTCATATCTTCCTGATCATGTGACCCCAATGCATGAGAATATTGTAGGTATTCTATATGTAGTCTTGCAGGAAAGTGAAATCATCCATAGCCAAGTGTTTGAAGACAATATTCTCAAAGGTCTTTATGATGTGTTATGTGAGAGCTTCTTTTCTGTGGCCTTTAAGAGTACTAGACCACACATTTTTAGATATTGGAATTATGCAGGATGTCTTCCAAATTTTGCCACCAATTTTAGGTTCATAATAAGGGCTTATATGTGCCGAAGGACCTCATTGAGTTACGTCTCTGTCTCGCTCAAGCACCCTCAGCATAATGTTATTAAGGATAGATGCTTTTTTAGGCACGTTTCTCTCGCTCTGTTCTCCCATGATCAGATACACTCTGAAATGAAAAAGGCCAGAAAGCAGGCTATAATTGGGCCAGTACCCCATCATAGAAGTTATTTGTTTTAAAGGAATGTCTGGCTGGTGGATGAGAGAGTATTCTGTTAAAAATATGTTCCACTCCACCATCCAATTACCACTCTGCTAGTAGTGGGCTTCTCATAATAACTCCATACATCCTTCTGATACAGCTTTCATTCCAACTTGTCCATGTGTATCCCCCATGAAGAGTTAATTTTTCAAGTCACACTTGCACTCACTCCAGACCACGGGGCAGGGGCTTCTTCTTATTGTCAATCCATGGTTTGTTATTGGAGAAACAGTAATGTCCTTGTGAGAAACTGTATTATCCACACAGAGGTTACACAGAATCCGGCTGATCCAGGTCATCCAGAAAATCATTCAGTGTTTTTTTGTTAACCTCCTCACAAGCATTTTGATTAATGACAATTATATAATAAGATGTTGTAAGTTACCTCACATTAGCATAAAATAGGTATGGTATTTAATTTCTGCTTGTTATGCACAGAACAAGTTTTAAAGGTGTGAAGAAAGTGAGGCAGAATTGAAAGCTTTGGAACATGCCATAAAAACATGAACAATAAAAAATATTGTTTCCAATGTGATTGCAACTGCAGCCAAGGACAGAAACTGCACAACAAAAAACAATGAAGTGTCAAAACTCCCATGGCAGATATTTTGGCCTCAGTCCAATGATAAGTAGATTCACATTCACAGGACACACATGTTCTTTAACAGTAGTGTGTCCCAGATTGCACCATTTATCATTTACTAAAACAGCAAGTGTTTTCTTCTGTTTTCTGAAGTGCCCCAAAGGTATAATGTTTTAGTTTATCCTGTCCCACTTTCAAATTGGAAGTTTCAGCTCAGAAAGGTTTGCATAAAGCAAGTGAGGCGGCCATGTTTATAAACCCTTTAGCCCCTTATGATCCCTGACAGCACATTCTTTTATTTTATGTTATAAAACAGCAGGACTGGCTATGTATTTCTTAAAATTTAAAGAAAACTTTTAACTTTAGAACACAGTTTTGTGTAGCAAATACATAAATCCAACTTTTGTCAAAAAATAACTTTGACTTGAAAAACATCATACGTCTCCTTTAATGACATGAGTGAGCAATCGAGAACCACCTTCCAATATAAAAACAGTGACTTGCATCATAGACTCTGTTTCAGCTATATTGTTGAAAAATCCCCTTACCAGCCTTGTAGAGATTATGCTTGGTGTAATCAACAGATCCTTAATGGCCTGTTCCTGAAATGTTGTCTTTGTTAGGTCATTATTAAAGAAATCCAATTTAAACATCAGCAGTCTTAACATTTATAAACAATTTAAAATATACCTTTGTGTTTTTTTCAAACACAGTAATACAACATAAGTGAAGCATTTCAGTCTCCCCTTTGATAAATCACGGCTCAAAAATATCCATAACACATGTTAACAATACACTAATATCCTCTAATGTAAGAAATACATTACATGTCCAATACAACTCGGAGTCCTGCCACGTGCAAAAGTTGGGTGACGACACTGCTATCGTGGGCTGCATCAGGAGTGCGCAGGAGGAGGAGTATAGGAACCTAATGAAGGACTTTGTTAAATGGTGCGACTCAAACCACCTACACCTGAACACCAGCAAAACCAAGGAGCTGGTGGTGGATTTTAGAAGGCCCAGGCCCCCCATGGACCCCGTGATTGTAAGAGGTGACTGTGTGCAGAGGGTACAGACCTATAAATATCTGGGAGTGCAGCTGGATGATAAATTGGACTGGACTGCCAATACTGATGCTCTGTGCAAGAGAGGACAGAGCCGGCTATACTTCCTTAGAAGACTGGCGTCCTTCAACATCTGCAATAAGATGCTGCAGATGTTCTATCAGACGGTTGTGGCGAGTGCCCTCTTCTATGCGGTGGTGTGCTGGGGAGGCAGCATAAAGAAGAAGGACGCCTCACGCCTGGACAAACTGGTGAGGAAGGCAGGCTCTATTGTAGGCATGGAGCTGAACAGTTTGACATCCGTGGCAGAGCGACAGGCGCTCAGCAGGCTCCTATCAATTATGGAGAATCCACTGCATCCACTAAACAGTATCATCTCCAGACAGACTGCTGTCACTGTCCTGCTCCACTGACAGACTGAGGAGATCGTTCCTCCCCCAAACTATGCGACTCTTCAGTTCCACCCGGGGATGTAAACGTTAACATTATTCAAAGTTATTGTCTGTTTCTACCTACATTGTTTTTTTGTATCAGTATGCTGCTGCTGGAGTATGTGAATTTCCCCTTGGGATTAATAAAGTATCTATCTATCTATCTATCTATCTATCTATCTATCTATCTATCTATCTATCTATCTATCTATCTATCTATCTATCTATCTATCTATCTATCTATCTATAGGAATTATTACACTTTTACATTTCAATATGGCACTTACCAAAGTTCTGTATCACATGAACTTCAAAATAAGGTTGGACTGACCAGGTGGTTAATCAAATTATTCTCAATATGTGTATGCTTTCATTGTTTTCTGACATTGTCTCCTTGTTATTATTTTCATTTTAGATTCCCGGATTAGTTTCTGAACCTTGTGGCATTGTGCACCAATGATGAAATTTACTCATAAATTAGTAACTTGTTGCTATGACATTGTTATTGTTTTTATGCTCATCATGGTTGCCCTGGTGCATGACTTCACGGTATTATTTAGTATAAATACCAACCATGCTTTGAGATTGACCTAACCCATTGGAGGGCAAAACTCTATTCTAGAAACCAGAATAATTGTGAAATGTGGCTAAAGTTAATCAGAATGTATGAAAATCTGGCTGATTCCTTTCCAGAAAACCTGGGTTTAGCTAAATCTGTGTTTCTGGGAACAGATTAAGCCAGAATTACTTGATCTGCAAATCCAAAATTGCATTTAACTTACTAATTCTGCTTTGTAAGCTTTTATGAAATCCAGCTCAGTTACTGGGCAATGACATCTGCCCCCACACATATACACATTTGGTCTGTCTTACAGAGAAAGAAATAAATAACTACCATTAAAGAGATATTTCACAGAATCGCAGGTAGGGCAGTGGAGTTTAAACCATGGCAGCATTTCTAAGCAATAATAACTGATAATAAACTGGCTGGTGGAATGAGCTGCTCACCTTCATCTCTTCAATGGAGTCCCTCACCTTTTAAAAGAAGACTCTCCTATTCCAAGAATACCCATACCTATAAGCACATTGATGCAGTTTCAATTTGACTTTCTGTAATGGAATAAGGTAACAATATGATTTGTGTATTTTGATGTAGTTCACTTGGCCAATGACATTTCCTACTGTCTAAAGTACTTCTTATTGCTAGCTTAGCGCCCCTTTTGCCACTAGCTTTTAATCATTTATGTAGCTTTCTGTGTGGCACTTATAGCCACACCCATCCAGATAGATAGTTACTCCACTAGATCTCACCCCTTGTAAGTTGGTGTTGGATAAAAGCTTTCTTTAAATGAAAGGATGCATTGCAAAATTTCCCAATGCAATTGGCTGTGTGGATGGAACTCACATCTGTAAGAAAGCACAAAGCGTGAATGAGGGAGACAATGGCATTGTTCTCTTTTAAAAAGCACACACAGAATTAGAATAAACCTGTCAATGTGCTATTTCTTAGATTTGCAGTCTATGGCCGACCGGCTGTTCAGCGCTCAGGTCATAAAGGCTTGTAAACTTTGCTGTGAATGCATGTTAGACCTGAAAAAAACTCTCTGGATTGTCCGAATCATTTGAAATCTGGTGTTCTAGCTCCAGAAATTGTGCTATAGCAAACTGGGATTCATCTCAAGATCCTGGATTATCTAATCTCTTTCTGGAACAGAATTTTGGCTCTGGAATAAGTAGTAGGTCCTGGAAAACTCATGAGAATAGGCTTTTTGACCGTGGCGCACCATTTTCTTGGCCTTTTTGTCAGCATAATTGTAAAATATCATACATTATATCTGCTTAATTTAGTTTTAACAAAACCTTCCACAGCTAAGATTTCCATCCTTGAATTTACAGTTCTTGACTCACAGTGAATAAAAAAACATGGATCCATAGACATTAAGGAAAAGGCGCAGTTCATGAATTAGTAAAAATATTTTAAGAATGATTCTAATTCTATATTATTCTACGGTGAAATTTAAAATGTTGAAAAACCAAACAGTATACAGGCTGGCGGACATCATGCTGCCTTGACTATTATGGATGCAAGAACTGATTATCTTTGCTTTATTGTGTGTAGAGATGCTGAAAGTGTAGATTACAGTAAATACTAATACTACACCTTACAAAATATTGGATATGCGAATCATATGATGAAGTAGGACATTATTATTGTTTTAATTTTCTTAGATATACCTGATTGGTTTCATGTATTTTGTTTAATGATTTATATAGCTGCCTTTTCTTTTCTAAATACTCCCCTTTTATGTTTTCATCTCTTTCATTCTGTGTACTGGCAATGAAAATCTCAAAATCTTAGCCACTATAAAGCTGTGTTCATATGCACAAAAACCTATTCTTGTGCCCATTTGTTCTCATACTTTTATATACAGATAAAAAATCCATTTGTACTAAACAGTACTGACTGCACATGTGGTGCTGTCACTAACTCAACAGCCAATTATGTGAGAAGGGAAGGAGGACATAATGAAAAAAGTAATGGACAACAGTGATTTATTCTCCAGCTATGAACAACAAAGGTATTTAACCCAAAACAAAATTATTATATTATATAATCTTTTTAAACACTACTTTAACACTATTGTACTTCCAGTAACTCCAGTAACATAATTTTAATGTCTCCTCTTTTTTCCACATATAGTAAAAACTAGTTTGAGCAGAAATACACTGTGAAAAAATTCCAAAACAGAACTAAATTATCATCTGGACATTCTGTGTGTAAATCTTTCTAAATGTGTGAATTAAAAAAATACTCAAAGAAAGTTGGTGATGTCAAAACAGAGGTATTAAGAGAAATAAATCAAAATGTATTTCAAAAGTTTAACTGTTTATGTACAAAACACATGGTGTGCTATTTATATCTTTTGTCAAATTGTATATAAACTACAGTAAATGGTAGTAATAAAGACTAAGAGTTCAGACTGAGTATTTAAAATGAAGCCTTTTACTCCATATGATGCCCATCCTTGTCATGAACATTGCAAAACAGCATAGAAAGCAGATCTGGGAATGGACTTTTTACTTTAAACAAACTGGTTTTAGATAACTCTCAAAAGGGACTGACATATTTAAAGCTAGTTTGCTTCCTGTGATAGATTACTATATAAGTGCATGTTTGTCATTTACTGTGACCCTAAAATGGATTAGGCATTCAAGACAATGGATGGAGAATGGACGTTTCTCATTTGGTTAAAACTAATTAACTTTGATTGCTCATTTTTCTGCACACACTAAAAAACAAAATGACATCAATTATTTTCAAAATTTCTCTTAGAAAAAAAAGGATTTTAAAAAATAGAATATAGGATATCATTTTAACTTGAATGGTGTTGACTACAAATTAATGTATCCATTAAACAAAAAGAAGGATGGTTTAATTACTAATTACTTATTTGAGTGTCATAGAAAAGAACCTAAAATATTTATGAAAACAGAGCTGTTTACAAATGCAATAGTCAGAAACCAAAACAACTAAAACTTTTGCTAACATTTGAGAGGAGCTAAGAAAAATTATTTAGATTCCAAATGATCCCAAGTGTTAATATTCTGACTCTTTTTTAAATAAGATGATGGCATTGCGGATATGATTCCACATGGGTCCAGTGACAGTAGTCATGTCCTAAGTAACAATCATTGCAAACCAGATAAACTGATGTCTTCAATGAAAAATGCAAAGAAAACTGATCTTCTTCTTCATCTTTTTCCACTTCTATTTAGAGTTGATGTGCTTGATCAGCCTTCTCCAAACAGCTTGGTCCAGCATCTCCTTACTAGTCAAACCATTTTTCTTCAGATCTTCTTTAACTTTACTTCTTTACTTTATCCATCCACCTCTGCTTTAGCCTCCCTCCTTTTCTCTTCCCTTGTACTTCCATTCCCATCACTCTTTTGCCCACATATTCACTGTCTCTCCTCATCACATGTCCATACCATTTTAACCTACTTTCCTGTACTTTTAGATATCTCTCTCACTTTTGTTGTACCCATGATTGTCTTGTTTCTTATTTTGTCCTTTTTTGTAACTCCACACACCCATCTCAATATTCTCATTTCTGTTACATCTAACTTCTTGTACTATGGTCCCTTTACTACCCACGTCTCAGCTCCATACATCATTGCTGGTCTTAACACTATCTTAAAAACCTTACCATTAACTTTTATCTATAAATTTATTTATTTTCTTCCAATTGCTCCATCCACACTGCTCTCTAAAAGTTATCTCTGCATCTAATTCTCCATCTTGGGTTACCACTGATCCTTAGTATTTAAACGCATCCATTCTTTTCAATAGCACACCCTGCAGGCTAACTTCTGAATTCTGATCATCATTACACCTCAAAAATTCTGTCTTCTCCCAATTTATCTTCAATCATCTATCTTCCAAAGCACTTCTCCATTCTTCCAACTTTCTCTTTTCTGTTGCAACACAACACAATTTCATCAGCTAAAAGCATCCACCAAGGGGATTGGTCTTTTATCTCATAACTCTACACATCCATAACCAGATCAAAGAGGTAAGGACTTAATAAAGATCTCTGGTGCAAACCTACTTTAACAGGGACCTTGTCTGTTACGCCAATACTGCTTTTAACCTGAGTCCTCAATCACTCATACATATCCTGCATAATCCTCACATACTTCTCTGGTACCCCTTTCCCTCTCATGCATCTCCAGACCTCTTGGCATGGCACTCTATCCTGAGCCTTCTCCAAATCAATAAACACCAAATGCAAGCCTTTCTGTTTTTCTCAACATTTCTCTATTAACTGTCTCAATGCAAAGACTGCATCAGTTATTCCTCTCCATGGCATAAAACCAAATTGCTCTGGTCCTGTTGCCTTTCCATTTTTCATTCCTTTCCGTGCCTCCTTTACTTCCTCCTTGCTTATTCTTGGTATTAGCCCTTCATTTGGGGCTCCATTCCCAAATGGAGTACTGCCCTTGGATTTTCTTCATTCAACAGCTTTTCAAAGCACCTCTTCCATCTATTCTTGATTCTGCTCGTTTTAACACCACACCTTACTCATCTTTCATTTGCTTTACCTGACTAAAATCCTTTCCTGCCTTGTTCCTAGTCTTTGCTATTCTAAAAATAATTCTTTCTCCCTCTTTTGTTATTATTCTTTTCCAAATTTTTGATACACCTCTTGCAAAGCTTGAGAAAAAATAATTGATGAATTAATTGACCATTAAGTAACCGATAAGGTGTCATGTAAACAATTAACAAGAATATAACATTAACCATATTTAGAACCAAACAGGTGAGAATAGGCCTCAGGGGCCAGTACATTAAATAATGCCAGCTAAGGCAAGGCACATTTTTACCACTTGTGGACCTCACGGCCCCCATATATTCTTACTACTATAGATATTAGTGTATATATTTAATCCACATGCAATACGAATTGTGGCACAGGCTTCATAATGCAATAGTCTTACAATACAGTATATCCTCAGAACAAAAGGCAAAATAATAATATATTTTGAAAAAAGCAAAACAAAAGATAATGAACTTATAATTATTATTTTATAATGTTTAAAAAATACTCTTGTATGGAAATACCTCCCTAACCAAAGTGCTGCCTGAGGCAACTGTCTTGTTGCCCAACCCTTACACTTGCCTTAATAGGGCTAAAAGTGAATTCAGAGTAAAAATTCATTATCATTCTTCAATCATTGCTGTTGAGGGCTTACAAAAGGAACATACAATTGCTCTCATGACTTTTTGTGACATGAAAAAAACAGAGATTTTTTATCAGAATGGTCTGTCAAAATCATAATCTGGCCAAATTAAAGAAAACAACAACAACAACAAAAAAAAATTACAGAGATGATAGAATGCAGCTTTAATTTCTTGAGAGGTGCTTTGTCAGTTTTATTATTTACTTGACAAACACAACGAAGATTTTCTTAAATAGGCTGACTGACAGAAAAATATTTCCAAACTAATTACATTGACATGTGACCATCACTTTCAAAGGATAAACATGAGAGTGAGAAAATCAAATCATAATTTCCAAATACCAAATTGTTCTAATTGTTTATGCAGTAACTTTGAAATTTCTTTCATACGTAACAGTTGAATTGCGTTCCCCTTTTATACAAAATAATTGTTTTTCTGTCTATTTATGGGCAGCTGTTTGTTTTCAGATCACTACATTATTTTCTCTTTATCAATGAAAAGATATGATGAGAAAGTTGTTTCTTACGTGTACTTATATTTAGAACACAAAAATGCAGCATTCACAGTTTCACCAATGAACAAATAATCTGAGCCAAGATGTGTCTAACAAACAAGGACAGACTGAGCTAATATAACTAGACCCTATGATTTGTTCATAGTCCTTCTCATACTATTTACTTTCAGGTTTCAGAGTGCCTGGTGAAAAAATTTTATTTAGTATGTGTAAATTTGTTTAGATTCAACTATAATGATTTTTGAACACTGGGTATTCACTAAGCCACATCGTTTAAGGTTTCCGGCAAATATAGCTGGCTTGTCAGTTGCCTTCGTATATGAATTAATACATTTCAACGGAATAGTGGTTCCAGCACTAAAATTCAACTTTTAACATCTCACACTTCTGGAAAAGTAACTAACTATATGATTTCTTTGTTTATTCCAATTTTGTGACCATTTGTGAACTTTCCCCTGAATTGCATATATTTGTATTTTCATAAGGAATTTCTTTATGTATCTTACCTAAAGATTTGAGAAAATCAAGGTAAATAATATAACTGCCACTGCGATCAAGTCCTTTTGTTGCTTTGTCATAAAATTCTAGAATAGTGGAAAATGATTTCTTCTTTGTAAACAGATTTTGATTGTTATTCCACCCCACTTGATAAGTGCTACTTGCTAGTAATAGCAGCTTCCATTAATATTCTTGTCATACACATACTGCCTCATGTTAAGGAGATGAGGGTTCATGTCTTAGGACCTCCCTGTATGAAATTTGCATGCTCTATCCGTATCTACATGAGTATCCACCTTGAGCTCCTGTTTCCTCCCACAGTCCAAAGACATGCAAGTTAGGTGGAGCGGAGATAACAGGTTGTTCCTAGTGTTTATGAGTGTATTCAACGTGCAATGGACTGGCACCCTCTTCAGGGACTAATCCTGCCTTATGCGCTATGCTTGCTGGTGTAGGCTCTAGCAACCCACTGCAACCCTGCTCAGGATTAAGCAAGCTTTAGAGATGCTATGGTATGGTATATGTACATATATACTAAATATAATCACAAGCTTCCTTGAGCTTATATTGTAAATTAGCAAAGGACATCAGAAAGGCAGCAAACGTGTGTGCTGACAGTCGCACTCCTTAAATCATCAGCATGCAACAGTGCCAGCAAAACAAATTTAGAGGATAAAAATGAACATCAAAACAACTAGCAACCAAGGAAAACAGTACAAATATTGGCGGTTGTGCTTGTACAGCTTGATAGTAATCATGTTTGAATGAAATATAACAGTGGTTTAGGGAAGGTTTTAGAACAGTTGGCTATCTCACACAACTATCTGGTGAAGATGTGCAAAGATCTGTGTGAATGTTTAGCCTGTAGAAAACGTATGTTAATAAGAAAGTGAAATAATCAGTTATAGACCATTCAAATTCTAGTAAGAGTAGTACAAAATCAGGTTTTATGCTTATTATTTTTAAAAAACTTTTTTTTTAATCTTTAAGTAAATATTCTTTAAGTCAATTTAAGATGAGTTTTCTTTTGGAAGAAAAACTGTAGCTTCAAGAAAAAAAGGAAAAATTTAATAAAATGATGCAATGCAATGATTAAAATAGGTATATTTGCTGCTTGAGCAAACTTCTGAAGTTATTTACATTTCGCAGGCCAGGTGTCAAGGTATTCCATATGAAATCAGCAAACCGCGAAAAAGACAATTTGCCTCTTTTGGTAAAGACCTTTGATAATCGTCTTGCTCTGATAACTGTAGCTCTCTGAGCATGACATCTCAAAGACACACAGTTATTCTAAGTGAACAGTTTAAGACAGATAAGGAACACTGAGACCATTTACACTTTTAAAACCAATTTTTAGCCAGTGAACCTCACATTCAGATTTGAAAGGACAACTATTATCTGTTCTGCAGCCTTGCACAGTAATAGCTATTTAAACGGCATAGAAATTAGTCAAAGAAGAGCACTTTTCTCTTTAAACAAAACTTAGCAGCTCCATTAATAAAAGATCAAGTCTTCATATATTATAAACCTTTGTTTATTCTTCTGATATTTTTTTGTATAAAAAGAAAACCATATCTCATTAATAACTCTACTGAGTTATAAAATAGAACTGAATTCAAAAAGAAGAACAAAGCAACAAATCTCTAAATTTCCATTTTTTTGCAAAGAATATGATAATATTTCATTTAAACATTCCAAAAATTATTTATTAAAAACATTAAATAGAACATAGGGTTCTATAAGTTATTTGCATAGTACACTTAAATTGGACATCATGCCCCACTGCCTCAATCAGACTGGCAATGCTTTTTTAATTAATGCAGGAAATTTCCTTTTCCATTGCTATTAATTACATAGAGTAAATTGCTTTGAGGTTGCAGATAGTGGGAACAGTTTTATTAAACAAATTTTTCCCATGATTAGTTTAGCTTCATTTAGGCCCCCAATAGTTTGTTTGGAGTCCTGATGTATCTTTTGCTAATTAGCTAAGGAAAAGACGGGGACTGAAATAGTACCTGCCAATATGAACATTTACTAAAGATTTTACAATCCTGTGCTTTAACTCATCAATAGGGCAGTGCTATAAAATTTAAATAACAGTCAAAATGGTCAAGTCCATTATAAACATGTAAAATTTGATTTTATTTACTAATTTTTGCCCATGTTGTTATCTTTTCCTTTGATCTCTTAGTAATTAATATTAATAAGCCCAGTCTTATTTTTTTAAGAACAGATAGAAAATAATAGTTAAAAGCCTAGTTTCATAAAAGCTCAAAATATAACACTTGACATTATATATGTTGGGCAAAATAACCCAGACTTAAACATCGTATTAAATCAATGTGCAGCAGCAAAAATGAGATAACCATGTTTTTCATTACCTGACCTTTGCTCACTTGTGTAAAATGAACACATTTTGCAGATATTTGTCAAGTGGAAGGCTCAGAGCAATCCTTGATATATATCCTAGTCATTATCAATATGTAAATTCTTAAAAAAAACCAACCAACCAACAATTATTGCATAATCTCTGGGCTATCCAAGGTAATATCCAGGATAAAAATGGCACTCACAGAGTAATACCTGGAAAGGGACCATGAAATGACATATCTGGGTGAGATCTACAGTAATGAAAAGAGAAACTTCTGAAGAAGTTCAGCCATGAAAAGCATGTTGGTAATCAGTCATTGAAACATAACTTTGAGGTTGGCACCCCCTGGACCTGCATAATAAGTTAAAAAAGGTTAGTCTTATAACAGATGAATGGAGGGTCAATCATAGAAAACAATTTTTGTTAAAAGAATTCACTAATTTCACACCATAAAAGGAGCAGAAATGAGATTATCATCATAATTGCCAGGGCCAACAATATATTTTTATATTTTATACTGCGTCATAGTGAGCACCATCACATTCATTAAATGTTATTTGTAGTTTGGCAGAACAAGCAGATTCAGTGACTTGCTCACAAATCTTTTGGTTTTCAGTAAAATGTTTTTCTGTCACTGTTGTCACATCAGTGAGTCAGTTTATGGACACAGTGGGCTACATTCATAAGGAGAATGGAAGGAGGAAGAGAATCTGTGATTATATTTGTGTATTTTGGCTGATGCTTAATTGGAAAAATGTTGGTTGCAAATAAAAACATTTTATTTGAACCTGGTATTGTGTTGGGTGACATTGTGTCTGTGGTTTAGGGGCTCTGTGGTGCTCCCTTCTTGTTATTCTCTCTCTCATGTGATATATGATATATATATATATATATATATATATATATATATATATATATATATATATATATATATATATACACATATACACATACTGTACACTCACACCTTTTATCAAAATGCCTTGATTATTCACCATGAGCCAGTGTGTCAGTTGATGTCATCTTTGCAATGGCTTAAAACAACGATGTCATGCACTTTCTCATCAAATGAGATTGTGGATATTCTATGTAATACTTTTTTCAGTGTTGTGTGATTATTTTTGAAAGTTTACTGGTATTTGACCACTTGCTAGTTTTACTGAGTTTGATTTTGTGTTAAGCATTATTAATTTCAATCCTAGCTTGTTTTCATGTCTATCTTCCTATTGTTATAATTCTAATTCCTAACTGCCTACAAAATACGTTTATAGCGTAGAGGCAATGTCAAAATATTTAGTTGATGTCTAACCTAACATTAGAAATCACAGCTTTGATTGCAGTATGATTGTTGCTACCAAATTTGGAGATTCCAGCATCTCATAAGCTATTGCCCTACGGTTATTTTTATATATTACAATCAATAGTTTACAGGGAAAGATGTATGAAGGGTGAGAAGGAATATTTGGAATTAAGGTGCTTCAGCCTTTCCAAATAATAAAAGTATGGTGCTAATAGAACTATAAGAAGCGTGACACTTACAGTATGTATTAAACAAGAATGTGCTAAGCTAATTGAACAAATCTAATCTAATGCAGATACTAAAGCTATAAGAATATAATTTCTTTATAACTAATGTAATGTACTGAACTAACCTTTACAGTATGTAACCCTTGATATTTTATGAGCAATGTGCATGCAAAAAAAAAAGTATAAGGAAGTGAGCATTGTCTAAAACCACTAAGTTGCATACACCTTATAACCATTAGGACAAAACTTGTTGTAACTGGACTACATGCAAGCTAGCAGAAGCGTATTTCCTAAAACTGTGAAAATGCTGACCACTCTTTACCTGTAAAAAACACTGTGTTTTTTACAGGTACAAATTCAGGATGTGGACAGGGGCTACAGGAATCCATGTAATAACCTCAAAATGAACTGCCGCGTTTCTTTTTTTACTTCTTGTCAACGAGCTTGAGTACTAAAGGAAGTCTCTCGTTCCTGCTAGCAGGCTAGCTGCCTGTAGCAATTTGAGCAAGCAGGTGCTACAAGCCTCTCTGCCACCAAGAGTAAAGAAATTGCTTTTTACTTTGAATTGGTGTCCGCCTTCTGTTGTTCTTTGACTTTCAGCAACCACAGTTTTTTGGTGCTGTGACCCGGATCAAAGACGGCCAAGTGACTCCTGGAGTGGGATCGTCCGGAGGACCGGTGAAAGAACCAGCTCCGGAAAAAATTAGGACTGGCCTGCCTCTGCCGAGTCCTGCGTGGGGAGCCCTTGTCCTCCTTTGATTTTTCTGAAAGTCGAGTGAACTGGGAACTTCCAGACGGGAGGAAAAATTCTTGGTGAGTAGACCGAGGGAGTCTGACCGGGGAAAAGAAACCAGGCAGTGAGTGGACCGAAATGTATAGATAACCTCTCGGAAATAAAACAGTGTAAAGATTATGAATGTTAAGGACGTGAGTTAAGTACACTCCCTAGGAAACGAAGAAGTCGTCTCTTTGAGGCTTAAAAGCAAAATAAAGGAAGGGAGTGGGAAGAATAGATAAATAACCAAACATTTCGTGATTGGGAAAAAGCACTGTTGGGGGAGGGCGAGACTGAACTCAATGGGTTACTCAGGGAAGCAATCACCTAAACAGCGGTAACCAGCCGCCTTCGGGTGAGACTGTCAGTCCGCTAATCAGATTGATCGTCCCGGGGGACTGGGGGACAGGAGGGACCAGGAGTGAAGCGACAATTGGGGCTGGTTTAGCAGAAAGAGTGTGGAAAACTAATAGTAAACCGGTTAAAACTCCTTTGGGAAACCAAAAGCCACTGTTGGAAGGATTGTTTTCGGTATCACAAAATCCAAGTAAGGGGGAGGGAGGAAATTGAATATTAAAGCCGACTGAAACCAGAAAACTTGGCTCTTCTGCTTTGCAAAGCATGAATCCACGTACTCATCTGTGACTGAATAAAGACTAATTGATTGAACTATTCCTGTCTTCCTTGGGTGTTACTTCTACAGTTTATTTGGCATCCAAACAGTTCCCCTCCTGTCAAAGAACCCGAGTGAAGGTGCAAATTGCACACAGGAATAAGATCAGTGACCGGTGAGCACAACTGCTTTACCGTCCGGGAGAGGTATTGGGGATGTAATAATAAGAGTGCCTCTTGGAATGAGATGGATTCTTAAGTAGTCTCGTAATTAGAAGGGAGACGTGGAAAGTTGGTAAAAAGCGAAAGTACCTCCCGGTCAGGGATTCGCTAAAGAAAGAAATTGAATAAACAGGGTGTGAATGAATGAGGAGCCTCTGTTTTGAGGACTGGTTTCGGAAAACGTACCAAAGAAAAAAAAAAGTGACTCTCCAAGACGCTACATAGAACAGAAAACAGGATTAGATTTAAAAAATAATGTAAATGGTGGAATAAACAGAGTTAGGGCAGGTGGCCAGTAGAAGACTCTGATGATATGAGTGAAATGCAGGAACTTAGGAAGATTGTATATAGAAATGCACGAGGGTGCTGTAGTTGAGGGCCATATAAAATGGAAATGTTTGATAGATGAGAATTGATAATTAAAGATAGAGCCCTGAAAGCGATACAGACGTGCAATGAGGGACTGCAAAGCTAAATGAAACTTATAGCAGAAAAAGAAAAGTTGTTCTTGATAATGCAAGAACCATCCCAAAAGTACGGACAAAAGCAGGAAGAATAAGTAAATAAAAATAAAATAAATAAAAATGAAGAAGAACAGATTATACCTTGATTTAGCGTCAGCATGCGTTTCCCCTCCTTTTGAGGACAACAGACCAGTGAAAGGCAACCTTTTTCGAGTTGCGGCGCACTAAGTCCAAAAATTTTCTTTCGCAGCGCACCTGAGGGACTGCCCATAAATAAAGTTGTGACGACACAATCTATGGACAATCGCCAATAAAAACAGTAGCATTCGTATTTTCTCATTTTATATTTGCTCCGCCTTCTTCTATCCGTACAGTGAGCGAGATCTTCTAAAAACGAGACTTTTTAAGTCTCACGAGATGTGTTTTTGACACCGCTGGTGTTGATATTATGATGAATGGTGAACAGCGAAAATTTTAACTTGCATTCAAAATAAATACATTCGTTTATTCAACAATCTGATTATCCGTTATCTGTTTTTCCAACATAAAATATTTTTTTTAAACATTATCTTTTTAATCAACCAAAAGTTTTTTTAATATTTTACAAAAGTGTTCGCTGCGCCCCTAGACAATTCCACGGCACACTGCGCACCGGTTGCCCGACAATGCAATAGACCATCACCACCCCTTGGGGTAGCTGGAGGAATTAATGAGGGAGAGGATGAAGATGGTCCCGATGATTTCTAAAACGAACAGTTTCAGCCAGAGACGGATGAAGAAGAGGGAGAGGGTAGAGATCACCACCGACCTCAGTTACTATCAGTGCAAGCAAGTACTGCGGCACAAAGACATGGCCCGGGGAAAGGGATGCCTCATAAGCCCCGATTCTGACCCCTTAGGGTCAAACATAAATATGAAAGGATGGAATTTCAAGCACCAATAATACAAGTGCCCATTCCGCAATATAATGCACAACAGCCTGACTCAGATTAAAACTGTCCTACCTTGATGGTGTAAAGAAACTTGGACCTGCAAGAATTAAAAGAGGTGGTGCAGGAATTGCTGAACCAGTTCGTGATGGTGGAGAAACAGTTAGATGACATGTATAAGCCAAATGCTGCAGAATGGATTCAGGTCCTTAGAAGGAAGGCCCAAGCTGAAATGATGTGAGAGGGCAATGGAATGAGACTCTGGGACAACAGGGGGTTGATAGTGGCCAGTTCAGTGTTCAGTGGACAGTTACAAGCACAAATTAATGCAAAATATATCAGCCCTCTAATGCCCAGTGAACTTGTTTGGACAGATTTGATGGCCCACCTGTGCCTTTGCATCTCAGTTACGAAAAAGGGAGTGAAGGTTACATCAGAACAACACACGGCCCTTGCACTGACCACCACCATTACATGCACTTATGTTGCCTTGATTGTTCATGTTTTTCTCAAAACAGCAAAAATCTCTGCTGTCCTGGGTTTGTCTTGGATTACAGTATTCAAAATCTTTTCAGTGTATTGCATGATTTTTGGACTGCATTATGGTGAAGTCTGGCTCTCAGACTTTTTAGCTGCTGCTGTCAGAAAAACAGACTATTTGCATAACGAACTCTTATATCCCAGCAGAACTGGCTGGAGCAGTATCTCTTTTTTGTCACAACAACTGCTTTTCTTCTGGAGTGGTTCTTTCCCACAGAGCCCCATTGCTGAATCGCTTTCAGTGGCATAATGTGAGACAATGGGTATTAGCATGTCAGGAAGGGGAGGATTGGGAGTATGTGTGATCTATTATTTGGTCCACCCCAGATAGATCTGTTAAGAAAATTGCAGTAGGATGAGTTGTACCTGTAACCCGATTATTCTGTCATTCATCTTTCACATCTTCACCTACACCCATGCTGTTTACCCTCCAGATCTTTTAGCTAGACTCTCTCTACTCATCTCTCTGGGTACAAGGGAAATAATATTTTGTCTGAATAGCTCATGTTGAACCCTTGGTCATTTTCCCAAAGTCATCCTTCCATTTACCTTGTGCACAGTATCTTTTTTTCGCTTGAGGCTTTGGCCGGTATTACCATTGTTTATGCTGACTTAGTTAAGCGGGATGCTATTATTCTGATCCAATACTCTCCTATTCTTCCAGTTAGAAAGCAGATGACTCATGACGGTTCATTCAGGACCTCCGCGGAGTCAATGCTGCTATACACCCTAGGACTCCTATTGTCTCGAATCCTTCCACTATTCTCTCTACAGTCCCGTCCACTGCTATGTGGTTTTCTGTTACTGATCACGCGAATGCTTTCTTTTCAATTCCTGTTCACCCTGACTCCCAGTTCTGGTTCGCATTCACTTTTAAAGTTGGACCTGAACTATGATGCCGCAGGGATAAACAGAGGCTCTGTGTACGTGCGTGTGTGTATGGACAAGAATTAAAAAAGATCAAAATTGAAAGGTTATTGGCCAAAGGGGGTTAGTGTCCTGGTGCAATATGTAGATGTGTTGCTTTTATGTTCTGAGGCTCAGGAATAATGCGAAGAAGACATAAAGACTTTGTTGGTCTTCCTAGCGGAAAACGGGCACAAGGTGACCCGGGAAAAAGTTGCAACTGATTAAAGAAAAGTGAAATACCTGGGTCATGATTTGACTTCAGGGGAAGTGCATTAATACAGTACGTCGACGATTTATTGCTCTGTAGCAATACAGAGGAAGCATGGGCGTAAGATACGGAATCATTATTAAGATATCTTGCGGAAAATGGCCACAAAGTCTCTAAAATAAAGCTGCAGCTGATTCAAACCACTGTCAAGAACTTGGGGCATGACATCACTTCTGGTACCAGAGCTCTGTCAAAAGACTGCATAACCACTATCCAAAATCTTACAAGACCAGTCACAAAACAACAGGTTATGTCTATACTAGGCATTCTTGGTTATTGTCGACAATAGATCCTAAATTTTTTTGAAAGAGCACAGCCCTTACAGAATTTAGCTAACACTGTCGACCTTCCTCTTTCTGGCCGCATACAGTGGAATGAGCAGGCTGAGAAGGCTCTATGTGATTTAAAAAGTGCACTACTTTCTGCGCCTGCTTTAGGACTTCCCAACTATTCTCATCCATTCACTCTCTTCGTGGACGAAAAGGGGGGATATATGAATGCAGTATTAACACAGCTCCATGGAGAAAAATAGAGGCCAGTAGCTTATTTTTCGAAAAAACTGGATCCAGTAGCCATGGAACTTCTGACTTGTCTTAGAGCAGTAGCAGCAACACGGAGGCTGTGCTGGCAAGCACGGATATTGTACTCATGAGTCCCCTGACAGTAAAAGTGTCTCACGCTGTTCACTCCTTCTTAGTCCAGGCCAAAACCTCACATCTCACAACTGCAAGGGCAATACACTATCAAAATGTACATGATGAGATAACAAAGGTCCTGAAACCCAGGCTGGACCTCAAGGAAACTCCACTAGAAACAGGAGAAGTACTATGTGGACGGCTGTTCCTTTTGATTAGATGACTGAAGACTCTCCACGAGTTATGCAATGGTCAAAGGAGACCACTTACTTGAAGCAAATCGAATCTCTTCTAGTTTAAGTGCAAAAACAGCTGAGCTAATAGCTCTCACCCGAGCTTGCCAGTTGTCTGAAGCGAAGGTCATAACCATTTAGACAGATTCCAGATATGCCTTTGGAGTCTGCCATGATCATGGGGCATTATGGAAACTAAGGGGATTCAAAACCAGTACTGGTAAGCCCATACAACATCAGAAATTAGTGGAATCCCTTCATGAAGCTATAACAAAACCACTGAAACTGGCAATAGTTAAATGCCAAGCCTATACTGGGAAACAAGACCCAGTCAGCCAAGGAAATGAACTGGCTGACCACTCTGCTAAACAGGCTGCCTATAATAACACACCAGTCTCTTTATTCCAACAGAAGGATGACAAAGACCCTGATAATCAAATTATTTCTTTACAGAGCATCGCCACTGATCAAGAAAGGATAAACTAGTTTCGAGAAGGATCCCTCTCTGATGGGGTCTGGACCCATAAGCAAACTAACAAACTTTTCCTCCCAAAGGCTTCTTTTCCAGGAATGGCAAAAATCACACACGACCTGGATCACGCAGGAAAAGATACTATGACTCACTTTTTTCACTCATGATGTCGAGCGACATTGGGAAACCACAGGGTTCTCTACATATGCTGAACAATTCTTCCGATGATGCGCACTATGCCAAAGGGTTAACATAAGTAAAGGCAAAAATCTGTAAGCAGACAAACTTAACCTGGCCAGATGCTCTACCCCTGGCATTGATGGGTTTGAGAGGAAGGACACATCGGCAGTTGGGACTGTCACCATTTGAAATTTTAACTGGATGCCCCATGCCCGTTGGCATGGTTATCAGAAATGTCACTCTGCATACTGTGTACAATGATCTTCTCTCCAGTCTTACAGGTCTCCGAGCCTCCCTGAAGGAAGTCCACGAACAGGTTAATCAGGCTTGGCAGACCGGTCCCCCACCGACGGAATCCCAGATTCCCCTTGGAACCTGGATACTGGTCAGAGACACCCGAAGGAAACATTGGCATCAACCTCGCTGGAGGGGACCATTCCAGGTGCTGCTATCTACACCCCACGGCGTTAAAGTCGAAGGACTTCCTGCCTGGATCTACATCACACATTGCAAAAGATGGCACCCATAATTTTTGCAGTCTGGGTGTTGCTTCACTCTGTAATCCTGATTGATAGATATCAAATTTCCATTCTGAATTATGAAGTAGGGAAAACATCTTCAATACAGGTTTACTTTTGCTCGGTTGTTCCCTGCGCACTGGACAGACAAGACAAATGGAGATGGTCTGAAAAATAACGTCTGTGTGACTCGACCCGGGTATAAATCTGATTGACGCTCCTCCTCCAGCCTGTCTGAATGTTCAAGATGCAGTGGTGTATTTGCAAACACTGGAACTCAGGACTGGGGGTACAATCTGTGGGAAGCCCAGGAGCATGATTTAAAAACAAGGTTATCTATAATTAAATCAGAGTTTACTCCTTTCTTGAATGCAAGTCTCTCACTGTAAAAAGTGGACTGAATCATTAGGTTGTTGCTATTTTTGTATTTCTTGGACTTTCTGTGTTGGGACTCTGTCAAGGGATTATTCCTTTTTTTCTTAGAGGATAATCTGCGATATAAGTGGTTGAAGGTTACTGTTACACAATTAAGAACAGATTCTTGTTATGCATATGAAACTGCTAACCCCTATCTCCTAGTTGTATTCCTTCCCAATAACCTTTTTTAATTGTGATATTTTTAAGGATACACATAACTTTCCTAGTTGCCATTTCAAGTGTATCTTAATGTCAGGAAGTACACGCTAGAAATGCTCCTAACTGAAAAGTGAGGATTGTGTGTGTTGTGTTCAGCAACAGTTGCTGTACCTTTATTCCTAACAACACTGCCCCTGATGGTTTCATTACCCGCGCTTTAGCTGGCCTCACTTCCCTATCTATCAAATTAGCAGAAAACTCAGGAATAGCTAACCTCTTGATAGATAGATAGATAGATAGATAGATAGATAGATAGATAGATAGATAGATAGATAGATAGATAGATAGATAGATAGATACTTTATTAATCCCAATGGGAAATTCTTGATGAACTCTTCCAAAAATGGTTCGGTTCTTGGGCCAGTTGGATTAAAACTGTTCTCATAACTGTCCTTATTTCTATGGCAGTTTTCATGATTTTTCGTTGCTGTCTTATCCCATGCATCTGAGCCCTCTTACAAAGGCTTATCAACGCCTCCATTACTAGGACTTATCTCCTCAGTGCTGACTCCCAGTACACACCTTTTCTCTCATCCCATGACCCCTTTCCCGAACTCTTTCCCAACTATGATGATGCAGAAGTCTAATTAACAAAGTGCAGATTTAATGTGCAAAGTGGGAATTGAGAAAGAATATTTAGAATTAAGGTGCTTCAGCCCTTCCAAATAATAAAAGTATGGTGCTAATAGAACTATAAGAAGCATGACACTTATGTATTAAACAAGGATGTGCTAAGCTAATTGAACAAATGTAATCTAATGCAGATACTAAAGCTATAATAATATAATTTCTTTATAACTAATGTGATATACTGAACTAACCTTTATGTAACCCATGATATTTTATGAGCAATGTGCGTGCAAAAAAAAAGTATAAGGAAGTAAGCATTGTCTAAAACCGCTGAGTTGCATACACCTTATAACCGTTAGGAGAAAACTTGTTGTAACCGGACCTTTATCTGTAAAATGCACTGTGTGTTTTACAGATACAAATTCAGAATGTGGACAGGGGCTACAGGAATCCATGTAATAACCTCAAAATGAACTGCCACGTTTCTTTTTTTCTTCTTGTCAACGAGCTTGAGTATTAAAGGAAGTCTATTGTTCCTGCTAGCAGGCTAGCTGCCTGTTGCAACTTGAGCAAGCAGGTGCTGCAAGCCTCTCTGCCACCAAGAATAAAGAAATTGCTTTTTACTTTTAATTGGTGTCCGCCTTCTGTTGTTCTTTCGACTTTCAGCGACTACAAGGGTGTATGGCTAAAAACACCTTATTAAATGGAAAAAGGTCAGAGGATAATGGCCAGACTCATGTAATAGAAAGTCTGCAAATACTACAGTAACAACTATTTCACCATTGAAAAACCATGTCTGGTTTCACTCCTGTCACCTATATACAGAAAAATGAAACCACAGTAGTCTGATAATTGCAAAAACTGGACAACTGAAGAATGGCCAGATGTCTGCTCTGAACCAGAATCTGGTCTGAATCTTATCTTCTACTGTCACATGCAGATAGTAGGGTCAAATTTGTTGTTAGAGTGGTAAGCAGTAGTGCTCGAAATATTTTATTGGCACATATTAGGTCTTTTAATATCAACTGAGATTCATTTCAATGCTACAATTTACACAAACATTGTTGCAGAACAGGCAGATCAGTATGGGTTCATTAAAATTACACTCGTGCATTTTAACCTTAAACCCTACGTGGTACCTAATGTATAATAAGTGATGTCAGCTGGAAATATTTCACCTTTTGCCTCAGCTAAGAACACAAAAGGACAAGCCCATACTGTAAATATTTCTTCAAAAATGATAGATCTTATTGTTTTGAAATAAATTCTACACAACATATTACCTACAACCTTTGGTTTGTTATTTTGTCTTAATTCAGGTCAGGTTTTTCTGTCACTCCTTGGCCCATGTATATCAAAGGTAAACAAATGCATCTCTATAATACTTTTATCTCCTGTACTCTTTAACACAATATTCCACAAATTATGCCACGAAAATTCCTTAATGGTCTCATAAAACAAACCTATCATTTCTAAATTTTCTTAGAAAAGCATAAAGTAATCTACTTCATAGGCATTCTATGGCAATATCTTCAGTCGCTTAAGTATTCGCCAGTTCCCTAAAGTTTTGGCCAGTTTTGTCTTTATTATTTTACTTGTTTTTTCTGTATCTCTTATGTATGTTTACAGCAAAATCAACAGCCTTTTATTGTAACCACTTCATTTGATACAACCTCTTTGCTATTATTTGTCTAGATAAAATATCAAATTCTGCAGATCATTTAATGCAATTGAATTAAGAATGATTAACAATAAGACACATTAAAATTTCATAATATCCAAATGCTACTAAACAAAATCTGTTGATAAAGTTAACTAATATAAACATGCTGTGGCCCTTAGCAAATGCAGTTCATGATCCATTATAACCTGATTTTTCCATCTAAAAGCCTCAACCAAGACTTTACCTAGCTTCTTCAATCTTTTAGTGAATTTCCTAGTGGATTTAAAATGTTGTCTGATGCCGGCCTGACCAGCTTTGCTTAATGAATATACCCAGCTAGTACGTAGCTAAGGAATATACAATATGTAGCACACCATGACTAATACAGTATATTGTATAATATGGCATTTTCAACATAATAGCTTTTATTCTAAACCACATTTAGAATGCATTAGTTTAGCATTAACAAAAACATCTTGTGTACACTTTGAAGTTAAACTTCACATTTAGACAATGACACTTTGATCCTTGTCTCATTTCAGAAAAACGGCATTAATCTGTAACCATGGTGATACCTGATCAGCAACAGCACGGGCCAGTTTGTCCATCCTTGATCCAGCTTCTGCAATCTTTTTAGCTGCGTTAATCACATCTGAAGAGTTCTTCAGGGGGCCCTTGCCTCTGCAATAGATCCAATACATTTACCATAAGACATTCATAAAGTTAAGGTATTTTTCTCGCTTGAACACCAGTTTCTGCCTATAGTTAACATGTGTTTTTAAAAGAAAGGCTTTATATTTTAGCACATAAAATGGAGCAAAAAAAAAAGACGACACACTGTTTGAGAAATGATAGAAATGTGTTCATATGGCAGGCTTGTAAAAGTCAAATCCTGGAGGGCAATGTTTGGACAACAGGTTTTAATTCCAGTTAAATTTGTAATTTGTAACTAATTCTTCTTCTTTTTTCATTGCTATTCCCTTTTTTGACAAGACTTCTCCAATAGAAGTTTTGACAAGATTTTTACTGCTGGATATCTTTCCTAATTATTATTGCTAATTATTGGATACAACTAGGTGGCACAGTTATTAGGCCTCCTTCTCATATGGTAACTGTTGTGTTACAGGAAGAGCAGTGCATTGCTCACAGAAATAGTAGTATGCCACTTTTTCACCAATTGCTGAATCATGCATTTCAGCTTGAAGGAGCCTAAACAAATATACAGCTACACAATCAAAAATAGCTGTTCCAAGGTATATGGCATTTCTTCACTCCAGTATGCACCCAGATACTGCAATAAAACTACAAATATGAATCAAAATATGCACAGGGACTTGCTGCTAGCTCCATCAGGCTACATTTGCTGCTGCCAAAACCAGGGAAGGGCTTCTTACCATGCGCTGTGCTTCAGTTTTGTGTACCACACTGTTGAACATGCTTCTTTTGCCTTAATTTCAATTGACTTATTTTTTGAAGGTTCAGAGCCCAATAATAATGGGAAGAAACTCAATATCTGGAGGTTCACCATTCTCACTCTAACTCAATTTTTAATTAAAAGACAATCCTTGCTGTTAGTGAAACACATTACGAGGGATGTTCAAAAAGTTTCCGCACTTTTGTATTTTTGTTGGAAACAGTTAAGGCAGGAGGAGTAGTAATTGGGCATTAAAACGGTGGTACGACGCTGGGAAAATTGCATCGCAAAGGAAGGTGACTATGCAGAAAAGTGATGTTATTTGTTTTGGAAATTATCAATAAATGGAGTTAAAAAAATAAAAGTGTGGAAACTTTTTGAACGTCCCTTGTATTTAGTATTCTCATTCTGCTACACTAGACATTTCCAAAAATGTTGATTTTCTTTCTTCCTTGGAGCACCTATAAAGTCTTTTGATGACCAGAGCAAATCAATATATTTCAGGACTTTACTTTTTTAATTTTCAAGCGTTTTGTTAAAACAGATGTTGCATGATGGACACACAGCTGCAGATAGGATCAAGGTAGCTGGTTATCTGTTGGTTTGCTTTGCATCTCAATATTGTTTGGCTGGTGGTTAAGAAGAAAAAAAATAATTAAACATTATTTTAATTAGTTCATTAGCTGCAGGAATTAGTTACTAATAAAGAAAGCGGCTTGAATGAAAACTTGCCATTACGGTGGCCCAATAGGAACTCTTTTTAGGATACCCTTTTACATGACTGAAGAAACAAATGAATTAAGTATTTCCAGCAGCAATGATAAGGCAATCATAGATTTTATCTTTTTACTAAAAGAAATAAATAGTGCATCTACTTGAAAAAAAAAACAGTGGCTAAGCATGTTAGACAATATTTATTATTATTATTATTACAATTTTAGGGAACTTGAAGGTAATTTTCTCAAATGTATGGAAATGGCTAGAGATTTATCTAGTTAGTTTCATTTTAGTAACTGGTGCAGTTTTACAAGCTATGGAAACTGTGATGACATTAAAAGTAGCTTGTAAACATGCACCATTAACTTATAGTAGTATACAGTAGTACACAGATTAGCTGGGTATAAAAAAGAAAAGAAAAAAGAATATCATCCAACATTCACAATATATTAAACATTGTTTCCTGAAGATATGCTGTAGCTGATTTTTGCCTTTTTGATATGATTTCCAAAGTTACCTGAAGGACCCTTCACTGTAAGAATACGTGTATTACTTATTCAAAAACACCTCCTTTGAAGCACTCACCAGCTTCAACAAACACCTTGTACACTTCTAAGAAGTATCTGCCATGTTCTTTCAAACCGTGACATGAGAATGAGTGATATAAGAAACAATGACATGAGAATGAGTCTGAAATGACAGTTGCGTAGCCCAAACATAAAACTCTTGTATCTGGAGCCCATCCTGAAAACACAGGAGTAGAAACCAAGCCTGAAGGGTCAATATCGAATTGCATATGAAACACAAGGCCAATTTAAGGACTCCAATCAAAGTACTATGCAAGTGGCTATACCTCATGTTATCTCTGGGAGAGATGGCTGCCTAGTTCTTTTGCTTCATAAGTGGTTATTCCTAAATCCCACAGACATTCTGTGGATTATATCCAAGTACTTCTATTAGTCAAGAAGTGTGTTTATTTTTTCTAAATATGTCATCAAAGAAAGCAAAGCCTGCCTCAAAGATGGTGGACTGGTAAGATGAGCCACCAGAATCACTTTTGATTGCCGATTATTAACCAGTTATCTATTTTAATTTTGTCTTTCCAGGAATTAAGTATGGAAATAAGTGAGGAGCACAATATCTAATCTGTAATATCTTGATGTTACTTCTTTACATGAGAGACAGCAAGACAAAGACAATACTTTGATGAAGAAAAAGGACATATTAACTGAGAAGCACAATTGAAGATGTAATGTATGTTTTATTGGTTACCACGGGGAATGAAGAGCACTGGCCCTGCTGGATTCATCCCTTCCAAGCTGTCAGTTTGGTTCCCATTACTTCAGGAATGAGAGAGAGAAGTTATGTGGTCTCACTGTGCATACTCAGATCTCCAATCAACATCATGCACTTGTGCTTTTATTTTCTTTCTTTTGTGGTTTATTAGACAAAAGGAAATCCTTAAACGTTTTAGGAAGTCTCAAACTTTGAAGTACGAGGGTTCAACACTTCACTTCATCCCTGATTTCAGCAGCTAAGTGAAAAGGCCTACGAGGATGTGCGTGAGGCTCTCTGCGTTGTCAGACTCTTTGTTTCTTCAGGTGAGCTGCTTGCTTTGCACTGTATCTCCAGGTGGCCAGTTAGGTTTCTGTTTGAAATATTTTTTATTTTAAGAATACTACACACAAGTGTATTATTTTTATTGCCATTGTGAGTACTGTATGTATTTGGTGTGTTTATGTTAATTAAAATGTATATTCAAGCTAATATTGACTATATGTGTAACGGGCTTGCTGCTGTTTAACCAATCAACATGTTGATCTAGGCAGGGACTGAATCAGTTATATACTTTTGGGCAAATCAGTATAGTCAGAAACTCTCAACTGCCACCTGCTTCTTTTATGCTTTTAGCACCTTACCACTGCTACTACATCCTGTAGCAACAATGGCTTGTACCTGGCCCTGGTTCTCGTAAGCCTGAGGCCGGTTAACATATGATTGGTCTTTGTACAGTACTTTGTTCTGTCTTTCAGTTAGGGGTTGTTTTATGGTGGTCTTTCTCACAAATGATCATGAGATGGGTTGTGCAGCTTGAGTGGAGTAGCATTGCTCTACTTTAATTGCAATTTACTTTTCCTTATTAGTGGCTGAGGAGGGATGGGGGCATTGGACGATGTTTTGCATTTGAGTGGTTTGCACTTGGAGTTTCATTATGATAATCATTTTCTTAATTCATTACAGATTTTATTTCATTTATCCCTTTATGCGCTTTCTCTCATGACAGTGGCTGATCTTACTGTCACTTCCTGGAATGTGTTTTAACTCTTTGCGTTGTTGGTTTTGCTGCCTTAATGTACAACATTACTTGAACACTGATATTACTATTTTACTTTTGTTTTAAATAAATTTGCAAACTTTTCTACAAATTTTTTTTTGGATTATTGAATGTAGATTGATGGGCAAAATGGCAAATTTATCACCTTAAAATGAAATGAACAACACAATAAAATCTGCAAAAAGTGAAGACGTCTGAATACTTTCTGAAGCTACTGCATATATATGATCAAGCAGGTACAGTAGCCCCCCAGATCCCTCACTCCACACTTACCAGACTATACAGTAAAAAGTAAGAAAAAGAAAACCAACAAGTTTACTCATTATTAAGTTTATTTACTTATTTATTTTTTATTTGTGTATTTATTTATTTATCAACTGATTGATTCATTGGTTGTATTTTCAGTCATGTGAATCTGTAATCTTGTTTTTATGTTTCTGATGCTGTATGCATTTGAATTTCCCCATGGGATTAATAAAGTTTATCTAAGCTAATCTAATGGAATATTTTGAAACTACTTTTCATTTTGCCACAATAATTAAATAATATTGTTATACTGAAAGGAGGAATACGTGTTCATATATTGTAGTAAAGTTTCTAATAGAACACTTTACCTCTGGGGAGGAGTAGTGAAGGAACAATGCTAAACTACTTGTATACTGCTGTTAAAATGCAGAAGTAAATGTTGTCACACTATATGTGTCGGTGTATGCAATAACACACCAAGACGAAAGGGGGAGCTGCTGCTAAGTTTATCTCCTCTTTCTTCCATCACAGTGCCGAGAAACCACCTGGTGAGGGCACCTAGTCCGGCCCCTTCCAGTCTGACCACCACAAAACCTGGGTGTCCAAGGATGAGGTGTCTTTTTTTATCCCGAGTGAGGTGCGTGACGGAACTCTGAGAAGCCAGACCAGACCAGTTAATTTAAAAGCTCCAGCATGGGGAGAAGTGCAAAGATATGACTTTTTTGTTCATTTTTTTCAATCGTCTGGAGATTGTCCCAAAAATCTGTTATGTCTGAGACTGTCATTAATCCACCCAACCACTATGTCTATTCATTTTTGAACCCACTTAATTGGGTTCAGAGAAGCAGGGCAAGACAATATCTCCACAGCATCAGTAATTTAGCTTTGATGGTGCAGTAGTCCATCACAGAGAACACTCCCACAAAGTCATGCATCACAGCCAACTTAAATAGCCATTTTATCCAACATGTACATTTTATGCCCTTCTGCAACTGGTACTACATACAGAAAAACAAGCTGGAGTATAAACAAATATAATATAATGTAAAAATGATTGAGTCAAAGATCTTTAACTGAACCAAATGATTCAAATCACTTTGCTCAACCTGAACGACCTTCTCTGCTACACATAAAAGGATGTGAAGATAAGGCTGTCCACTGGGAACAAGTTACAAGAAATACACAATGCTTAAAACAATGACATTTAGCCTTCCTTTGCAAGCAAATAGATTCTAAGCCCTTCAAATGGACAAGTAAAGAAAAGATAAGACAATGAATTTTTTAAAAACAATTATTGGGTACCAAAAGAGAGACTGTAAGTCTAGCCAATGAATTATCAATTAACACTGGACAAAAGAAATAACACAAAGCCTCCAAACCCTGTTTAAAGACTTAAGTGTCAGATTTAAAAATAGTACTACTCTGAAGCAATTGGTAACTATAAATTATGACTGATGGGAATGAGGTAATTGCTGTCTCTCTGAATGGAACTAGTAACAACCTTGTAAATTTGTGAACTGTCATTGTTCCTGGTCTTTCATGACCTAAACCTAGAAAGAGAGACAGAGAGAGAGAGTTTGAGGGTTTTCATTAAATCATCCTAATGAGATACTTGCCTCTGAGTCAAACAGCTAATGTAATTTTTTCTGTGATTTTTGTAGAAATATTTTCAAACACCTCTTATGCATTAAAATGAATACATGAATCCTCAGCAGGATAATTTCCAGAAGAAACCAACAAAAACAAAGTTGTAAGTGAAGACCTGTATGTGTGGAGATATTATAAAAGTAATGTGACATAACATCTTCAAAACTGTTCATTTCAGGGTTGGCAGCATCGCAAGAACCAGCTTTGAACAGGGCAACAGTCCATCAAGGGGTCAACTTAGGCACATGCCCACATAAAGTCAACTTACAATTGACAATTGGATGTGGGAGGAAAACTTGAGCATCCAGAGGAAGACCAATCTGATCACAGGGAGGACATGCAAACTCCAAAGGGACAACGGATCAAATCCAAATCGTATTATGTAATACAATCTACTGTTGAATTCTGATCTGTACTTGTAATATTTCTATTGCACTAGATTGTATTGAGGATTACTTCTTCTGTGTATTGTTTTGTTGACACCCACTGCACATCCAACCTACCTGGAAAGGGGTCTCTCTTTGAACTGCCTTTTCCAAGGTTTCTTCCATTTTAGTTTTCCCTACAAGGGCTTTTGTTGGGGAGTTTTTCCTTGTCTTCTTAGAGAGTCAAGGCTGGGGGGCCTGTTAAAGCCCATTGAGGTACTTCTTGTGTGATTTTGGGTTATACAAAAATAAATTGTATTGTATTGTATTGTAAGTATTGGATGCACAAACCCAGGAGGCTGGAGTAATCAGAAAGCTAGGATCCTCCGACCACCTCACCACGCATGTGAAACAAAGTTAAATTACAGTGAAACTGGCAGGTGAACTTTTATGAGTAAATCTGGAATTATTTTTTTCCTCCAACTTTGTATCACTGATATTTACTATACTTGGGGAAAAAAATAGGGTATTGCATTAGTGATTTCCAAAAGAGTGCTGATTGGGGCTATCTCAAACTTAGCAACTGCATGTGAAAATGTATGACTGTGCTCTTCTGATTCCTCTTCGCTGCTAATTCTTTTGTGATAGCAGTAAGCATGGCAGGCACATTATGTTAATGTGTTTTTCAAACATACCTTTGTTTGGATTATGTGTTAATGTGTATTATGGCAGAAAAGCATTTAAAGCAGAAATGCACAAACAGGTTAATAAGTTAAAACTTGGACCCCAACATTTAATTTACTGCAAATATATATGAGCATATCACATATTTAGTTTTGCTGTATGTCTTAAGAGTTGTTAAAGAAAATAAAACTATGCAAAAACACAACAGCCCACATTTCAAAGCCACCTAACTATAAAATACTTCTCAGTTTATGAAACTTTTATACCTGGTAAAGTCAGTCATTTCCATCATTATCATACACATCTGCTTGGCCAGCACAATGATATCATTGCCATTGTCGTCCCACTTGGCTACTTCAGCATCCAGTTTACATTTCTCTTGCCGGAAGCTCTCCACCTGCTCTGCAATTTTAGCTTTCTCTTCTTGCGGAAGTTGTGCCATTATTGCCTGAAATTATCAAAGTGTAAAACCAGAATGAAGATTTCATGAGACACAGAAGATAACTGACACAACAGAATTCACATATCCACCTGAAAACACAACACATATTGTTTTATACTAGTTTGATTTTCAGTCATGCAACCTACTTTGTAATTTCCTGTTGGGATTTTGAAAGAGAGGGCACAATGTAGGAAATCATTTTGTTTAGGACACCATTCTATTGTAGTGTGTGCAGGATAATAAAATAGCAGCCCTCACATTCACATCAGGTTTGACATGTCTTTGGACTTTGGGAGATGAGCAGATGAATCCTATTGAAGAAAATGTACGTTTGATTTATGCTTTTCCTCTACACTCACAGGCCTACATTTACTTAAAGATATGTTTTTTCCATCTATTCCATTTCTATTCCAGTTTATCCAGTTTTAAAGGGCTGGGCAGGGAACTCCTATTTCAGTAGCAACAGACACAAGTCTGTGCGCCAGAAAGGATATATTTTTAATTGATTTTATTTACTAAAACTATTAAAAATTATAAGCCTTAAAAAACACTTCCATTGAGAAAATATTATTTAATAGGTATGATACATTTGGAAATGATCGAGAGGTTGTATGAATGAAGAAAAAAAAAACATTGTTAAGAAATATGAACTGACATGTTGAAAGCAAATATTAGAAATAGTGTTAATAATGCAAACAACAAAACCAGATAACACTTGTAGGGGCCACTGCTCTGTTAAACACTAAATAAAGCAGGCAAAGAAGGTAAATAGTTCATTTTTCAGAAAAGCAAAATAACCTTTTAAGCTTCAGACATAAGATGCTTGGAGCAAGTACTGCATGAATGAAGGAGGAGGTAAGCAATGGCCTAATTAGGTGAAGTGTCAGAAAACCCCAGAGTTCACATTCATTACAAGTGTTTCATTGTTAATGTTTTAAATTTGAACGGCAGTGGAAAAAAAATTAAATACACAGTCAAGTAGTCTATACTGCAGTATGATGAAAGATAGTAATGAAAAATAAGTGTAGTACAGTATTTAAAAATGTAACCTTGCAACAAATGTTGTATTAATGCATTGACCTATCCAATTCAGTGTAATGAGGTGAAAAAGCATTTCCTGAATAAGGATTTTTTATGGCACTTTTACAAAGGAAGCATTAGTATTTATTGCTGAGTGCTCCTGAATCCCAGTACCTGAGTTCTGAGCTTGAATTTATGGTCAGTGTTTGTGTGTGTGTGTGTGTAGGTCTTCATCTGAGCACCAGTTCCAAAGATGTGCTTGTTAGGTTAATTAGAAACTTGAAATTTACCCCATATGAGTGAATATTTGTGTGTGGATAAATGTGATGGACTTACATTAGATGCTGACTGGACTTGAAACGGATTAAGCAGGTTCGATATGGATAGATTTTCAAATACAACTCATGCAAATTACCAAAAGCACAAATGCAGAAATTGAACAAAATTAGCAAGCAAGAAGCCTAGAAATTTTGGCAAATATACAGTACATAATTAAGCTAGAAAGTAGATGATACATGTTTATACACTAATATAATGAAAAATAACAGCTGAAAAGTGGTGCTCCAAAACTGGAACCAGGGGTTGACAAAAGGATTACTTTATCATTTACTCTTCGTGATAAATGGTGGATTCACCTCAAAATAAATATTAGTAACCTCAGCCAGTGTTTATTATTTGCAGTCCTGAAGTTCACATTTGTGTGAAAAGAACTAAATGAATTTTAGAGGTCATCTAATATTCATAGGCAGATTTACCAGATATCAGACAATAGATCAGTCAAAGTGAATTCAGCATTAAATATTTGTGTATGGCATTGCATTTAGAGGGAGTCTACAGAAAAAAAGGTAATTTGTGTAAGAAAAATGTCCATTCCTTTATTATTCATTTTTGGGAGTGTATGGTTGATGAGAAGTAAAATTGACACACTGCCTTTGCTCATTTCCTGCAAGAATATCAAAAGGCTTGAATGTTTTGTTTTACTGAGACGAGGCTACTAAGTCTTAAAAATGAACTATTCATTGACTAATGAATCAGAAGGTTAGGTTAGGTTAGGTTAGGTTTCTTTATTTAGTCATGTTTACACAGGAAAACATGAAATTTGCCTTCTCAGTTGCATCTAATAACAGGTAACAGACAGAATGAAATAAAAGAAGACAAATAGAAATAAGAAAGGTTAAGGTAAGGCAGTTAGATAAAACATATCTATACCAAAAAAAAAAAGGTAACAGGATATATATCAAAACCTTAAACATTATCTACGATATTTCTTATTGAAAAGTCGTATGGCACTAGGAAGAAAGGAGTTTCTGGAGCGATTTGTGTGGGTTTTCAAAGCAACTATCCTTCCTGATTTACTGAAGTTTAGTTCTACATGTAATGGATGTCTGTCATCAGTTGAGATGATTTCCAGTTTCTTTAGCATTGCCCTCTGACACACACTAGTCAAATCATCTACATCAGCCCCAATAACTTTAGCTGCATACTTCCTAATCTGAAGGTAACAGATATCCCACTCTAGATAGGAACACTTTTAAATTAAACAAGGTTTGGGCTGCTTTCTGAAATTCCATAGGCCTATGCTGATTAGCTCTCAAATCTGGTCGAGTACATGTAACACTAATGCACGTTAGATAGCTTTAATAGCAGAAAAGGCTGTTCTTTCAAAAGCATCAAATCATTGTACAGAGAAATTAGAAAATGAATCCCACTCATTACAGACAAAATGAGATATGCAGCATAAAAAGGAAGGAAGTGCTTGAGAGATGTATTGGAGCTCATAGACTGTTGCACACCTTACCTGTGCACATCTGAGCACTTTGTTGTGTGCCTGCTACCAACTCACTATACTAAACGTCGCTGTGTGTCTATCTGGTTGCTAGGTCTCTGCTATCCAACATTACAGTATTACAAACATTAGCACTGCTTTTACGAATCTTATACCAAATGGTATATAACAGAGACATTGCAACTGGACTGACACACGTTGAAGTCTATGTTGAGATTTCGACCCATTTTATAAGGGTAACACAGATAGTGAAGAAATAAAAAATAAATGAAAGAAAGACAGTTTTATGTGGAATTCTAGAAAGCAAGGTGGACACAGGGGTAGCAAATCATTAACTAATATTTTCCAGTAAAATTAAAATGGACAATTCAAATAAAACATTATACAAGTACAAATAGTCAAGCCCAGATACATTAAGAGGAACACTGTGGGGAGGCAGTTGGCATTTTATGATAATTTTTCAACTGTGATCTTCAGGGACAAAAAAACCTCTACAATCAGACCAGTTTCAAAAACCAGCCATGCAGGTAAATTAAATAACCCCCCTAACCAGTGGAGTTATGGCTGAAAGCTTGGCATTCCTGATTCTTGCTCATGTCAGTATTAGTGAGCATATTCCTTGACCCAATGAAGCAAGTATACAGACAGAAAGTCTTGTGAAGATGGATTTAGGTCTGTCTCCACAACATTTACATGCACATTGAATATCCACATTCCCTTGTCAGGATAGTGTTGAGTGTTTTTTGCATTAAGTGATTTAACCTACACTGAATTTCTCAATAGTGTGCAAGAGCTACAGGAGAACCCCTGTCTCATTTATCATGGCCCTACCTGGAAACAAACAGCAATATATCACATTAAACTACCATTCATCTGCTCTCAGATTTTTACATACAAGAACCCCACCATGCACAACTTTGTCTATTTAATGCATACATTTCATTAAAAGCATGTAATGTAAGCCAGACTGGAATGTCCTAAAATACTTTCCTATTAATCTATACTGTACAAGGTACCAAGTTAAGAAGCCATAATCCAGTTAAAGTAACTTTTTTGGTACTATTTTAGCTCACTTTTGGGAAGCCATGTACATTGGACTCTTGTAAACCTCAGGCAGAGTGCCTTACGTGTTTTCAGTTGATACCAGATTGAACATTTTGTAGAAATAATTTTTAAACTCTACTGCAATCACTTTTATAATTTCTGTGGGTGCTAAACTCCATAAAACAAATTCTATTCTGGAGTATAAATAAACTGAACTTTACTACTGAACTAAACACAACTATCAGTAATTCATTGACTTAATGATGCTGCTGGATATTTCAAGTTATTGTAAAAAGTCTTATTAAAGTGACAGATAAGAACTCACAGAGACCACAAAATGGCCATGTATGTTAAACTGCTTGCACTGGGAGACTTGTTGTTAGATATTAAACAAGTTCTCAGGTAAATCAAACTGGGCTCTACTGTAACCAATCATTTCCTACATTTATAAAAACAATACAAGGCTGAATAATGAATTCACATAAGGAGGAGGTGGAGATTGGCATCATATACTGATATGGTGCATCGCTGCACCTACCACACAATGAACCACCTCAAGATCCCAAATTAGGACTCGCTGTGCAACACGTGACATCTCAGCACCACACTAACTCAAATGGAATGGAACAGTGTGAGGCTGGTAGCATGCACTGAGCATACAGAAAATTAGAGCAAAGTGGAGCGGGTCTAAAATCTATAAAAATAAACTTTAAAATAAAGGTTCACTCTATTAACCCTTTGTTAGAATAATGAATTAAGGCATTTGGAAAAGATGGAAAAACCTTGAATGCATTTTTCGATTTGGTTTCAGATTTTGTAACTCTTGCCAGTATTCTCAACATTATCATCATCACATCAGTTTTCTGGATTTTCCCAGGTTACCTGGGTGCCCCTGAAATTTTTTTCCTCCACTCTAAACAAACGTGGACATCCTTTGAGGGGAGACCCACTCTTTTCTTATTATCTGACATCAACCCTAGCCTAACCCTTCCCTTAACCCAACCCTAATCATATTTTCTTAGCCTCATCTGCTCTACATACTCATGCACCTCTTAAACTAGTAATTCTCTACTTTTTGCTCTGCATTTCTTAACCCCCTCATTGTCTTTTTCTTCTTAGCACAACACCTAAGGCCTTTCTCACCCAGTCTTTCTGTTAACTTAACATTCGTCTTCCTCTCAATCCGTGACCCTCCACCCATCCATTTGATCATTCTTAAATTTTTTTTCCAGCTTTGCTTCATGCTATGCTTATATCAGTCATGTCTCACTCCCACAGAATAATATTGCTCACACAGCTTTTGTAAACTTCAGTCTTAAATACCAGAAACACTCCTTTAGAAGTGAGAACGGGGTCAGTTCACAGTATTTATTCCATGCACTTCTCACCCTGCTCTATCACTGCTATGTCCTCATCTTTGTCTGCATGTTAAATGTCATCTAAGAAGCAGAACTTTCAGGTCATGTTAAATATTTGTGAATGTGAATTTCCCCTTGGGATTAATAAAATATCTATCTATCTATCTATCTATCTATCTATCTATCTATCTATCTATCTATCTATCTAAATAAATACTATTCTGTCCATGTTATTTCAGGTGGCAATTTTACTGCTCTGCTCTGCTGTGGTTTTGTCTACTCCGCCAACTCATTCGCATTTTAGTAACAATCTGAAGTGATTCACTCCCATTCTCTCTAATTTCTTTTACAGTACGGGACCCACTTATACCAGCTATTCTGATTGCTCAGTTTGGATTAAATAAATCAGTTACATATCCCAAAGCCATCAAGAATCAATCAATGATAAAACCAAGAAAAGCAAACTTTAATATTTTGCAGTAAACAGATAAGCAAATAAATTTACAAATAAATAAGGAAGCCTGTTTCCGACTGGATAGAAATTTAATTCCAGTGTAGATTTTGTACACTCTCCCAAACAAGAGATTCTGAAATTAATTGGCTAAATTAAGTGAAAAGGCCATCTGTCTTGGATTGCTTTCTGCCTTGTACCCACTGTAAATTCAAGACTCGATACTGGGTGAAGCATTTTAGGATACAGCTAGAGGAGCATTCATTTTTTTTCTGGTCTAACACTGCATATGTCAAAGGGTCATTTTTTGATAATCCCTTTTAAGAGTTTAATGAAACAAAGCCACACATTTTCTGTCATTAACAATCTTTTTTTAAATTTTATATAGCACCTATTTTAAAGGTCTCTATTTTTAAAATGCAATGTACTTTGCTTACAAAGGTATACTGTACATTTATATGGCTGGGTCACAGAAAGATTAAGAAGACTTTCTTTCATTATTGATTGTTCAATATCAATGCATTCAGGCAGCACTGAGGGTCAGACACGTGCCTATTTTGTAAGGTAAGATAAGATTTTCTCCAGTTTGGATTTAGCCATTGCTAAGTACTCTTTTCTCCTATACAAGCATAGCAATTCAATCAAAAATCATGTAAAAAGTTCACCAGGCAACAACACTCTACATTTATAAAGGAAAAAAAACTGTTGTGGCCTTATGCTGAATAGGACTTGATTGGCATGTCAAAAAGTAAGAAAGAATCAGGTGCTAGATAGGGTTTTCAGAAATGACTTATCCATAAATCCCCTCCCGCACACTGATAACAACAAAAGCAGGCCTCTGGTGTTTAATACTGCTTCAAATCCTTCCTGTACACCGCATGCCAATACGCCAAACAGCTTTTCAGTGCTTGTGAGGATTAAACAGTTTTCAAGGTTTTCATATGGAGAAAGTATTTTGAAATTACTTTAATTTGTTTCAATTGTAGAGAAAGGAAAAAAAGAAACTTACTTTCCCTTTGTCTAGCCAGTCTATGACTGTGGACAGCATTTTTTTCTTCTATCCTTCATAAGTTTGAGAGAATGAGTATTTCTTATAAAATATTACACTAATGTAAAACTCTGCTAGTGGAAACATTGCTCCTATTAAATAAGCATTCAGCTTGAGCATTAATTTAAGTGAAATTAATAAAACTGGAACTAATATTAAGGTTCTCCAACAACAGTTGTTAAAACTGAGTAAATATATAATGGGCACTAAACATTTAGTAGGTTTACATTGCATATCTTAATGGCTTTTACACTTTATAAACTACTCCTCATATCTGAAAAATATGATATCCAGATGCAGGAGATTATTTTTGGATTGCTCTCTTCAGGCTATGAAAGCGTATATCTGATCCAATATTTTTTTTTCCATTGGAATATATTCCCAAGAGATAAAAGAGCATATAGTTTAGAAATAATGTGGTGCTTCATTTCCTTGCAAGGGCTGAGTTCAATTTTGTATTTTAATGTGGTAGCACAGAGTATTTATCCAGCAGGAACTCAATTTTAAACAGGTAAAGAATGCTTATGTTTCTTTTTAATAAAATTCATGAATGACCACAAGACATTATGATGTTAAGAGATTTGTAAGAGCAATATTGGACTCACTCTTGCGCTTTGTCCAGCAATGAGCTGATCATCCTCTGTTTGGACACTTGTTCTGCTACGTGCGTCATAATCTTCCTGTTCAAAGTCTGAATCATCCTCTAGCTCTTCAGGAGTCTGGAATAAAGAGGCAACAAAACCAGCAGGAAGTAAATTAGATAATCATAGAAAAGAAAAGGAACTTTGAACTTGATGCTGAAAAGTGTTAATATACTTGGCAATGAACTGCAAACAGATTTGAGAAGGCATTGTTTCTTTAATCTAGAGCCCATCAGATGTTACAAATACATACAGCACAACTGAATTGTAACAAAATACATTTTAGATATTTGATTTGCAACAGGTTATTGGCTCACTCTCATCTAGCTCCAAATCTTTATTTGCCCTTTGTAATTTATGGTTCTGCATAGCTCTTCTATAATGCCTTTATTTGCTCCTTGTCCACAAATAATTAAAAAGCATGTTACAACAATGCAAATATTGCACTAATTTCAGTTCAATTCAAATTTTATTGTCACATGAGAGTCAGGTTGTTTTCCAATAAGGGTATGAAACACCAACAAGACATCACATAAACACAACAATCAACAACCATATAGAATAATACATTTTGTGCTGTCTTGCTGTGGCACTTGGTGACATTTTGCAATGCTAAACTAATATTTCTGCCCATTAAAGTGACACAAGGGATATTGTGAGCATTTGAATTCAACAATAAAATTATGCAATCTGCTTCTTATTAGATTTGTCCAACACATACTTGTGATACAGTGGAATGGAGAGGATAGCCAGGTCCCCTAGGTCATCAGAACTGTGGTTTTCACTGTCATAAATATAGCAATATACATAGAATCACATTGTAAAGTATCGTCTGTTTTGAGTAAAATTAAAGTAAATCCAGCATAAACATGCTGCACATCTTTTACATCCAACTCTTGTCCATAGCCAAACAGAGGAAATATGGAATCCATTGTTCATGTAGTGGTGTTGAGTGTTGTCTTCCTCTCTTCCCTTTGATTTAGGAGATCATGGTAGCTACCATGTGGTGGGTGTTTTACTGTCCTAATATAACATATTTTACTTTTTACTTTTAAAAACTTGATCACAAAAAAAAATTAACAGTCATTATTGTATTGGCCTATAGCTATATATTAAAAAATCTTACTAAGAATGCCAACAGTTTTTGTAATAAAGGAACCACTTGCTATTTATCTTTTGTATCTTTAACCTCTGAGCAAATGGCAGAAGTTGGCTACAGTGTAATGTCTGTGGAAAAGATTCATGATGTTAGAATTAATATTAAATCTACTCAGTTTTATAAGACAGAGGTGGCTCTGGTGTCCCTTCATATAGACTGCTACTGAATTCTAATTAAAGGTCTGTTTTGAGTCTGTTATTGCCTATTGCATATAAGCCAAAAATACTCCAGTTTATGGCGCTTTACTTGAAAAATCAGAAATTTCTTGGATAAATTACCAATGAATAAAATAAAACGTACTGAATTTGTGGATTCAGGATATGTCAGGTTATTTGACACTAGCCCCAAATGAGTGCAAATGCATAAATGTGCCTGGTGCTGGACTGGTGCCCCACTGAGGGTTGGTTCCCATAATGTGTCTAATTCTGACCCAGACAAGCAAGTTACAAAAAACAAATGGACGAAAATAGATGCAAAAAGTTTATGAGTCTAGATATAATTTATAAGAAAGCTGTCAGTGAGTTGCAAAAAGGCTGTCAGCATTTATTCCCATCTCTATGCTCACCACCTCCTGAGCTTGCAGAATTGCACTCGGCCGTCTTTATGTGAAGACATTAAGGCTTGTGCTTTACCCCCACTGTGGCTTACAGTGTATGGATGCAGGAGGCCAGCCTGAGTCAATCATGTTAATCTACTACAACGTGATCATACTACACAAGTGTCTACCTTTTATATTGCTTCAAAAAGTGTTCCTGATTCTTTAGGCTGCTGTGTAGTGCCACCCAATACCAAAATTTAGAGTAACATATTTTCCTGATTGATATTACAGATTATTTTAGCTACATGTCACATCAAGTGAGTTTTTCAAGGAGATTTTTTTATAGATCTAGTACTATACAGCTGTGTGAACCTTGCTGTACCTTTCCAATGCTGGAGGTACATGGTATGGCTCCCCAACCTTACTAATATAAAAAATCATTCAGTCAGTCATTGTCCAACCCGCTATATCCTAACACAGGGTCACAGGGGTTTGCTGAAGCCAATCCCAGCCAACACAGGGCACAAGGCAGGAACAAATCCCAGGCAGGGTGCCAGCCCACCACAGAAAATAAAAATCATAGATTATGAAAAAGATACGATTTTTACACATTTGAAACAATGTTATTATTTACTGTCACTAACAGATAAAAAAGAATAAAAAGACAAGAAAAACCTTCAAAGGAAATTTAAATATTAATAAGAAAACTGTAAGAAAAATACCAAGAAAGAATAAACTGTCCAAACTACACCCTGTTAATTTTCACTTTATACACAAAATAGCAGTTCACCCATTATCTGAACCTGCTGTATTTCAGTAGTGAAGATTTACAAGTCCAATAAATTTTAACTTTTTATGAATCTATTCTGACTGATGAGACTGCCCAAGCTGGACTACATTGTCAACCCTTGCTTGTAGCTGAAGAAAGTGACAAGTGACAAAACTTATTTGTTTAAATCCAAAGTAATTTATTCCTAACTCTATATCATTCAGCGGATTTTTTTTTTTGCATATGCCCCTTCTATTTCTTCATTATTATTTTCTGTACAACTTTTTCCACTGGATATTGCTGTTTCCTTTAATATTGAAAAGCACTCTGCCATCTCTATCTCAAAAGGGCACATTGCTAAAAATAAACTGAATTAAAATCAATTGGACTACTGATTCGCATAGATATCTCTAGTTACATTTTAACTGCTATTTCAACAATTTACTTCTTAGCTCTATTTTGAAATGATTCATTGTTAGCCTGTAACAACGGCTGTCGGAGAATGTAATTACCTTGTGGACCACGGTAATTACAAGGAGAGGCCCCTAACTCAGCGTAATTCCTTTGGAAGTGTACGTGTTCTTTAATGGATTTTATTGTTTCCTTGTATCAGCAGTTAATGGAGAATGTAATTACACTGAAACAAATCTAACTCAATTTGCATCTGTTAGAAAGGGGTACTCTTTTGACATGTTTCACTTTTACTTAGTGTGTATTCACAAGAAATCGTCAAATGCAAATGATAGTCTGTGAGAAGCAGCAGTCATATTATAAAATATCTAAATGTTATTTTCTCTGATGCTATCCATTGTCACAGAAATGTGATGCTGGATTTACAGTTTCATGGTGCAATGCACTCAGTTCCTGAATTCAAATGCACAAATCTCATTAAAATATAAAATGTCTGTATAATATTTCTGCCTGCACATATGCATATACTGTAAAAGAAGTGAAAGATATCAGACCAATCAAAAACAAGTACTCCCACAGCCCACTAAACCTATAAAGGGCATTTTCATTACCTCGACAGCGAAGATGATTTCCCAATGTTAAAAGCATTGTCTTTAATCTGTTTAATTATTTTATTTATTTCATTAATGCACAGTGAATATCACAGAAGTCAATCAAGGATACAATCAGTACAACATTAATCTCTGATATCAATTTCAACTTCCATTTCGTACCTGTTATAGTCAAATGTCTACCATTAACAAAACCAGGCAGATCTTTTGATATCATAGAAAGACAGATAGATAAACAGCACAATCTCTCTCTTTTAATTGTTTTAAATGAACTTTTTGCCAAAATCTTAGCATCATTCTTCAGTAAAGAAACTGGCCTGCACACTGTAAGGGGTTTGTATTTTTTTTTCTCACAGTAGTTTTGGTAGTATATTTTCTTTTTTATGTTATTGAAACATAGCCATCAAAAAACTGCTAATTTAACAGGGGTGTGTTTCCTGAAAGCTTCAAAATGGTAAACAATTAGTTACCTTGTACATAAGATTGTTTGTTAATTAGTGAGTGTTTCCCAAAACTATTTGTAACTAAACTTGTATGCACAGACCCACTTGTTACTTTCAAGGTTGTTCTTTTTTTGATTTTTGGCTGGAATTCCATCACAGAGAGACAGATCACTTTGCTCAAGAACAGTAAAGACAGTAAACTTATTTGGAAAACCGGTTTCTCTTAAAAAAGAACATCTTGCCCCTAAACTGGGAAAGGTGCTTTTGATCCTATGTTATGTACTAGTTTGTTTATTTTTTGTCTATATGTAAAACATATATGTGTATATTTTCCCCCTCTTCTTTATTTGTGATATTGCCCAGAGTTTAATGCTGAGCTGGGACATGTGGTGAGGGGTCAAATAAAAGGACAAGCGTTGGTCACGTTGCCCCGAAAGATTTTTCATATCAAACTGCTTTGCTCCAGCAGTTTTCTGATTGTGTTGCAACCCAGGGTTTAGTTGTTCTCCCGGGGAAGCAGTACACCTTTGCCTATTGCTGCTTGTCACTATTCTTTTCTGCAAGGAAGCCTTGTCCCATTTTGAGACTAATAGATGTGGGTTTTGTGCACATATTCTGATTTTCTCTCAAAGGCAGGAATGTAAAATTTATTTATATGTCAATATCTGCCTGTTTGTTTGTGTATGGGTGTGTCCTGTAATGGACTAATGCCCTGTCTGTGGTTGGTTTCTTGATTATACTCAAGTCTGGTGAGCTTTTCATGAGTCTGGAATGAAATATGCATGTTCAGAATATGCATGGATGTGCCATTAAGCCGAAAAGAGAGAGAAGGCAATTGTAATGGAAAGTTTTGTGTAGGTAACAAATTTCAAATTTTATAGTTGGTGGTTAGAAGTGTGCTTTTTAAGCTTATGTTACTGTAAACCTGAAAATAAAATATAATAAAGACTGACTAAAAATACACTTAATGTTATAACCAAAAAATATAACACATACATCATGAAAAAAAATGTTAACACAACAGACACGAAAGAACTTAGGCGAGAGGAGGCTATTCATCTCCCATAGGTTGGCTTGTTATTGTTCAGGTGATGTTCTTGATATGCTAGTGCAGCCACCATAGGAATGCAGGAGAAGAATAAACCTTGCACTAGCTGACAGGGATACTAATGGAAAAATCTTGCTGACTGATCTTTCATACCTTTGGGTTATTCTCAATGTGAAATTTATCAGTTCTTAGAGATTATTTTTGAAAATGACTCTTTGGCTACTATAAATTATTTGAGCAAGTTGTCACACAAACATGATGCTTCACAATGTAAAATAAAAGGAATATATGAAACAGTAACATTTTAAAAGGTGTACATGCATAAAAACTGTACTTCTTTAGATTATTTAGGTTTAAAAATAACTGCACAAAAATATTTTAAACCAAATCAAAGGAGATTTGGAGGAAATATGCAAACTGAATTCAGTTTCTCACACTGTTAGCCATTGCTTGTTTTCATTCTTCATATTAAAATGATAAATTCTTATTGTTAAACAGAAGCTCGTCAAAAGATATAATCACTTCAGAAAAGCCCTTGGCATGACAGTCACAGGGTCACAATATTTTTTAACAAGTGAAAGTAAAATGAGCAGCAATTATAGTGCAGACATAATGCTGGTGCCACCCAGGTCCACTGCATGGATTATGCATATTCTCTTTCTCTCTCTGCCTTTGTGGGTTACTCGAGGTACTTCTGATTTCCATCACCTTCCATAATATATGCCTGACAGATTAGACAGTGATTGTAAATTAGCTTGCTTTATGTGAATATGGGGGTGTGGATGAGGGCACCATGAAATGGGCTGGAATTCCATTCATTGTCAGTTCTTGCCTGGCATCTAATTTCCTTGGGTAGTATTCTATTTCCCATAACCTGTACCTGTATTTATATACATACAAATGTGCCATGTGAAGTGTCTAATATCAATGTCCTGTAGCAACTAGTTTTTAAAATTGATAGCAGGATTGTATCATCTTTTACAACATCTGTTTTTCCAGTTTTTCTTCAAATTTAATCAGTTGAAACAAAATAAATTAACTAAAATGGTGAAAAGGTAAGCAGTAAACTGTTAGAGGTTTAAATTTAGTTTAGGTTAGCAAAAACTAAAAAAAAGGAAAAATCAGAATGTTACAAATGGGCCTTCTTCGGGGAACAGCTAATTGGTTACAACCTACAGATGTTCTGCAGCAATTAAAGTAAATTAAGCCTTGCAAATTGAAGCAAACAATTTGCACAGGTGTCCCAACTTCTGTTGATTACTTAAAAAAATGTCTTTCTGTCTTAAAGCAGAGTTGAAACAGACTGTGTTACTATGCCCTCTGAAGTACTGCTTGGACAATATTCCAAACATAATGGTAAGAAAACAGCAATTAACAAATGAAATGAGACAGAAAAGTATTAACCTGAGAAGTGTAGGTCTTTTGTTTGGAGAAATTTGGAAACTGGAAGAAACTCTAATAGGAAGAGATCTGGCAGACCCAAAGTTACAAACCAATCAGAAGACAAGTTTCGAGAGGGTCACCAGCTTGTGTGATAGGTGCTTCACAGCACAACAGCTTCATATACAACTTAACAGTGGTTGAAAAAAACAAGTCTGAGTTTCTACTATGAAGTGGAGACTTTGTGCTGCAGGTTTGACAGGGCAAGTGGCAGTAAAAAAGCCATTCCTTAAAGGACAAAACAGGGCCGTGAAATAGTGGATGTGGACTATTGCTGACTGGACAAAGGAACCCCTGCATATTTTGTTTTTTTTTTTGTTTAGATTAGCTTCTTTTATTTCTTTACATTGTTACTTACATTTTTTGCACGAGAATGTGCTACATAAATAAATGTTGTTAAAGTTGATGCATTTGTAATATTCTGATATTTCCTTTTTTCAGTTTTTGCTAACCTAAACTTTACATTTAAAGCTTTTGCAGTTTTCTGCTTACCTTTTCAACATTTTATATCATTCATTGCATTTCAATGGACTACATTTCTAAAACTTCTGACTGGTAGAAAAAAAAAAAATATATACATATATATCCTGAATATAAATATGTACTGTATGTATACATACTCAGAAGCCATAAATATTGCATATACAGTCATTTGTAAAAAGAAAAACAATTAGCTGCTGTACTAATTGTAGCATTCATTTATGTGTGTTGTACATTCTTAGAAAAAAAGCACTCCCCTTTAGAGATGCTTTTAAATCATTTCATATCTTTTTTTCAGAGTGGAATCATTATAGTGAAGCCTGTCTGAGTTCATCTGTCAGGTTGGATGTGCAATAAGGTGAGGAGAGAGGTTTAAACATTTATTAAGACTATTCACAGTCCCCACTGTGTACCTTTCATAATAATCTAATGTCTAATATATTGCGCTGTGCTGCTCTTTTGTTAAACTTTCTCAAATAGAAAAGGAGAAATAAATAATACACATTGTTGTAAACTTTTTAAGAAAAGTATTGTAAGTTACTTTTATGTGTACTAGTGCAATAAAGCTAAACTTCAGTCAGTTTGCCAAACTTACTATTTAAAGTGTTATGAGTTATTCTCAATTAAAGGTCACACTAGGTGTTTTTATTCCCAACATGATGCTGATATGTCACTAGTTCTTCTGGTTTTCTGACCGACTTAATGAATATTTCATTGTTGTCATCATCATTTTCATTCCATTTAATCTGGTGATGGTCATATGCTGTGCTGGGACGGCCAGGCCACAATATCCTTAGCAACCTGTTCCAACATCTGTCTGGGAATTTCCAGACGCTACTAGGTTAGCCTAGACCTATACATTTTTCAGTGTGCCCTGGTTCTGCTCCTGGTCTTCTCCCCGTGAGCTGTGCCTTATAAATTTCCATTAAAGCAGCATTCTTACTACTTGTTCAAACCACCTCAGCTGACTCTAGCAGTTCTAATCCTCATACAGTATATTGCTGAGCTTCTCACCACCTCATGCAGAGTGGTTCCAAATACGTGCTCAGAAACCTCAATTTAATCTTAATAAGCTGAATTTGATTTGTACAATTAAATGTTTAAAGGGATCTTGAAGTCAATTTTAACATCTAAATCTATAATGAATGTGTGCTTTGGATGGTCGGATTGACAATTGCACAATGCTCTTTGGTAGCTCTATGCTGGTCATAACTGAAGTCTTCTTCTCTTTTATTTTTTATAGTCCCATTAAGTTCTCTTTATTTGACAGCAATGTTTAAAGTCCTCCCTTAGACTTAAAAATTCTGAGGTTTGGGGAATAGTAATTTTTTTTGGAATTTTGAAAGTGTGCGTTTTTTGCCACAGTTATGAGATATTCTCCACTTTCTATTATGCAATTGTAATTTGATTTATATTACACATAAAGGAAGGGGCATTTTAGGTTCACATGTTAGGTTACTTTAATGTTTTGTGTGTACAGTCAAATTCCATGAACTCTGTGACCTATACTGGCAAATGAATATTCCACAAATGCTAATCTACTTTTTTTTTAAATAAAATGGAGTGTACTTAATGTTATAATGTCAAACTGAATGAATAACCAGTGGTTTCTCAAATAAAAAAATGTAAAGCCAAGAGCTTCAAATTCTGAGTATGAGATTTAAACGTTTAATAAAATGAATGGAGGAGAAGACAGACAGCAAAGAGAAATTCAGGGGTAAGCCAAAGGCTACACAGTCTACACAGAGCAATATGTGATTATCTATAAACACCATTTTATGCATCCATTAGGGCTTAGCATTTCAGTAAAGTATTCTTTTAAATAATATCCTTTATGGATGCATTTATGTCCATTGTCTCCTTCAAAATTTTTCAACATTCACCATGAAAAAATTTGCTCTCTACTTCACTTTCATTTGCCAGCACTAAAGACATTTTCATGATAAATTGCAGTGCTGTATAAAGTACCAAACAGCTATACTACAGTAAAAATGGAGATACCTTTCTGAAAAGTGACTTAAGATAAAATAAAAGTTGCCCATTAGAAAACTATTCAAGTAGAAGTTTTAAAAGTATCTGATATTAAGTGTATTTAAGTACCAAAAGTAAATGCAGGATCTCTTCCTATTCTATATACAGTATAGACAAAAAAAGTTCTTGCAAAGTTAAAATAATTCAGGCTAACATTTCTTTGTGTCTGAGTTGTAATATAGTCACTAATGTATGAGCCAAGTAACTGCAACTTAAAGCAGTGACATTCAGCATGAGTGGACATCTTAATAACTGAATCCAAATTCAGTGGGGTGGGTACTAAAAGGAGCGTTGTGCCACCTTCTTAAAGTCCCCTATTTAGGGTGAATTTTTGTAACTTGAACACCTAATTATAATTAATTTAAATGGAAAACATTTTTAAGCATTCTTTGGAACTACAAAGGACTCCCATGTTTGTTCAAATACCACCATTTCAAATTAAAATTATCAGTCAGTTTAATAATAACTGTCATCAAAACAAACCCTAATATGGCCTTACCCTCCATTAAATAATGTTTCATAAAGTGTGTTACCTAGATGTTATAATTTCTAGATTTGCATTTAAACAAATGCCTTACAGGTTATCTTGGGCTTTAACACTTCGTTCATAATCTGATTTGGATCATGATGGCCAGGATAATGTGACAAGAATTGTGAGCAACACACGACAAGGTGAGTGAACCACGGCACGTGAAAACACAAGTACACAACACTGAGAATCAGAAACGCTGGGGTCGGTGGCTGCTGTAAGGAACAGTGGCTGTATGACGTGGTATGAACTATGGAAATAACGGAGACTGGGACTGAACATCGCTGACATCCAGCCCCACCTCGGCCTGTGAGCTGTGGCAAGATGTATTTGGAATGAGTGTTTAGATCATTGGGTGTTAATGCCAGCAGGGTGCATTTGAAAATCATCCCAGATGTGTCTACCAAAAAATATCAGATTAAATGTAACAATTTGCATTTGAAAATGTAGTGAAGTACAGAACCTCTCAGAACATATTTTCACAATCCAGCAGCATAACAATTCTATCTATCTATCTATCTATCTATCTATCTATCTATCTATCTATCTATCTATCTATCTATCTATCTATCTATCTATCTATCTATCTATCTATCTATCTATTTAAAAGTCAATGTACGTGTGAGCGTATGTATGTATGTTCCAGCATCACTTCCAACGGCTGGAGCAATTTTCATGAAACTTGGTACATGTTTCTCATTGGTCAACTAAAAATACTGTAGGGTGAAATCAACTCTAACCCACCCCCTTCTGGGTAGGGTAGGGAGTGATCTTGCGGTCTTGTATGCATGTTTTCATCCAGTTGATACTCAGAACGACCACCAGAAATGGAGGTGACTGCCAGCATTCTTTATGTTTGAGCACCACGCGCCCCTCTTCCTTTTGAAATAAAATAGAGTTGGCCGGGTTGGCATACCAACTACTTTTGGGAATCATTCAGTCTTTGTGACAGAATAAATATATATATATATATATATATATATATATATATATATATATATATATATATATATATATATATATACAGTAATCCCTCCTCCATCGCAGGGGTTGCGTTCCAGAGCCACCCGCGAAATAGGAAAATCCGCGAAGTAGAAACCATATGTTTATATGGTTATTTTTAGAATGTCATGCTTGGGTCACAGATTTGCGCAGAAACACAGGAGGTTGTAGAGAGACAGGAACGTTATTCAAACACTGCAAACAAACATTTGTCTCTTTTTCAAAAGTTTAAACTGTGCTCCATGACAAGACAGAGATGACAGTTCTGTCTCACAATTAAAAGAATGCAAACATATCTTCCTTTTCAAAGGAGTGCAAAGCAAGCAGTCAAAAAAAAAATCAATAGGGCTTTTTGGCTTTTCAGTATGCGAAGCACCGCCGGTACAAAGCTGTTGAAGGCGGCAGCTCGCACCCCCTCTGTCAGGAGCAGGAAGAGACAGAGAGAGAGCCACAGAAAAACAAAGTCAGAAATCAATACGTGCCCTTTGAGCTTTTAAGTATGCGAAGCACTGTGCAGCACGTCCTTCAGGAAGCAGCTGCACACAGCCCCCCTGCTCACACCCCCCCTACGTCAGCGCAAGAGAGAGAGAGAGAGAGAAAGTAAGTTGGGTAGTTTCTCAGCCATCTGCCAATAGCGTCCCTTGTATGAAATCAACTGGGCAAACCAACTGAGGAAGCATGTGCCAGAAATTAAAAGACCCATTGTCCGCAGAAACCCGCGAAGCAGCGAAAAATCCGCGATATATATTTAAATATGCTTACATATAAAATCCGCGATGGAGTGAAGCCGCGAAAGGCGAAGCGCGATATAGCGAGGGATCACTGTATATAAATAAACCAGACTGTAACAATCTTGCAGTCTTGTATGTATGTTATCATCCATGTGTGCTCCGTAAAAGCAACTGACAGTTTTATCATGAAAATCCGTAATATTATTTGTTTGTCGTTTACTGTTTGTTTTTGTTAACTATATTTTCATCTTGCATTATTCTTATTGTAACAATGTTGTAGTGATAATAGAATTAAATCAACCTAATAATAATATTCATTTAATTGACGCTCTTTTACGTCGTCAAATATTCTGCATGTAAAAACTTATTACTACACCACAAAACAAAAATTAATCTGTCAAAAAACCTTAAAAAAAGGCTTCACTTTTCCCATCGTTTTTACACTACTTTGAACGTATTATATTTTGATTACCATAGGCTGTCTATTATATTATATACAAGATGAGTATGCAATTTAATTTTTATCTATATAAACATCCTATATTTATTTTGTGGATTCAGCGGCTCTCTTTGCAATTTTTGCTTATTCATTAATAAACTAAATGTCATTTGTTTTGCAACCTTGTAGCTAACGTGTTGGTGTTACAATTTTGTCATTAAAAAAAATAAGAATTTTTGTTTTAATATGTTCATAATCAAAAAACTAATTATATTATCAAAATCAAAGCTAAAGTATAGACCAAATATAGCTATGATATTTAACTTATAATATTTATTTATATAGGTAAAATATTTAACCTTTAATTGATTGTAAAACAATTTCAATTAGAAGAGACTAGTTGGAGATTCGGCCTTGTATGTCTGTTATCATCCACTTGACGCACAGAAAGTTTAGACAATCATTGAAAATTGCTGGAATCAATTTGGACAACTTTATGTGGCATGTTCAAGGGTAGGAAGTCCTAAGAACCTTTATATATTGGCTAAAGATGGAAAAACTTAAAACATTGTATATAATAATAACAATAATAAAGTCTATCTATCTATCTATCTATCTATCTATCTATCTATCTATCTATCTAAAGGCACTTCAGTAAACAATACAAGCACATTAGTGAGTCTTCATTGTTGATTGTTAATTTATTTTTATTTTTAAAGTTGTGCTTTTTTTTTTAATTATATTTTTCTCAAACAACGGCAATGATGAGTATTTCTGCTAGTTATTTAAAAACACTGCGTAAATTAGCATAACGTATTAAGCAGTAAGTTTGGAATTTTTGAAGGCAAAGCAATTTTTCATTATTGAAGCCTAGTGAGAAAAAAGATTGCACATAAAAAGCTGCATCACAAATTAAGGTTATAATGTGACTTCTAGTGGTAGGATATATTAGACAAAGGATATGTCAAACGATCTTGTTGCTGGACAATGTCAATTTACATAATTAAGTGACTCAGGGATGACCTTCCAAAACAGTCATACTCATCTATTTTTCTGACACCCAATAACGTGCTCTCTGACAGAAACAGTCTTATATGAAGGGTTAACAGGTACGGCGAGTTCAATTGAAATTCTGGCCACTTTTTTCCAGTCTGACATGGTACATAAAACATGAGATATCAGACAGACTACATGCTCTACTGTTGGTGAGATCCAAAACATGTGTGTTCCTTATTCCATGTTGCTGCATTAAATGAAGTGAACCTCTGGATGAGCATTCTTTGTCAGCTCTCATGCAGACAGTGTCCATCCTTATGACTAAAGGCAAAAATCAAACCTGTTTAATTGTGTCATTAGAGGGTCATAGACTAATTGGAATGAGATGCTGATTTCTAATCCAAACAATTAGATTGGAGCTTAGGGACAGATACATAGCAGGAAATAATGCCATTCCTTTGAACTCACTCGTGCACCTTGCTAGTCAGCAGTCTCTCGCATTGACAATCCTTAGTAAGTGCTAAGTAACTTGTAAACCTAGAGAACACCAGCATAGACACTGGGAAATCAGGTAGACTTCCCCCATTCTCCAAAGCAGAGGTCAATCGCAGGATGCCAGAGTTCCAGGGCAGCATTACCAACTGTATCTTACTACACTTTTCCATTAAAAGCTTAGACCAGGGGTAGGCAATGTCAGTCCTGGAAGTTTGCATTGGCTGAAAGTTTTCATTCCAACCCAATTGCTTAATTAGAAACCAATCCTTGCCAGTCTCAGACCTTATTTAATTTTATAGCTAGTTAGTATGAAATGTTAGGCTCTTAGATTTTTTTCGTTTCTAAGGATAACATCTAAATGATTTGAAGGCTATAAAAAATAATTAATTTTCAGTCTGTCACATTTTTTGCCTTAAGTATTTCATTAAACCAAATAGTGCATGATGAATCCACACAGGTGTAAATGGAAACAAGTTATATGGAGAACTGCTGGCTCCTTTGTCATTTGCATCTTATTGCTACTAAGGAGCCACTAAAAACAGTGAATACAGCTGTTTAAGACTGAAATAAGCAAATAAAGGTGGGGAACCTTAACAAGTCAGGTTACTAAAATGAAACATCAAAATGTCCCATGAGCAATAAGCGCTTCATCAGCAATAATTGACCTTTCATTAAGAAACAGGGCTGGATCAAAAAACCTGCAGCCACTGAAGCGCTCCAGGACCAACACTGCATACCCCTGGCTTAGACACTATGCATACGTTTATAGTAAACTGGGAACCCGTCTATACATTTTGGGTGTTGCAAGAGCTTGGCTGCAAAATTGGAATCTTTGTTGGTGTAGGTTTTTTCTCACCATTTCTAAATATGTGTCCTCTGCGATTCTAATTTATTCCGTTAACTCCAGACATTTAGTAACTGGAACCCACTGGAGTTTCTTAACTGATTTTAGCAGTTGTGTTTCTGTCTTGTACGAGAATGTTATATTCACTAAAGGCTTTATTGCCTGAGCTGGCAGGAACCAACTCTGGATGGGGTATCATTTGGCATTAACCAAGTGGAGAAAATGAATGTACAGGTGATTAGCTTATGTTGAATTTAGCAGAAGTAGTAACCGTATTTTACACCATTTTAAACTGAAATAAAGGCCTCCCAAATTCAACAAACTCAACATAACATTGACTACAGATACTGTGACAAAATAATTTTAGTATTTCTTAGTGCAAAATTATACATATTCTTGCTGACCAAATTCATGTTATATTTTGGAAGCCCCCAAGAACTCAGTAAGTGATTGGTTGCAATGAAAACCTGAAAGCACCTGGCCAATTTTTTTCATAAACCTCTCATTTACCTTATACTCAACAGATAAAGATTCCTAAAGTTTTACTCCCCTGGCATCAGTAACGGCTAAATAAGATTTAAGTGAAGAAAGAGAAGACATAAGAAAAGAAAAAAAAACTTTCAAGTAACCTTGAAAATAAAATGAAAAATGATTTATTTTATAGCAAAGTTGCAATGGGATATAAAACCTGTACTATATGTCCAAAATGTGTTCTTATAAAAGATAAAGAGCTTTAGATAAGTGCTGATGTACAACTGAATTGTACTTCTTAGCTTCATTCCTAACAATTACTGAAGAAGAGAAGAAAACTTATGCTTCATGCTCATGGTCACAAAAGAATCCTCTTATATTGAAGATTCCCATGTACCTGAATAGAATCTTCTCATTCCTTTGAGGACACTTTGGACACACTTAGATTTAGATGGCTTTTTTTCTGAAACCCATTTCTGTTGTAAATAAACTGTAATACTGTAACTGGGCAAGCAGTCAGAAATCTGATACAACACTATAGTACCTGACTTGGTAAGAAAGGTACAGAATCAGAAAGGATTTGCTGAGATAGGCTACCATATAATTCAAAAAGTCAGAAGAGTCCTTAAAATGTGGCAGAATCAATTGAGAAAGTAACTCACTGTGCTAATCCCAAAGGGAATTTCTGGTAGTACAGAAGACATGAAGGAATATTTCTGTATGTATAACTTCTATATGGGTTCCAAGAAATGTCTGGATTCAAGAGGGTAGAACTCCAATCTGAAAGGGAGAGCTTTTCAGAGTTGGAGACAGGGACATGACACGCAGCAGATGTTTTCATCCAACAAATAGGAAAGTAAACCTAAGTAAGTACTGTTATTGCACTGTTTCAATGAATCTTAAGAACCTGAGTAAGGACTGCCATTGCATTATTTAATGAATCTTGGGGTTTGAAAGGGTTAGGCCCAAACAATTTTCAGGTCACTGCTCTCTATGAGTTTGGTGTATCTGTAAATCATTCCATTTGGTGGTGCACTGCCAAAGTTCATAGAGGACATCAAACATAAGATGATTAACAAATGTGAGAAGAGACAATTTAGTCCATTAGTTTTCCAGTATCTGATGGATACTGTACGTTGTTCCAATATCCCACTCAAACTGTGGTAATCTCCCTGATTTGTGGGATCATCCAGTCTTTAAGTAAACACCTCTATCAGTTTTACAATAGGTGTGTAATTAGGACAGTGGAATTAGTTAGGAAAGTGGCTTAGCGTTTTAAACTCTAACCGATTTTGATAAGATGATTATGAATAGGAATCAAACTGGTCCATATGAGCAGAAAATCATACTCATTTTCTTGCAAAAATTTCAAGGGTTACTCATTGAATGAGCTAGCAATAAACATCCTCATAATCATAATATAGATACAGTACAGACGCCCTTTATCTGAAGAGAACAATTAAGGAAAACATCATCTGGCAAAAAAACAACAGAAGGCCAGCTTATAGTTGGTTGGTGCCTTTAGTGTTCATAGGTGAAGCTTAAACATCATGTACCCCTGAAGAAAAAACTGTATGGAGACAGGAAAAAATATTCCCAAAGAGTCAGTGTAACCCTTAAGTTCTGTTTTAGTAGAAAAGGAGGGGTGTAGTCTTCCAATGTTAAACAAACAGCAACTTAATTGTTTATTTGCAGTAATCTGCCTCTTAAAATCGTCAGGGAACTGGCTGCATTTCAGACTAACAATACCAGAATGACAAAAAGAATGACTGGAGATAGACCTCTGCACTTTACACTCTTGCCCTGAACATGACCTCTTATAATGGGTATATGTAAATGGATGACTTCTTCCAGATATCTTTCAGCTTCCACTTGAGGTATGATAAGACAGAAAGTTGCCAGATAAATGTAATGATACATGGAGGAATACAAGGGAGAATGCAAGAAGGAGATATGTGGATTAGTAAAGCCAGAACAAATGTCAGCCACCAATGGGTTCATTAAGAAGAATTTGTCAAGCTTAGTTAGCCATACATGGGAGCTTACTAATCTGCATGTTGGTTCTTTACACTGTTCCAAGGGATTATGAGAAAAGTAATTTTCTGTTTTCTATTTGGGCTGGTGTAATAGGGGTGTCTGTTCAAAATAAAATTACTCAGAGTACAAAAAGTAAACATCACACAAAGAGGCATATTTTTAATGGAACTCAGCTGACCTTGTTGTGTAAATATTATTCAGCTTAATATAAAGTTTGCTAATGATAATATTTTGTGTGTACACATATATGCATATATAATTGACAGTCCATTATAAAATAATAAAGGCTCATAATAACTAAATACAACCCCACAGTTTGAAGTGAGACAGTTCTACTTTTATAAAACTATAAATGATAATGTTGGGAATCACAGAGTAATATTTTCAGCTACTGAATATCTTTAAACCTAACTCCATCGATGGAATGGCTCCTGAAAACTTCAAGTGAAAACAGTGAAGCTTCTGTTGCATTTATTAAAGATAAAATAAACAATACAAACATAATACACTGTTCAAAATCAGACCCTGCTGAACCTCATCATTTATATTATAATGAATTAAATACCTTCACTACAATAGGTTTACCTGAACTTTGTAGAATGATACCTCAATAAAAACTGTCCACCTGTGTCCTTGACGCAGTTCCAACAGGCTTTTTCAAAGATGTTGCTGATGTGCTAATTGATAATGTGCTAGAAATAGTTAACAGTTTATTAGACACTGGTGTTTTCCAGAGTTTTCAAAGAGTGTAGTAGTTAAGTCACTACTTAAGAAAAATCTTAACTGTCCTGTCTTTGATGATTTTAGAACCCTCTCTTACTTGCCTTTTTTAAGTAAAATTCTAGAAAAATTGTTTTTCAACAGTTGAATGATTGATTGAATACAAACTCTGTTCTTGATACATTTCAGTTGAGCTTTAAATTAAATTATATTACAGAAACTGCCTTTACTAAAAACAACATATCTGTCTTTGTGTTATTGTTCTTGGATTTCAGTACAAGATTTGATGCCACTGACAACATTATATTCATTAATTCCTTTAGGCATTGGGTGGTCTCTCCAATAGTACCTTAAATTGTTTTCTTTGTTAGTTCTAGTGATTGTATGTCAGAGGCCCATGACACCGTTGATCGTGTACCACAAGGACCTTTTCTCGGCCCACTGTAATTTTCAATGTACATGCTATCACAGCTAATCAGATGACACACAGCTTTACTTGTATATAATACAAGAGGACCTTGAGGCTCTGCACCAATGTCTTACTAGGACTAAGGAATGGATGACTAGTAATTTCATTAAACTAAACAAGCAAAAAAACGAAAATAAATAATGATCTTAAAAATGAACCTGATCAACTGTACTTTCAAGTCAAACCAGAAATAAACCTTAGGTGTCATTATGGTCTCAGATCTAAACTTCAAATTACATTTCAACTCTACTACTAAGTCTGTAGTTCTCATTTAAGAAACTTTCCAAAGGTTCGACCAATCCTAACATCAGAAGATGCTGAAAAACAAAATTATGCTTCTGTTTTCTTTTATGGTTTTCTGCTGTGGCGTTTTGATCAAAGTACTCTACAGTTTTCAAGGTGACTCATGTCATCTAATATAGAACAGTGCATTATGACAAAAATGAATTAATTTAGCTAATTTTTGTGTTTTATAGAATGCCTAGTGTGGACTGGGTGGTATCTTGGCCATGGAACTCCTGTATGTTTATTTTCTCCAGCATCTCTCTAGATAAAGTTTTTGTTATTCTTTTCTCTGTGACCATTTGACAATAGGACCAGGCTGATCATCATAATCAATGAGTTTACCAATTTAATCCATATTTATGGACTCTGCCATTTCTGTTATATTTACTTGTTTATTGATATTATGTAAGTTTGCATTAATTTATTTATCCTTTGTAATTGTAATTTTGTTTTTTCTTTAACTTTTTGTGAAACACTTTGATCTACATATTTTGTATTCAAATGTGCTATAGAAATAAACATTTTTAAGTTTATCAGTCTCTTACATTATAGTGAAGAAATTCCGGCCTACTCATCATTTCAGCACAGATTTAGTTGTTTAATATTTAAGATCATTCGTTTGTACACAAACTATGTTAAGGTCTTGTCAAACATTCATGGCTGCCTTATAGTAAGGGTTTACTAGGGCAGTAGCCAGAAGCCATAACCTGTAGGGGGACCCCAAAAATGTATTTTTGCAGTGAATTTGCTGGTGACTTTCTTCACTGAGTTATCTTCTGAATATTCACCAAGCATCTGATTTAGGAAAACTTTTGTTTTACCCAGCACCCCATGATGCTTTGTGAGGCTACAATATTGCTTGTGATTTCGTAAAAATGTTGAAAGCATGTGTAACTTTAGTCCTACATACCCTGCCTCTTCATCAAGCCTTCTGCAAGAGATCCATAGCCAGTGCCCTTCTGTATTTGTTTTATGTAAGTCGAGGCATGGTGAGTCTGTTTTGTTGTTCTGTAATGATGCTTTCCCTCCTCTATATTTTGTTATTTGTCAAAAATAATTTTGTTAACAGCAGCTTAAAACTTTGCTACTAGGTAAAAAAAAATACACAGCAAAAGTAACAATAAAGTCACAAGAAATGTAGGTTATTGTTATAAAACAGCTTGTGGAAGGTAGGTCAAGTGTGTGTAGCAGCCCAGTTTGATAAGTTTGTAGAGCAGGGCAACAGTGGTCAGAGAATAACATACAAGATCCAACTAAATGGCATTCTTTCCCCTGTGTGCAGTAAAAATATAACACATGTAACCTTAATACTTATTTTCATTTTGCCTTTGTTTTAGGAATTATTTGTCAAGCCAGCCTCCTTAAAAAGACACATGTTGGTTGAGGTAGCTTTCACGACACTGACAGTGCTCTTTAAAATAATAATTTTAAAGCCTTTATGATAATAAAAGGAAAATCAGAAATATGGCAGTTACTTCCTATTATTTTTAAAGCTAAAGGAAGCTAGTTATTACTTGCTGCGATGAATGCTTAATGGTTTTAATATAAAACAACAGCAAATCACAATCTCCGGTTCAAGAGTGAAATAGAACTAGATCAGATGCAAAATGTATTTTAGGGCACTGGAGACATATTTAAAATCTGTTTAATTTGTATATTTGTTAACCAAAAAGCAGAGCAATGCAGTGTAAAAATCTGTCAGTTGTATAAATGATGATATAGACTAACAAAAAAATTAATAAAAACCCTGATCGTGAAGGTGATGTGCAAAACAATGCCAAAGTTAGTGAGAGGCTAAATAAAGGACCATTTTTTTTTACAATTGAATGTCAGCATTTGTCTCCAAGTAAGGACTTTTTCATACAGCCCTAATACTTATTTAAAATCTGTCCAAGAAAAGCTACAAAAAATAAACAAAGACTGGTAATCATAACAATAACACTGATCTTGATTTGATTTGATCTGATCTGATCCCTGGCTTTACATTTTGCTAGTAGTGGGAGCTCAAGAGGGCAGAGAGCACAGAGAGGGAAATAAACGACTTGTGCTGTGCTATTGTGGTTTCATTTTTCCTCAGTTGTATGTCTATGTGCGTGTGTGCGTTTTTCTCTCATTTATTGCTTGTCTGTATTTGCTGTGTTTTGTTTATAGCTACTGTTGCATCTATGTGTTTTATTGTTTGGGCACAGTAGCGCTGTGATTTTGTGGATTTTCCAGTTTAGAGAATTCATAAGCATTTCATTGACTCCAGAGCTTTTACAATGTGTTAGAGATAAAATCCGCAGAACATCTTCCCAAATGTGAACACTCCTTTAAGGCTTTACCTGTATTGCCTGTCACAAATGCTGAACGATTTTTTTGCAAGTTCAGACGAGTGAAGAATAGGTTCAGCTTCAGAATGGGACAGGAAACATTGAATGATTTGATGTCAATTAAGAGTGATCTGGTTTGAAAACTGGATTTTTGTAATAAGATCATGAATCAAGCAACCATTTGTGTTAACATACAGAATGGACAATGTAGTATTTGATATTTCTGCTTTTGCAGACATTTGCAATAGGGTGCTTTAGTTGACTTTCTAACCTTGATTTGAGATGGTTACTAATTAGAGATATACAATAAGCTTTACTACAGCATACTTTTACTCAGCAAGCTCATATTGTTTCTGTTCTTCAGATTTTTGCCATTCACTCTAAAGCTAAGACTCTGTAGTAATCCTTTACTTTACTATGTGTGTCTCTCAGACCTTGAAGTTGATGTCATCTCATAGTATTCTGTGTAGGTAGGGCCCCAAAAGTGCCTCTAGCTCAAGAGTCCCCACACTCCCTAATTCAGCCCTGATTTAGGCATTCCAAAACTATGATTCTTTTCTTTGTTTTAAATTGTCCATTTACTTGTGAGATAGGAATAATGTCCTCTTCTACAATCTTATGTTGGAAGATCTTCAGCCTTCAAATATACGTCCTCTAATTTTTCTCTAGAAATTTCTGGTACAAACAGGAGTTCATGGTGAAAAAATGATGATAAAACATCCAGTATTTGTGGCTGAAATTATGACACGTTCACTGCGATATTCAATGGATGGTATGAGGTTTTCGAGATATTTGAAGATGTTTTTGTCCTTGGCATATTGCTACCACAAGCCTGAATGGTAAAGATGGGAATATTTCCTGATTATTAACTAATCATGGGCATATAATTATCAGTTCCTGCCTATAATAACTGTGCATTTTTATTTCTAATTCTTAATAAAGGTGTGCATTGTCACATATGGCTTTGGTAATTCTGAACTAAATAATGGCTACATTTAGCGAACATTAGAAAGTGGTAAGGTCTAGGTGATTATTACTTATTTTCTGATGGCCTGGATAGAGAGAAGAAAAACATGATACATTTTAATTTATTCAATTTGGATGCTGCCCACCACACAGGGACCATTCTACAACAAATTATCTGTTATTAATGTTACTGCCATGCAGAACGGCCCTACATTACAAACAGACAGACAAAAAACATAAACCTTTTAGGTAGAAGAGCTGAATATTTATCTTAAAACTATGATTTAATTCTTGCTGTTCTGTGACAGTGTGATGGTTTTCAGAGACGCTTTAGACATGTACATTATTACTGATTACAAACCCCCACTGAACGTGAACTTGTAACTTAACCTTTTAGTGGTAAAGGACCATCATTCACCCACTGTGTAGCAAAAACAATGAATCTATTCTCCTTGTGTATATACCTTTTTAGTGGTAAAGGACCATCATTCACCCACTGTGTAGCAAAAACAATGTATCTGTTCTCCTTGTGTATATGATTTATTTTTTAGATAATCCACCTTTTGTCCGACATCTCAAATCTGCCCAGATTAATTTGACTTAATCTAGATTAATCAGATTAATGTAAATGCTCCAGTAAAAGTTACTATGGAGGTGTGGAGAGTGTGTGCGTGTATGTAACTGATTTCCTAATGGGTTCTATCTTGCGGCCTCTGCAGCCAGGATAGTCTCTGGCACAATACCCTAACATGATGGATTAGGTTTATTCAGTCAATTGATGAATATTATCTAAATGGACAGATGTCATTTATACATGCAACGAATTAGTGTCGTGTGCAGGGCTGGTTCTAGCACAGTGCCCAATGCTGTTGCAATGGCCTTCCCGCACCAAGCTTGTAATAGAATAAGCAGTCTCAAAAAGTAAATACATGCAATGTAACTGTAACTGCATGTTGCAGTTATTGTGATTTTCTAAAGTGTCTCTTGTATTTGAAAAAATAGATAGTATATTATCAATGTGAGTATTCATTTTATGATGATAGTAGCATTATAACAGTTAGTATAGTCCAAAAGAACTGTTAATCACATTTTGGCTATTATGCTGTTTTATTATTGCTTTAACATAAAATGAAAGAGTTGTGCTAGTTTGGTAATCTTTAGTGTTTTAAAGAAGACATGGATGTGATATTTGTCCATTGCAGGGTATATTAACTGACTAATATTAGGATGCTGGAGAAAAATTGGAGAACACAGAGCAAAGCTATCTATCTATCTATCTATCTATCTATCTATCTATCTATCTATCTATCTATCTATCTATCTATCTATCTATCTATCTATCTATCTATCTATCTATCTATCTATCTATCTATCTATCTATCTATCTATCTATCTATCTATCTAAGCTGACACAAAAAAGCAAACATATTATGCAATACCTTGTTAACCAGTACTAAAGTTATGGAGAAGCAGAAGGGACATGATTTAGTGTTGCAATGTTTTGCAGGATACTTTTCCTAAAGGTTAATTATGTTACTACAAAGTGGCTTGGCGCAGGGATTCAAAAAGACAAAAGTAAACAAAGGTGGTAAAATGGAAAGTGATAGTAGGCAGAATTTATTTGGTAAGTGAATTAGTTGTTTCTCCATTCAACCATTTAATTAAATGGCCATTAAAATTATGAAGGCAGGACAGAAATAATAAGTTATGAGCAGACACTGAAAGCATTAAAACTTTGAAGAATGTGGAACAGGAGTACTTAGTGTTATTCAGATTCAGAACACTTTATTGCCATTATGTGAGCCATAAATAAGTCAGTCTTGGTGCTACAACTTAAAATACTGAACAATTTAAATCATAGAGACCAAAAAGAACTAAAAAAGATTACAAATAAGAAAAGAACAAAAAGATTACAACAAAGAAACAATTAATTAATGCAAGATACTGCAAAAATATAGATGCCCAATAAGATATGTTCCCAGGATTGTGCAAACTAACAAGCAGTATCAATATCAACTAAAATGTGGAAGGAAAGGAAGCAGGGTTATAATTGAGTATGTCTGTTAAGGAGCTGAATGTCTAAAACAAAGAAGCTATGGGCCTGGCAATTAACCTGTACCTTCCCTGGGTTGATAATCTGGTGAATAAATGGCTAATGTGGAGAGTTGAGTCTGCAGCAATCATTCTAAATCCTGGCAAAAAACAAATCATTTATTGATGAAAGCTGACAGCAAATGATTTTCTCAGCAGATTGTAGCCTAATCTTGAAAAGGAAGGAGGCAGAAGAAAACCAGATGGTGTAAGAAAAGGTTGAAACACTCTTGATGATGGCTAAATAAAACTTCATCAGGACAGGTCATGAAATGTGGAGCTTCCTAAGAGCAGGTGTAAGTAGAACAATCTCTTCTGCGCTTTCCCAATAATGGAGATGATGTTCTTCCATCACTTTAGAGTGTAGGTAATGGTAGCATCAAAAACTTAAATGACTACACTATTGGCAAAGCTTGGTGATAGATTTCCTTGGGGGGTCAGGCAGTGGGTGTTTGCGGAAATCAATCACCAGTTCTACTGTCTTAATAAAGTTGAATTCTAGATTATGACAATCACACTATTCAACTAGGCCATCCACTTCTCTTCAGTAGCAGATTTGTGATGAGACTCTTAACTGACATATTGTCAGCATATTCCACAATTTTAATGGATCTATTAAAAGTACAGTCATCACTATAAAGTGAGAATAAGAAGGATGAAAGAATGCAAACCTGAGAAGCACCTGTGCTGACAGACAGAGGATTAGGCAGATGGAGGAAGCCCAGTCTTACATACTGTACCTGCTTCTTTTCTGTCAGAAATCTGACAGAAACTAGGAGGTACAACTAGACTAATCAGCTTGCTGTGAAGCAAAGGGAATAGTTAAGATTGTTAACAAATCCAACTTCAAAATTGAAAAGCTATTTTAATATTCAATTCATTGTTAAAATACAGTGCAGAATTAGTTATTTACAGTAGTGTCAGAAGTTATAGAAGGCTTTGGTTGCTGCCATTGTGTGTTTCTCTTGATGCTTTACCACATTTTGTTAGAGTGCATTTGCAAGTGTGCATATGTGTTCTTGACATTCCCATAGTCATTTTTAAAAGAATACAGATTATTTATTGAATGCACTTTGCTTTCGCAAAGAAAACAACTTCTTGGCAAATGAAGGTTGGCTTTGTAAGCAATTTGTTTCACTCTTGATCTCTTTCTCTCTACTGTACTTCTGCTTACGCCTACTGCTATTGGTTGCTTTGGTGAATTTAGTGTAGACTGGCTCAGCCTGACTGACCGATGTTTTGGACTACCTCAAAAACCTCTTACCACTTCAAAAAAAATATTAGTCTATGCTTTACACAGTAGCACAAGCATGACATTTAGCATCATGGCTTTGAATTAATGTCGGAAAGCTAGAAATTAAAAAACAACGGGAAGACCCAGGAGACACTGGCTAAGTTGTATCTATCATTTAGCATGGGAATGCCTAGGAATTTCACAGAAGGACACAGAGACTATGGTTGGGGTTAGGGAAAGTATGAGCTACACAACTCACTGTGTTGCCATTATGCCATTACTAGGAAAAGCAGTTGAGATTACAGAAGAAATCAATTAGGTGACTGGGTGCCAAGAACTCTACATTTTTAAGTGTCTGAATGTAAACCATTAACACAAGAAAAGTTTCAAAAATTTCAAATTTTTGGTAGTTATGATTAGAGCAACTATGTTCAGTAATAATTGCAGAAGCAAAAGCACTATTTACAGTAAATGCAAATAATAATAATTATTATATTATAAGCAAGGAATGCCTACTGTATTTGTCTGGATGTTGCTTTTAATGATTTGTGTTCTTACATTCTGCCATGTTTTTTATTGTATATGTTGTGTACACTATATTTTAATGCTGTGAATCAAATACTGTGAATGTTGCTATATATGAATAGTAGGCATTAGATTAGTTTTGTTTTGTAAATCACCTTGCATGCTTTGTAAGTGACCTTGAATACAGTCATCTGCCAAATAAAAAAAAATATATTAACAGCATTAGTTTATCAGGGAGGCATAGTTAGTGATGGTGTAATGGTTATAGTGGAACACTTAGATTAAAGTTCATGATATGCCTCATTTTGTAGCTTGCATTATATCTCCATATTTCTTCCCTAATACAAAAGCACATACTGTGAGGTTCAATTGTGTGACTGAATGTTGATGGCTGCATTAATATGTATTGTGATGGACTAGATTATGGTCCAGGGATGGCAGCTATTTTACACAAACCTCTGCCAATCACTTTTAGATAAATAAATACTGTATATATGAATAGATAAAGGAAGAGACATGCACACAGTCTCTGGTTTACGATAATCATGTCCAAATTTAACATTGCAGAAATGATTTTTCTTATTCCTATGAGTAAAACTCCAAGATTCAATACAGATTAATGCTATCTGCAAATGTGACAAGAGACTTACGCACCCTTATCATCAAGACAGCCTTTCGAATGTCACGAACTCCATCGTAAACCAAGCGGGAAGCATCAATGAATTCATTCTCTTCAAATGGCTGAGGGGGATTTGTGCTCAGTGCTTCAATTGCAACTTCCACTTGTTCAGCAAAACGTGGCATAACTAGACAGACAGAAAAATAAAAAGAAGGAAAAAAAGGATTACAAACATCTTTCCAAGGTTTTTTTTCCCCTGTCCACAGGCAGAAGCACATTAATGCACAAATTCCATAAACAGGTACAATATTTCTGTTTCATGGTCTGAGCAAGTATGCACATTTTGTCAGTTGGCACTCAGTTTAAAAAAGGTCTCACTTGTCATCTGCACCTTTGAACTATACAACAAAACTGTCATGAAAACATTACTGTTGCTGACGCTATCCACTTCACCTGACCCTCAAATTATTCACCTTGTCATATGCTGTGTACATTTTTCACAGAATTGCGAAAGCAAAGCAATTGGTTCACACAGCCACATTCTGAGATTTTCTTATTGTGGAATTTACCTGAGTAATTACTGGGCAGCTTCCTCTCAATTAAAAAACAGAGTAACAGAGTTTAAAAAAGAAAAAGCTGTGTGTGTTTCTAAAAACAAATAAATGATGACTGAGAAATTAAGCAGAACAAATGCAATCAAATGATTTAATTTTAATATTCATTATTATGAACCTCTGTAAAGTTTTAAATTGGATAAATTGTATTAATCCCTTGGGTAAATTTCAATGTTAATAGCAGAAGAAACACAAAAAACAAGGAAACAGACTTGACGAATAAATAATACAATAAATCAGTCAAACAATCGATAAATAAATGTACATTGCACATAAAATTTAAAATTAACTTAAAAGAATACACTGTAAGGAAGCATTCAATTGCCTGATAGCAGTGGGCAGAAAAGACCCCCAGAAGCACTTTTTAGCACATGGTGGTGGAATAAGCCCGTGGATGAAAGTGCTCCAAAAGAGCACCTCGTGGAGGGGATTCTTAATAATGGCATCTAATTTTGCCACCATCCTCTTTTCCACATAAGCTTCCAGTGTGTCCTGGGTTAGCCCTGTGATGGAGCAGGCTTTCCTGTGTGGACTGCAGGGGGCACACTCGCCGCCCAAACCGGACACAGACAGACACCATGCACAAATTCAATGCACAACACATTCTTATTCTCAAGGGGAAACATTTCCCTATTGTTCCCCACAGCAGCACAGTACAAATAAAGTACTCTTAAACACAGTACTTTGTCTTTGTCTTCTCCTTCTTTTCTCTCTCTCTCCCCCCCAAGGGTCGTCCGGCAAGCTTCATCTCTCTCTCTCTCTCCTTCCTGACTCTGGTTCTCCTTCTACCTCCACTCCTCCCGGCAAGCTTTGTCTTCTTCCTCCCAACTCTGGCCTCCCGAATGGAATGAGGCGGCTCCTTTTATAAAGCAGCTGGGAGTGCTCCAGGTGTCCTGTAGTCTGCTTCTGGAAGAACTTATGGGTGTGGCGGAAGTGCTGCAATAAAGGGTTCAGCCATTCCTGCAGCACCCTCTGGCGGCACCCATGGAACCCAACAGCTCCCATGTTGCTCTGTAGGAGTCTGAGTCACCTCCACAACCCATGTGGGCTGCCATCTAGTGCTCCAGGGGAGATAATGCCCTGTGCATGTTTTCTCCCCCTAGTCCTTCCATTACATAGGTGTCCTGGGCAGGTAAGATCCCAGGCCACCCGCCACACCTGATACATTTAGTTAATTTTTATGCATATATTAGTGTATAAATTATTATTATATGCTACATTATATCCTGTGCAGCATTTTATAGCATAGTCCATCCATCCCCTGTCACTTTATACCAAAGGGCCACCAGGCTTTGAAAAAGATTTGGCATAAGTACATAAAACATTTCAGAAAATTAGGAGACAATTAATTTTATCCAGTGAATTCAGGTATTATTACTGGAGTTCAGTTATATAAAACAAAACTTTGAACACTCACACCACACAAAGCAAACAACATGTCATAATGATTTACTATATAAAATAAAGATTCATTGATTGATTTATATAGGACATTTTCATACAAACAATGAATATCAAAATGCTTTACAAGATGAAATAAAAAAGAATGTGAATAAAAAACATAAACAAGAATAGGCAATAATATTATATAGTATGTAACAATGAAAAATGTAAGGTCTGATGGCCAGGAGGACATAAAAAGCAAATAAAAAAAATAATAAATGAACAAACACAAGTTAGGCTAGAGAAAAAAAACAAAATCTGCAGAGGTTCCAAGGCCAAAAGACCACCCAGCCCCACTGGGCATTCTACCTAACACAGATTTTCTAAATCAGTCCTCATAGTGTTCAGGCTTCACACTGAAGAATTTGATGATGATGATGATGATGATGGTCATGTGGACAATTGGGACACCTGCCATTCAATACATAAAAACAGGGGGTGCAGCATGGAACCTTGATCAGGTGGTGGTGGCACATAAGAAACACACACAACTCTCTGAATTAGGACGTCTTTTGCAATCATTTGCTCTACAAAAGGCATTGCATAAATAAATAAAAATAAACAATAATTGACTGATTGACAACTAAACTTTCTGAATAAACAAATGCTTTCAGTTGGTTTCCTCAGTACTACTCTTTGTAAAATGTAAACTTTGACTGATTGATTGAACACTTTCACCATGTTGAATAAATATGAGGCTTTATGACAGTTTACTCTGTGAAATGTGCAATGTAAAACGAGCATTCACTGATTGATTGAATACTGTTGCCTTGTGAATAAACACATTTTTGTAATCACAAGCTCTGTGAAAGGCATCATATAAAATGTTGAATTGATTGTGTGATTGCTTGAACACTCTAAAACCCTGTGAACTAACACGGACATTGTGAAGGGTGCTATGTGTGAAATATGTGTTTACCAATGAAATTTCAAACTCTTAACCTTCTAAAGAAAGAAGGACTTTGCAATCATTTTCCCTATAAATTAACTGTATGCAACAATAAAGATCTGACAATTGACTGAACAATCTTGATGCACTGACTAAACAAACTATTGTGATGGATTGCTTTTTAAAAGGCACTATATAAAATAAAATTTAATACATTGATTGAACTCTTCTACCACTGAATTAAGCAGAGCTTTGTAACAATTTGCTCTATACTACTGTATACTAAATAAAGATGTATTGTTTGATTGAACACTTTCACCATGCTGCATAAATATGCATCCTGAGCTAGTTAGCTTTGAGAAATATACTACATAAAGTTTACTTGACTAAGTGAAGAGTCACCCCACCACACTGAATAAAGAAGTATCTCATATTATAACTATTTGCTCCATGACAAGCATTCTAGATTGAATACTCTGACCACTATGAAAAAGGTGCTATATGAAACTATATGAAACAGTTAAACTGAGTGACTGATTTTTCTCATCCCTCGGAATAATAACACAATGTGCAAATAACTTGTCCTGTGTAAAATATATTGACTGGTTGAATACAGGAAGATTGCTTTTCACTTCCAATTCAAATATGTTAATTCGTTGCCTGTTCCCTCAATTATACTGTACATTGAATTACAGTGTGTTTAATAAGGCTTTACTGACATTAATCAAACAGAAAAAAAAATAATTTTGTTAATAACAAAATGCAGATGGATCTCTGCAAACTTTTCTAAATTAATCACAAAGATAAAAAAAGTAGTGAACCTGTTTAAGTCAGTATTTCGTAGATGCATCTTAGGTAGCCATGACAGCCTGGAGTCATTGAGAACAGGTCTCTTTCAGCTTTGTACATCTGGTCACTGCCATTTTTCTTCACTCCTCTTCACAAAACTGCTAAAGTTCTGTCGGGTTGCATGAGGATCTTGAGTGAACAGCTCTTTTTCAAATCCAGCAACACAGCACATTCACATTGTTGTTTTTAAGCCATTCCTGGGTAGTTTTGGCTTTAAGTTTGGGTTGTCATGTTCCTGGGAAACAAATTTCTCCCTATTCTTGCAGACTGCGTCCAGGACTTACCTGTTATTATATGCTGCGTTCATTTTACCCTTGCAATCTTCTATCCACATAAGCCTCTCAGGGTCTATGGCAGAGAAGCATCCACACAGCATAATGCTGACACTACTATACTTCATGGTGGAGATGGTAAGTTTTTGGTAATGTGCAATGTTCAAATATGGCAGTTAGTCTGATGGACGAAAAGCTCAATTTTGGCCTCATCAGATTATAAAACCTTCTTCCAGCTGACATCAGTCTCACATTTGACTTCTGGTAAACTCTCTGTGCTTATTGTTTTTAAAACAGTGGCTTTCTCTTTGCCACTCTCTCAAAAAACTAAAAATGGTGAAACACTAAGGAAACAGTTGATTTTTGCCCAGCCTCTCCAAACTTGCCTATGTAATTTGTAACTCCTTCCCAGTTCTCATAGGTCTCTTGGTGGCCTTCCTTACTAGTCTTCTTCTTGCATGATCTCTCAGTTTCCATGGGTGGCCTACTCTAGGTAGATGTACAGTTGTACCATACTTCCTCTATATCTTAATGATTGATTTAACTTGACTCCCACAGGATATTCAATGACCTGGATATTTTGTGTCTCCATCGCTTTAGCTGTGCTTTGCACAGAGGTTCTTGGAGTGTTTCTTTTATCTTCCTACACAGGTTAGGCCACCATACTGATTAATCACATGCCAAACCTTCCATATAATTAAATTTATACTACCATCAATTTTAACCCTTTGATTATAGATAGGTGATCTCAACTGAACTAATTAGATTTCTAAAACCAACTGTCTGCATCAGTGCTGATGTAGGTGTGTCAAAATTAAACAGGGAGAATTCTTATGTGATCAATTAATTTAGATTTGCAATTAAATGCGATCCCTTTGCAAAGGTCAGTTTTTCATTTGGACATTAAAGAGTCTTTTTCTGTTGATCAGTGTCAAAAACGCAGAATGAAATCCACTGTGTTTCAATGCTGTATAACAATAAAGTGGGAAAACTTCCATAACTCTTTTCTGGCACTGTAACTTTCACTGTTATGGGTATATGGGTAGAATAATTGGAGAGCGAGTTTACCAATGCTTTTTAAAGTTATAAAAATCTATATTAGTTTATGTATACTGCACACTGGGGAAATTTCTGTGTGTTATGATGCTTGTTGTTTGTAAATTTTTCCTGGGGTGAATGCAGTTTTTCTTTGGGATTTGTTGTTTTTTTCTTGGATTTTGAAACTTGTTTTTTTTACTGAGGTTTTGCTTTCATTTTGATTTAAAATTTTTTTTCTCTCTCGTGTTTTTGAAATACTGTTGTTTTTTTTAATGTACGTTGCAATTTTTTTCTCCCATGACTAACATGTTGTTGCCTGTCATCAAAAAAAAAAAAGGCAGAATTCATGTCACTTGATACCATTAGTTGCAAGTTAAACATTACGCAAGTCTATGGATACAATCTTAATTCTTTTGCATTCCTTTAGTTCTGTCTACAGTAGTGCTTGAAGTCGAATCAAATTACTGGCAGTATTTTATGATGATACAGTGACATTCAATCAAATAGTCGGATTTCTAATTTCTAACATACATTGTTGTGTTGTTGTGATACAATGACAGTGTATCACAGAGTGTCCCTCGTGAAAATTAACAAAGAGGTGCTGATTCTCTATGCTGAAACTGCGTACCCCTGAGTACAGGCCCATTTCAAGCTCTGGTTCTCTCAGGTTATAACAAATTTTTGACAAGCTTCCTTGGGATTTATTTTATCACACATCTATTTGATTCCTTAATCTTCAATTAAGGATTCAAGTCGTGGTCCTTTACCTTACTTTATCCTTGCATTCTGCCCGTTTCACCCCTACCAGAATACTAAGGACTGGAAACTAGCAATTATTATTATTGATTATCTATTCAGTTTTCAGGTTTCGGCCCAAATCTCCAGCTGTCTCCTTGCCATCTCATCTGGATGAATGCTCATCATTTTAAACATAACACTTCAAAGACAGAAATCCTATACTTGCCTTCTGATTATCCTTCCTCAGATTGGTCTTTTGAAAATGTCATCCTTTCACCCTCAATTACAGTCAGGAATCTCAGCATGATTCTGGAGTCATCACTTTCATTCAATATATTTCTTCAACGACACAATCATGTGATTATTTTCTTCCTAATATTCAGAGCATCTGACCCTTCCTCACTAATTATGTCATGCAACTCCTTGTTCAGACATTGTTTCCCTCTTGGCCGGACTATTGCAACTCTCTTCTAGTGGGGCTTCCTTCAGCTGCTATCCAACCTCTCCAGCTCCTCCAGAATGCAGATGATTGAACTGGTGTTCTCTGTGCATGGTTTCATTCCTGCTACTCCTCTGGTTCAGTCCTTTCACTGGCTTCATGTTGCTGTAATGATCCAATTCAAAACTCATGTCTTGACTTCAGTCTTTATTTTCTCCATATGCCCTTTCAAGAAGACTCCATTCTCTCTCTGCCTGTCTGCTGACCATGCATCCTCTTGCCAGATGTGCCAAGACTTGACAATGCTTCTCAGCTCTTGCTCCAAAACTGTGGAATGATCTTCCTTTGTGTATTAGAACTGCACCCATGTTACTCATGTTTAGTCATCTTTTATAAATGCAACTTTTTATTAAATATTCTGGAATTGCATAGTGTCTCTTCTACAGGATAGCTTCTGTTGTACTGTCAAAGAGTTCAGGCAACCAATTTTATATGGTAGTAGTACTACTCACTTTTGCTTAGTTTTTATCTTGTTCTCTGTTTGTTTTTGAAGCTTGTACATTTACTCTTTCATATATGTATTATAACTTACTTCGTAAGTCACCTTGGATAAAGGCATATAAATAATAATAATAAACAAGAATTACAGAAGATCCCACTACTTGAAACATGTCATATCCTAAGAAAGGCACTATCTATTAAATTGACTCCTTTCTCATTCTAACCCTAGGCCCAATGAATGGATCTGGTTATCATGTTGTATTATGACATGAACTCCAATGGACCTATAAGCCACAAAATTGTTAAAATTGTTTTTCTGAACATAAAGAACCATAGACACATGAAATAAATCACCAACTTGTGTGGTAGAGTTGTACTTCAGAAATTTTTAAAACATGTCTTGATGCTCTTTTATAGAAACTGGATGAACAAAATTGCCAAACTGTTTACGCTAAATGGCCTATTCTTGTCAAAAAAAAGTTTTTATTCTGTTAAACTGTCAGATTCCCTGTTTTATTCAGTTATGTACCAGGTTGTTTTTTACTAAATAATCTTGTAGAGTTTTGATGAAAATGTACTTATCTTAAAAATCTGGGAGATCTCCGGCCTTGGACTGGCTGATGCCTTTATAGGCTTCCGCTCCAAGATTCTAATTTGTATTAAGGAGGTTCAAAAATGTTACATGTTAAGGGTTTTATTTAGTTAATTTACATAAGGGAATGTTAATTTTGTGTTATGTAAATAAAATAATAAAAAAATTATACTTCAATCTAAGGGCATTCCTGGTGAGCACACGAAAAAATAGGAGTTTCACAAAATGCAGTCCTCCATGCAGATTCCAAAGTCTAGACAGAATCTCCTTGTATATCTCATTTACATATCGATGTGCTTAATGTTAAATATATAGATTAGATTAAATACACCTTTATTTGTCCTCAAGTGAAAATTTGGCTTTTTACAGAAGCTACTTAAAATAAATACATAAACAGGCAAATAAATAAATATGTATGTTTTTATTTTGACAATTTATTTAGCAGCCATTGACTTCCTACAGGGCGGCACGGTGGCGCAGTGGGTGGCGCTGCTGCCTCGCAGTTGGGAGACCTGGGGACCTGGGTTCGCTTCCCAGGTCCTCCCTGCGTGGAGTTTGCATGTTCTCCCCGTGTCTGCGTGGGTTTCCTCCGGGCACTCCGGTTTCCTCCCACAGTCCAAAGACATGCAGGTTAGGTGGATTGACGATTCTAAATTGGCCCTAGTGTGTGCTTGGTGTGTGGGTGTGTTTGTATGTGTCCTGCGGTGGGTTGGCACCCTGCCCGGGATTGGTTCCTGCCTTGTGCCCTGTGTTGGCTGGGATTGGCTCCAGCAGACCCCCATGACCCTGTGTTCGGATTCAGCGGGTTGGAAAATGGATGGATGGATGACTTCCTACAAACAGCTGATTATACACTTCTTACGCTTTCACTGGATGGTCATCATGACTGTCTTTGAACTGAGCTTTAATAGCATATATTAGCGCTTATTCAAAGAAGCAGGTAGCATTCAGACACTGTTTGCAAGCTTATGTAATCAGTGTTCAGAAATCTTGTACATGTCTATGGTTGTTGTTTTTGGCATTTAAATTTCATATTAAAGAATTTACATTACTTGAGTATATAAAATTAATATAGGGAAATGTGTTCATTAGTCCTGAAATCTGATGGCAACCCTACTTGTAGCTCACAGTATACTGTAGTGTAGTCCCAAGACTTCTTAAAATGTAAAAACTTAAAAATTACAACATTTTCATCATTTTCCAGTAAGTATAGTTTCGATTACATTTTAAAAAAAATCTACACATCCCTTTGAATAATACATTCACGTAAACCACACCAGAATTTGTAAAATGTTTATTACAGACGTCCGTCCGTCCTTCCATCCATCCATCACTGAAACTGTTTAATCCTATTCAGGGTCATGGAAGCTTACTCTAAGATATTGTAAATCCTTTCATGAACAGAACGTTTCTGTTGCTGAGTGATGATGCGGAGTGCATTCAGCAGTAACTTGAGATTCTAAATTGTGCTTCACATGAGGTGCTGCTCTTTTTTCTTGCACTCTTGATATTGTAATCACTCACATGGGAGATGGAAGCAAAGAGCACGCTTGCAGTATAGACTGGGGGTTGCCTAGTGTTTGATCTCTAGTGATACTTGTTACAAAAGGCACTGTATTAAATCAAGACTGACTGAATGACTAATGCTGCTTCTCTATCTCTCTTTCTTAGAATAGCACATCAGTAAGATTGCATTCACTTTTAAGCATTCCTTCATAAAATGCAAAGAAGCTGTTGTGTCTCCATCAGCAGGACTGACTCTAACATACCAGATTTGATTAAAGACACTTCTGTTTTGAGTCTTCCTTCAAAACTACCTTCACAGTGTTCGCTTTTAGAAAAATAATATAGCTGATCTATTGAGGGAACATTTTTACTCGGTTGTCTTGGAATATTTCATATCAACAAGTGGATTTTACTGTAGCAAAATCTCACACGTTCTTAGCTCTTTTGTGCAGCATTTTCTGGAAGACAAACACAATTTCCACATATCTAGTATCCTCACTATCCTGACTTGGCCCTTACATCAGTGAAACAAGTATTTTGTGAGCAAATAACATAATTCAAACCACTGATCAGAAAATTAAGGGAGTGTCACGCTTCTAAAACTTCTAGGAGCACAGGTATGATCAGTGGGATGGAAATACAAGTTCTAAATGACTCAGAGTCTGTAGAAAGAAGCTGGGAACCAACAGGGCAAGATCCACCTCATAGGAGCCTTCAGAAATCCTTGGAGCTTAGAGCAAGCTGGCCAACAAACATCATCCTTGATGGATATGCCCCCAAACAAAGCCATAAAAAAGATTACAGGCGTGAATAGATATTTTCTTATTGAACCCAAATGACAGAAGAACTCTAGTTAAAAAACTTCTACGTGCCTGGTTCCTTCCTCACCCCAAAAGGACATTTATCTGAGACATAAGCATTAATAAGAGATAGATTTGGCCAGGAAAATAAGGCCACAACTCAGGGACCATACATGTCTTTAAAAGCAGTGTCTTGGAGGCCTGGTTCTTTAATTTCAACCAAAGTTTCAAGTGTGCAGCTGCACCAGGATGAATTCTATGCCTAGTGTCCCTGGAGCAAAAGTAGGGCCACTCTGACTTTAAAGTGATTCCAAGGCTTGCTCAGAAGTAACCTCATTAAAGTGCTCTTATGTCCAGGGATTCAGTGAATTTTGAGGTGGGGAGTTGATAGAAAAGAAGGGCAGGGTCAAAAATAGATAGAATATGACAGAGAGAGAGCGAGAAAGAGAGCAACGTAAAAAAAGAGTGCCTTTTGTGGGGTACTTGCAGCAGTCGCCCATCATTTAGGCAGGCCCAAAGTGGATATAAATATATATTTTTTTTTTGTTTACTTGTACTTTGTGTTTAACCATATATGCAACTCTCTGTGCGTTCTATTTTGCTTAAATAAGGTTGTCATTTTGTTGTAAATATTTATCTCCTTGATGTTATCCCAGCTAAGGATGGCTGCATTTTGGGTTCCTTCTGTTATAATATCATCTCTGATTACTACACCTTGTATTGCTACTGCCACAATGCATTTCTAACTTTTATTTTTTTAAGGAAGAATTAACTTTAACCATTGTCTTCTTTTTAGAGACACATATGGTTCAGTTCTTGTGACATATTTTTCCTTATAACTGAATTGTGCCTGCTATGAGGTATGCTATTACTAAAAAGAAATGAGCTCATAGCAAGTGACTTGTGAGTTCTGTAAAAAATCTGTGTGTAATGTTGGGAAGGTAAAGGAAGCTGTGCAAATCATATTTCACCCCACTCTTAAGGATTACAGCAATAATGGAGATAAAAGATGAAGGAAGCAGCTGATGTAACTGATATAATCTGAAAGTCAGTGTGAATAAGTCAAGCTTCTTGAGTTGTGGTGGTAATCCAAGAAACAGTTGTAACTCGGTAAAGCTTTCCTTTGCCTTTTTATCTCCTTACAAAGTAAAGACATTTTTTTAGAATGTAAAGAGGTCAGGCTTCAGCTGGCACTGATGCTGCCAAATTTAAATTCTTCTCCTAAAATCTTCCGTCACCATGGCACCACAATCATCCCTCATGCAAAACTATCTTAATGCTAGCTGAGGTATTTATATTCCTAACTGTTGTATGCTTTTAATTGTGCGCACTGACCAAGATACAGTCTGCGGAATATTAACAGAAAATTGCACATTTTCTTAATAAGGAATCAAATAGAAATGAAAGGGAAATGAATTTGTTTATAAAGGGGTTAATTATCCATTCCTGTTTTCAACTCTTGGCAATTACACATTTATTCAGTGAATGTTAAAATAAAGCTCTACAATTCCCATGATAAAAGCATTACAGAAATTACAACTTCACTCTTGTCCCAGAAGACAAATGGGGTAAGCACATTTTGAATTTTTTATGACTCAGTAACGATGTTATAAAAAAGATGAGCATGCAATTGTGGCAAAACATAGTTTTTAACAATAAATAACCAGAAGTGCTTGGATCTGTCTGCTGTAAAACCCATTAATATGCATGGTTTATAGGCAGTGTAAAAAGACTGATAACTACATATGGGGGTCTTCCCTTTCAACACCTAAATGACAATTTTAATGAAAGCTAAAAGATGTTTGTTGAATATTTCTAAAGGAGCTATTTTGGATTGAAAAACAAATAATAGGCAGTGCATTCTACATTTATAGTCACTTTTAGGTCATCTTGGCAAGTGACTTCAATAATTCCTTATATTACCAACGTTTCTCCTGGGCAAATGTTAGTAGACGACTTAAGTGACACAAAAGGTTTCTTTTTGAGCCACGGCACATAAAAACCAGCACACATTGCATTGGCTGTCCAGCCCATTACTGAAATATCTTCCATGACTGTCACACTTTTTAATCAAAAGTCTAGAAAGAAACATCTTTGCAAACTATGCATGTCTACTCTGCTTAACTGAGATTAGATGACTAGGGGTGGGCCATGATGTGGCAATGATGCCTGAATCTCTGTGAATATTAACTCATCCTTCCTTCTTCATTCAAACTTTCCTTCTTATTTGTAGTTTACTTGAATTCACCTAGAACTAAACTGTTAAATGTTACTATGCTGATTAAATTTTGGTGATGATATTTACTAATCTTTCCTAATTTACCATTAATTTCATCTCTGCTTATTTGTACTTAACAGTAACTTAGTTTCTTGTAACTATTCTCATACTGTAACTATCATGTATTGAAAGTTACTGTATTTTAATAATGCTGTTTTGAAGAAATATATTCTTGCTTGCTTTTTGAAATATCTATTTATAGTGTGTTCTATAAATGGAATTATATAAAACTAGGATGGATTTATTGATTCTGCTCATTGTCTGTCTCTCTCTCTAGGCTTATTCATTAGTGCATCTATGGTCTTATCATGCAAATCTAAATATGAAGGCCCACTTATGTAAAACACGTATAAAAAGACATTGCCATGGAAACCAGTAATACTTATTTTCATACGCCTGCATTTGTAGAGCTCTATTTAAGTCTAAATTTAAGGTGCTGCTTATATTGACTTCACTAATTGCCAGAGATTTATAAAATATGTTTTGTGTCTAAAAGTTTTTGTTTTAAATGCTCAGGTAAGAATTATTATTTACTTATATATCTGACACCTGTATCCAAGGTGACTTACA